>NC_080061.1:14626045-14668545 GCF_026212465.1 Amaranthus tricolor
TGATTAATAAAAAAAAGGAGAAAATGGACTTGAACCTAGTACCCAAAGAAATACACTAGTGGAAAAAAACGTATTTGCTGCTTATCATTTGCTGCGGTTTTTGTATATACGCAACAATAAATAGGAAAAAGAAATTAAAAAAAAACTGTTAATTGCTGCGGTTTTACGCCTTGACCGCAGCAAATAAGTCTTCCAATTGCTCCGGTTAATTGAATGCCCGCAGCAAATACCCATTTCAAGCTTTAATTGCTGCGGTTTGTTACTTGCCCGCAGCAAATAATTCTTCCAATTGCTCCGGTTAATTGAATGCCCGCAGCAAATACCCATTTCAAGCTTTTCTATTTTGCAGAAAACGCATTAATTGCTGCGGTTAATGTTGGCCCGCAGCAAATAACCGTTGGAATAATTAAAATAAACCCGCCATTTTAGAAACTCGACTACATACGTATACACAGAACACTTTGCTTTTAAACGTTAACCTCTCAAACCCATTGAAAAAACGCTTCATCTTCATCTTCATTTACTTCGTTCCTCTTCTTCATCTTTACAAACGTAACGTATAGCAGTTTCTTCAAAGTCGTTCTTCATCTTCATCTGCAAACTATCAAAAAACGCTGTGTGTTAACAGTTCTTCATCTTCTTGGTTCATAAACCCACGAAATTTAATACTTTGGTCTTGTTCATCTTCAAAACCCACAACATTAAGGTATTTTTTGTCCTTTTAATTTGTTAAGCTTTTCAGTTTTGCAAGATATTCATGGAAAAATTCGAAAATTATGGCTGTGTGTTAACCGTTTGTATATATACTAATTTTGTTTATCATATATATCATGTTTTGTTATATTTTTAAGTAATTTCTTCATTTTATTTATGAATGTGTATGTAGTTGTGGTTTTTAAGTTTTAAATTTATCATAATTTTTTTTATAGTTTGTAAATTAGGTTGGTTTGTTTATGGTTAAATGAATGAGTTATTGATATGAATGTTAATTTGTTGTCCAAGTTTATGAATGTGATTTTATTTTGATTGTTTTATATGTTGTTAATATATATGAATTTATCATAATATATATTGAAGGCAAACAAATAAAACATAAGAAGTTGAGTAAATACAAAGCTATATGAATCTTAGAGTTGATACTTACATACATTAGTGGGTGAGCCTTACACCTTCTTTGAATGGTCAACAACATTTTGTATTATTCAAATGACTATACTAGATTTGCTTACTTATTTCTTATTCATGAGATGTATCCTAAGTACTGGAATTGTTCAAGGTGTATAAAGTTAAAGTTGAAATCAACTTAACAAACGAATTAAGAATGTCATATCCAATTGTATTGGTGATTATGATGGTCGAAATGATGGTAAAGGCGAACAATGCCCGTAACCATTTGCAAAATTCCTAGAACAATATGGGATTGTCTTTTAGTACACCATGCTAGTGTCACACAGCATGAGTGGTGTAGCTAAATTACGAAACAAAGTCCTTAAGGACATGGTAAGACGTATGATTTGCCATTCAATCTTACTCTAGAGTAAGGCATTAAAGACTACAACTTACATTCTAAATCAAATAGCAACTAACCAATTGCTAATACTCCATATGATCCTATTACGTTATTTTTAAATGAGAATTGATATGTTCAATAAGAGTGTTGAGTTAGGGAGAATTGTTGAAATACACGAAGATGGTCGAATGCAACAAGGGGGGGGGGGGGGGTGAATTGTTGTGTATCTAGCTTTACTTTGTTTTTCTTCTAATTTGCGGAATTTTAACAAACAAAATAAAGCTTAAACTTAAAAAGCAAAAAATAAAAAGGAGACAAAGATTTTACGTGGAAACCTTCTTGGCCTAATAAGAAGGAAAACCACGACCCCCCGGGATTTCAAAATTCTCACTATGTTTTAGGCAATCAATTACAATTACATAAAACAGTTTGATTCACTTGAAGCTTCTCTACTCTAGGCCTAATTCTCTTTCTCTACATTCTCCTTCTCTTTCTCTTCTCACGTTTCACTTCTCTATTCCCTTAGACTTCTCATGAGTCTAATTACAACAAATCACTCATTAACGCTTACAAGGCCAATTCTCAAGAGATTAAAAATTAAAATAATTACTTAAGAAAAATATAATATAATAAATTAATTGGCATTGGAAAATTGAAAATATTTTTCTTAAACGATCTCTCTTTAATGGACACTCTTGGATTCATCCTTGGCTTGAGCGTAGCTTCCCTTATTTATACAGGGAACAGCCATCAGTGCACTCACCCAATGACTTCCATTTACTTAATTGATCTCAAAGGAAAGGGGAAGTTATTGAAAGTAGAGGTGGAGAATAGGCTGCGGTTTTACCAAATACAAGTGACGGTTTTTTTTCTTGTACGGTTAATAGTACATGAGTCACTAAGAGATCCTAAATTAAAGGAGACTCATTCAAGATAAAGAATAAGTCTTTTAGCCGTCCAAATTTAAAAGGAGACTTAATCAAAATGAAGAATAAGTCTTCTTCATAATTTTAGGCGTTTTAAAAAAACTTTTTGCCAATTAATAAATTAATTAAATTAAGCAACTAATTAAACTTTTAATCTTTTACATTAACTAAACATAGAAAACATAATTTTCGTAACTTACAGTCAATGTCTTCTCCAGATTTGTATCGTGCGGAACAGCGTACTGTCTCCATCTACAACTTTCGTCAGAATGTTAACTCTAGGAACAGTAGGCTGACTTCTAAAGCAATTGTCCAACTTCTTGGATATTCAAGACACGTACAGCTTCCACGAACCAAGTCATAGGCTTCATCAACGATTAACACAATCGGATATTCACCTACAAAACAATCTCTAAAAACATGTTTGTTTATTTAAAAGTGAAGTCATCATCAAAACCTAAGAGGCCAACAAATTCCCCCTTTTTGATGAAGACAAACTTTCTAAACAAACTTAAGTAAGATAGAGTAAAACAAAATTCTTAGAGTATACTAGAGATTAAAGTAACTCCAAATAACTTAGTAAATTAACTCGTTACAATATAATTTACCAAGCACTCATAGTAGAACAATTTTCTCCATACAAAAACATAACATCCAAAAATAATTAAACAAAATAATTAAACTAACACAAATTAGTAAGTAATTAAAAAAATTTAGAACAATTAAACTTAACAACATAGATCAACATAGATAATGATTTTAAACCTAGCAGATCACAAATCATTTTCATAATCACAAATCACAGTAAATCACAGTTATACAAATCACAGATATGCAATAAATTTTTCCTTTAAAGAGCAATATAAATCAGTCAAGATAGGAGACTGTGTATTCACAGCTTTTCTTAAGTTTGTGCATATTTTGTTGGCCTCTTAGGTTTTGATGATGACTTCACTTTTAAAATTGAATACGTAGCAGCAGCAGCTTGCTGTTCCCAATACTTTGGATAAAACAGTAGCTAAGAGATTTTGGTATTAAAATTGAATGTGTTCCTATATATTGTGATAACACCAGTGCCATATGTATCTCTAAAGATCCAGTGCATCATTCACGAGTAAAACACATCCACATTAGGCATCATTTTCTTAAAGATAATGTTGAAAATAAAAATATTGTCGTAAAGCATGTTAACACTAATGAACAAGTTGCAGATATTCTGACAAAACCACTTCCAAGGGAAGAATATGAAAAGATGAGATTGGAACTTGGTATGATCAAGCTCTACTGAAGTTAGTTGCATATATTTCCCATTAAAGCATCATGAGAATGAAAAGGTCAGGAATCAACCTCAATATCTTGATTGAGTATCAATTATTGAATGGATCAGGTAAACACTTAATAAAGTTTGTACTATGAATGTCTTCTCGTCTGCATATTGTTAATTTGATCAGACCAAAGCAGTATGTTCTTTATTTTCTTCATATAATACTTCATAATATCTTAATTCATAATTTTTTTATAACTTAATATTATCTTATTTTGTTTTCATTTTTTTTAATTCATATTTCATATCTTTATAATAAATACTCAACATAAATCAATAAAAAAAAAGGGAAACGGTTTTCTTCTCTCAAGTAATGAAAATGGCAATAAAGAGATGGGACTTAAGGTAACCGTCATTTCAATCATTTAAAAGCCTTCCCTTTACGTCATAACACGCATAAACAGTCTTCTTCAAGAAACCGTCCTTCTCCTCTCTCTTAAGCCTTTCAAAAATTCAAAAATGAAAACCCCAAAATCCTCTAAATCCAGTAAGAAAACTCCCAAATCCCGTACACAAAACCAGCCAAAACCACTGAGAGTAGTTCTTCCTCCACCATTACTGGATGCTGCACCACCCACAACCACAGAAACCACACAAGAATCACCCAAACAATCTACTGAACCTACCGGTACCAAACGCAAGATCTCATCACCAAAAGGTGGTTCATCTTCCAAAGTAGTCAAACGTTCGAAGCAGAGTGACCCCAATAGTGCTGAAGAAATCTCAAAGGAAATGTCTGTTGGTTTCGGACTAGACAAATACTGGTATGACTCTGTCCATTTCCCTCAACTGCATGACATTCTGCAATATCAAGAATGGGAAGTTTTGATGTCAAAGTTTAGTTGCAATTCCATTTTTCCAAATATTATGCGAGAATTTATTTCAAATTTCTCAAATGATTGTGGAGTATGTTCTAGTACTATCAAGAACATTAAAATAGAATTTAATGGTGCATTTCTGGGGGAATGGTTCAATGTTCCAAATGTTGGGTTTGATACTTACTGTGTTGGTTCAAAAATAGTATTTTCTGGGATAAATGAAAAAACGATTTAAAAATTTTTAGGAGTTGAAAGAAAATGGAAAATTAGCCATAACATTTTGAATCCTCTGCATAAATTACTGTACAATATTGCACGTAGATTTATTTTGCCAAGAAACTCCAAACGAAGTGAAGTAAGTTTACGTGATGCTACATTGATCTATTGCATGGCTAATCATATAAAGATAAATTTTCCATCTTTGATGATTTCTCATTTGTCCGATTGTATTGAAAGGAAGAATTTTTTTGGATATGGAGGGTTGCTGACTTGGATTTTCAGAAAATTTGATGTCCTGTTGGAAGGGTTGGAGTTCCCAATGGACCCCAATATGAAAATAGGTGCTAAATGCCTGCAAAATTTGCACCTCAAGTTAAATGGTGAAGGGATGTTAATACATGAATTAGAGGAAGTTGTTGAAGTAGGATCTGATGAGGAAGGGATTGAGGAAGAAGAAGAAAAATTGAGGGAAGAAGGAAAAGAGGAAAAACAACAAGAGCCTGTTCCCACTGAAACAGAAGAAGAAGAGGAACAGGAAGGAGAAGCTAGTAAGGGGGAAGGAGAAAAAGAGGAAGCCTTAGGAGAAGTTGCTTATCACAATCTCTGTACTGATTCAAGTGATGAAGAGATAGTGATAGCATTAAGGAGAAAGGCTAAATCTATTCAAAGGAAGAGTAGGAGGTTAGCTTCAAAACGAAAGGCTACAATGGTTGATGATACCACTTTTGAGACCATGCCTGAATCCACATCATAAGAACCTCCCTCTCCCAAGCCAACCACATCACCACCAAATTACAATCCATCACCACCTTCATCACCAATACAGTCTACACCACCACCTTTTCATTCCAACACCTCACCAGATGTAGGATGTACTAACAATGATTCTGTTCCTGCAGCTTCTTTAGACTCTGTCCTCTCCAAGCTAAATGATCTTCATTCTCACTTTCTTGCATTTCAAGATGAAACTCGAGTCTCCCTTGCTTCAATTGTTGATCAGCTTAACCAGATGGAACAACGTCTTGGTGCCAAGCTGGACACAGTGGAAGTACAGACTGAGTACATTAATGAAGAAGAGACTGTTCCCTAATTCCTCTTCCCATAATTTTTAATGATTTGTTGGCTGTAACACTTATCAAACAATTTCTCCTTTTGTTTTTGTACCATCTGGGGTACAAGTTTGTATGTGAACACCTGCTACTATTTCTTTTCTTGTTTTTATGGTCTGTGATGATTAACTCTGTCCAGATTTGAATTGCTTTTCATGGTACTTACTTTCATTTGTTATTTCTTGCTTTCATCACTGACAAATCTATAGGGTTTGTGCTGAGGTTTGATGCCCCCCAATTCTTTTTGATTGATGACAAAAGGGGGAAGATATGCACAAACTTAAGAAAAACTGTGAATACACAGTCTCCTATCTTGACTGATTTATATTGCTCTTTAATGGAAAAATTTATTGCATATCTGTGATTTGTATAACTGTGATTTACTGTGATTTGTGATTATGAAAATGATTTGTGATCTGCTAGGCTTAAAATCATTATCTATGTTGATCTATGGTGTTAAGTTTAATTGTTCTAAATTTGTTTAATTACTTACTAATTTGTGTTAGTTTAATTATTTTGTTTAATTATTTTTGGATGTTATGTTTTTGTATGGAGAAAATTGTTCTACTATGAGTGCTTGGTAAATTATATTGTAACGAGTTAATTTACTAAGTTATTTGGAGTTACTTTAATCTCTAGTATACTCTAAGAATTTTGTTTTACTCTATCTTACTTAAGTTTGTTTAGAAAGTTTGTCTTCATAAAAAAGGGGGAATTTGTTGGCCTCTTAGGTTTTGATGATGACTTCACTTTTAAATAAACTTAATTAAGATAGAGTAAAACAAAATTCTTATAAGATAAAGTTATACTAATTTTATAAGATAAAGTTATAAGCATTGGTCAAATATGTTTGTTATAAACAAGTATATATGTTCTAATATATTTCTATTCATACTCTTTCAGGTACTGATATACAATGCATCTATTCAGAGACGAAATTGTCCCCGAGAGTGAGACCTCGGATAATGAGCATCGTAGTTATGACAGCGAAGAACACCAAATTGTGAGATACGAGCGTATGGCTGAAGACGCTCCACCGATTGACAATGATTTTGAAACTGAAGACGCCCCACCAATGGATGCTCCCACTACTAGTAAAAAAAGAAAAGGGCGAGGTCCTAAGAAAAACCTCAAAGTCACAGAACCCATGCATTTGGAATACAATGCATTGGGTCAACCCTGCGGAAAATGGCGTAGGCAATATGGAAAACAAGTGGGTCTATGTATCCGCAAGCTTTCCATATTGCACGCATGGAACGAGGTTCCAGAGGGTTTGAAGAACTCTCTATGGAATGATACTGTGGTAAGCAACTTTACTATTTCTACTCATTTATTTTCATTTTAAAATTAATTTGATTGACAGTAATAAATATAAATTTTTTTTGTAGAATCTTTTCCACATCGAGAGCGATGAGGACAAGAAGAATGTGTTTCTTTCAGCTGTTGCTGAAAGATTTAGAGATTTCAAATCCAAGCTAGTAACTGGCTGGATTACGAAGAGGCGTGCCCGTACGACCAAAAAGGTCAAAACGGGAAACGAAGGTGGAGACAATCACCTTCGAAGATGCCTTACGAAATATGGGGGCACATATCGAAGAGGTATGGGAGGCCTTTGTTGCCAAAAGAACAACTCCCATAGAAGTTGTAAGTATTTCATATTATATTATAGTTTACCAATTTGAATTTACTTCTTTTGATTCAGTCATTAAACTAATACATGACATTCGATTTCTATTGATTAATTAGGAAAAGCGTGGTAAAGCTTCTGATTCTGCAAGCAAAAGGAAGTTTTACCATCGCTTAGGCCAGAAAACGTACGATGAGGTCCGAAAAGAGTGGGGGGATGCGGGTTTATACCCCAATCAAAGTTCATCCACGCCCTCATCTACGACTACCTCCACATCCGTGAATACTCCTGCTGGAGATCGGGTGCGTGATTAGTATTGCGGGCTTCATTCCCGAGATGCAAGTGGTAAATTTACCATTAATGATTCGGAAACGAAGAAGGTTGCTGATGCTGTGGTGAGTTTTGAAATTATTAAGTATATTCTTGATTTGTTTTGTATTATTTGGCTTTGATGTACTTATACTAATTGCTATATATGTCACTTTTTATTTGAACAGATGGGCTGGAAGGAAAAAGAAGCTACGGGGGAGTTCACCCCAAGAGGCAATGTTGACGCATTGCATATGGTGTTAGGGAAAGACCACAGTGGGCGGGTAGTCAAAAAAGGAGGCGTCCGCGTGGGGTTACAGAAGGCATTCGGCAAAGAGTGTGTTGCTACTCCATCCCGAACGGCGCTGCGGGATGAAGTAGCAACCCTCCGAGCGGAGATTACAAAGGACGTTCTCGCCAAGCTGGCCACCGTGTTGCAGAAGATGGGAGCACCCAATGTGGACTTGGCAAACTTGATTGTAAAGGATCAGTAAAGTCAACATGGGGATCCTACCGCTTTGGTCGAGCCAACACCCGAGCCCATTACCCCCGTAGCACCCCAGCTCATTACTAATACCCCTGAAGGGGAAAACCCCACACCGGAGAACATAAACTTCGTTGCTCAAAATTCGGAGCCAACTCCAGAGCCAGTGCTACAAGTACATAGTTTTTAAATATATAAGCACTTATTAATTTAAATTGCAACGCGTTTTAATATTTTATTATGATGCTTATTATACTAAACGACACAATTTTCAGGAGGCGACTCCTTGTTCTCTTTTGCTGCCTCAGTTAGGTGTTGCTAGTGATGGCGACTTAACTGAGGTTGCATATGGTGTGGCCCAGCCAAATAAAGAGGGCCAAACAGTGCATTCAATGCCTGTTACAAGTGGCCACATCAGTGTGGCCATGGAAACTATTGTAAAGGGGTTTGAAGATTTCTCACTCCCAATTCCAATGCCAGCATGGAGCCTTAAGAAACTATCAGACGCCCTAGGTAGTTTCGTCACATGGCCATATGCTTGGGTCCAATTCACTAACATGGTAAGAATCATTTGTACCTTATTTATTTTTATTTTTTTAATTGCATGCTCACACTAATTTAATTGTATAAATTGAAATAGCAAAAGAGTCCAAAGGGATCTTGGAGAGAGGTCGACTCCTCAGCAAAGGTGTCGACTGGGTCAAAGTCGATGCCAAGCACTCCAATTTGGACTGATGAGGAGCTAAAAGATCTCTCTCAAGATTGCAAATGGCTGCATTATTGTGCATCTCGCATAAGTGAGGAGGACCCACTCATTCTGAATCTGCTGAAGGAGCAATACTGCTTTTTAGAGAGCCCGTTTGTAATTATTGGTCCTAGTGACATCGGGCAATTTTTGAGAGGAGAGATGCTGAATGTAGCTTTTTTCCATGTCTACATGAGGTGATGTTCATTATCTTACAAGTTAGGCATTGTTGTTTAATTGTTTTAATAACCGAATTACTAACAAAATTTTCTTATTTGTGAGTTTAGTGCGGCTTACGAGGAGCTAAATTCTTGCGAACCTCCAATAAAAATTGAATTGGTTTTTCTAGAGTCGATTTCGGGTAGTAAATGTGTAAATGATCCAGATGATGCAGAGCATACATTGAGACTGCTTTGACTAATTCCCTTGCATCTAAACACACATTCATTCTGGCTCCATATGAGGAAGAGTAAGTTTTATTTTTGAAATTGAACTTATCTTTTGATTTTTAAAGTCACCTAATCTCTAATTTGTTGATTTTAAATTTGCGTTTGTAGTTTGCATTGGATACTTTTGGTCATATGTTCTTTAACAAACACTGTGCACGTCTTCGACTCATTACAAAAACCTCAAAGCCCACCTCGCAACACAAAATTCAAAGCGTTGTTTAATGCGTACGTAATATTAATTATTTTACCAATTTGAATTTATTAAGTGTTATATAAATCTATATAAATAGTATTACTTTTCCCATACGTTTCAGCACAATGAAAAAAGTGCGTGGACAAATGGGATCTACATCCAGAGCCACATTTCCAAAATGGACATCGATAAAGATACACAAATTCGATTTTATGCATTTTTAAGCGTTTTTGTCAATTTCGCGCGTAAAGTAGGTCAAACTTGGTTTGTTATGCACGAAACTTGGCACACAACACTATTTGGCATATATTATTGTGTTGAAATGGTTAGAATTGAAAATAATAGTCATATGCTAGAAATTAGGTGTTAAGTTGCGATTTTAAGGGTTTTTAAACGTTTTTGTCAATTTCGCGCGTAAAGTAGCTCAAACTTGGTTTGTTTTGCACGAAACTTGGCACACAATACTATTTGGCATATATTATTGTGTTGAAATGGTTAGAATTGAAAATAATAGTCATATGCTAGAAATTAGGTGTTAAGTTGCGATTTTAAGGGTTTTTAAGCGTTTTTGTCAATTTCTCGCGTAAAGTAGCTCAAACTTGGTTTTGATGCGAAACCGGGGCTGATTAAGGCCTTGGTTATACAAGGATTAATGTTGTGCGTAAGATTTTATTAATGACACAGACAAAAACTAAAAATGATCATGAAAAGAACACGAAACAACCGCAAACACTTATAGAATTCTGATCTAGCATACTGTCAAGCAGCCCTCCTTCAGCTCAGCTTCTAGGACTCCAAGGGGATTATTAGAATGGGTTTAGGACCTTGATAGCTAGATCCAAGTACCAAGATTCTATTTCCACTTTAGCCTAGGTCCTGGATGCATAGGTTTGGTCTCCACGTGTCGTGCAAGGTGGTCTGGTCGCTAGTTTGCTCCTGCGTCAATTTCGCACGTAAAGTAGGTTAAACTTGGTATGTTATATACGAAACTTGGCACACAACACTATTTGACATATATTATTGTGTTGAAGTGGTTGTAATTGAAAATCATAGTCATATGCTAGAAATTACGTGTTAAGTTGCGATTTTATGGGTTTTCGAGCGTTTTTGTCAATTTTGCGCATAAAAGTAGCTCAAACTTGGTTTGTTTTGCACGAAACTTGGCACACAACACTATTTGGCATATATTATTGTGTTGAAATGGTTAGAATTAAAAATCGTAGTCATATGCTATAAATTAGGTGTTAAGTTGCGATTTTAAGGGTTTTTAAGCGTTTTTGTCAATTTCGCGCGTAAAGTAGCTCAAACTTGGTTTTGATGCGAAACCGGGGCTGATTAAGGCCTTGGTTATACAAGGATTAATGTTGTGCATAAGCTTTTATTAATGACACAGACAAAAACTAAAAATGATCATGAAAAGAACACGAAACAACCGCAAACACTTAAAGAATTCTGATCTAGCATACTGTCAAGCAGCCCTCCTTCAGCTCAGCTTCTAGGACTCCAAGGGGATTATTAGAATGGGTTTAGGACCTTGATAGCTAGATCCAAGTACCAAGATTCTATTTCCACTTTAGCCTAGGTCCTGGATGCATAGGTTTGGTCTCCACGTGTCGTGCAAGGTGGTCTGGTCGCTAGTTTGCTCCTGCGTCAATTTCGCACGTAAAGTAGGTTAAACTTGGTTTGTTATGCACGAAACTTGGAACACAACACTATTTGACATATATTATTGTATTGAAGTGGTTGTAATTGAAAATCATAGTCATATGCTAGAAATTACGTGTTAAGTTGCGATTTTATGGGTTTTCGAGCGTTTTTGTCAATTTTGCGCCTAAAAGTAGCTCAAACTTGGTTTGTTTTGCACGAAACTTGGCACACAACACTATTTGGCATATATTATTGTGTTGAAATGGTTAGAATTAAAAATCGTAGTCATATGCTATAAATTAGGTGTTAAGTTGCGATTTTAAGGGTTTTTAAGCGTTTTTGTCAATTTCGCGCGTAAAGTAGCTCAAACTTGGTTTTGATGCGAAACCGGGGCTGATTAAGGCCTTGGTTATGCAAGGATTAATGTTGTGCTTAAGCTTTGATTAATGACACAGACAAAAACTAAAAATAATCATGAAAAGAACACGAAACAACCGCAAACACTTAAAGAAATCTGATCTAGCATACTGTCGAGCAGCCCTCCTTCAACTCACCTTCTAGGAGTCCACGGGGATTATTAGAATGGGTTTAGGACCTTGATAGCTAGATCCAAGTGCCAAGATTCCATTTCCACTTTAGCCTAGGTCCAAGATGCATAGGTTTGGTCTCCACGTGTCGTGCAAGGTGGTCTGGTCGCTAGTTTGCTGCTGTGTCAATTTCGCGCGTAAAGTAGGAAAAACTTGGTTTGTTAGGCACGCCACTTGGCACACTACACTATTTGGTATATATTATTGTGTTGAATTGGATAGAATTGAAAATCATAGTTATATGCTAGAAATTACGTGTTAAGTTACGATTTTAAGGGTTTTTAAGCGTTTTTGTCGATTTCGCGCGTAAAGTAGGTCAAACTTGGTTTGTTATGCACGAAACTTGGCACACAACACTATTTGGCATATATTATTGTGTTGAAATGGTTATAATTTAAAATAATAGTCATATGCTAGAAATTAGGTGTTAAGTTGCGATTTTAAGGGTTTTTAAGCATTTTTGTCAATTTCGCGCGTAAAGTAGCTCAAACTAGGTTTGTTTTGCACGAAACTTGGCACAAAACACTATTTGGTATATATTAATGTGTTGAAGTGGTTAGAATTGAAAATCGTAGTTATATGCTAGAAATTACGTGTTAAGTTGCCATTTTATGCGTTTTAAACCGTTTTTGACAATAACTTCTATTTTCTCTTAGTGCTTTTAACAACCTTCGTCTTCCGTTGACTGCGGCTACTACGCGCTGAAGTATATGGACGATATTATACAATCCGTGAAGGATTTTGGAGTCGAAAATATAGATGCCGTAAGTATTTGTTACGTTCTTAATTAAATATATTATTGGCAAAATCTAATGTTTCTATATTAATCTTTTATTTTTATATTATATTATAGGTTTTAAACGACATTCCGAGGGAAACACGCCCTTTAAGAAGTGGCGAGATACGCGAATTAAAAGACAAGATTGCCGCGTATCTTGCTAATATTTGTCCTTGATAAATTGTAATTATTATAGATTATTTTTTATACTTTAATTTATATTATATATATATATATATATATATATATATATATATATATATATATATATATATATATATATATATATACATATATATATATATATATACATATATATATATATATATATATATATATATATATATATATATATATATATATATATATACATATATATATATATATATATATATATATAAATATATATATATATATACATATATATATATATATATATATATATATATATATATATATATATGTACATATATATATATATGTATATATATATATATATATATATATATATATATATATATATATATATATATATATATATATATATATAAATATATATATGTACGTACATAATATTATATTATAAATATACGAGCGAGAGTTTATTATTACAAAGAGATTATTGTTGATTATCTGTGATTATCATTGGATTAATCACTATTATTACATTGTATTATTATTGGATTTTAACCGCAGCGGTTTTGCCTCTGACCGTAGCAAATAATGCTCTTATTTGCTGCGGTTTTTAACCGCAGCATTTAAAGTAGGACATTTGCTGCTATCACTAGTGATACTAAGCTGCCTACGTATTCCGAAGGAATCAAAGCCCACATAGTTCTTTGTCATACCTTTTATTTGTAGTTGTTGAATGTTGATTTATCGTTGTCCGATTGATCCTATTCGTCTTCGTCATCATCATCTGGTTGGTTAGATGCTTCCACTGACTCTCCTCCTGACGATGATGCAGATGTATCTATCATCATCCATGGATCATCATCATCGCCATGATCATCATCATTCCTTAGTCCTTGTGTTCGAATATCCGCTTGATCCCAATCTTTCTTGTAAACACATATTTGAATACTATAGCTACCTTGTTCAATTTCGAAGTGATGTTTAAGATAACTATCTAATTCTAAATATGAAGTGGAGGGTGAAGAAGAAGATGATCCTACAAAACTATCATCTTGGCTTATTATGTTAACTATTACGGAATTATAATAAGAGGGACGTGCCGAGACGCTAGCACGCCTAGACGTATCGCGTCTTGAGTTATATACACTAGCATAGTAATCATAAAGTTCTGCTAAAAGTTTTTTTACAAGTTCCAACATAATTATGTACATCACTAGGCGGGCGATCTAATGATTAGTAGTAAAATCCAATTACTTTAGTAAGGACTTCTATCTTAAAACATGGGTCTAAAATGGTTGCAATTCCATAAATAAAAGGAAAATCGGTAAAATATGTCTTCCACTTATCCATCATATCTGCAAGAATCGGCTTTAAATATGGGTTAGTATCATCATGCGAATGTTTAAGAAGATGATCAAAAATAGTAATACACTCACTTATTACTAAGTAGACGTTTGGTTCGTAAACATATGAAAAAATCTTAGTTGCGTGGTCATACGCTTCTAATATTTTATGTACACCTATAGCTAGTTCCCATGTGTCATCAGTTATATAGCTATCTGTACACTCACTATAAAGTTGTGTTATAACTGGACGATAACCAATCGTTTTTCTTAATAAATCGTTGGTTGAGCCCCAACGTGTAGGAGTATCTAATGACCAATACACTTTTTTTAGTTGATAATAGTCACATAATTGGTTATATCGTCTCTTTATCTGTCCAATTCTAAGCCACTTCACTATGTCTCTAATTGGATCTAATAAATCACTTAATTGTTTTATACCTGCTTGGCAAGATAAGTTTACTATATGAGCACAACATCGTATGTGTAATAATCTTACCCCAAGGATAAAACTAAATGCAGGTTCGTTATACAAAAGTTCCATACATTTAATGTTAGCAGTTGCATTATCAGTAGAACAACAAAATATCTTATCTAATAAGTTCCATTCTATACATATCTCTACGAATTTGTATTTTATGTTTTCACCCGTATGTCTTTCGAGCATTGTCTCAAAAGAAATTATTCTTTTTTGAATAATCCAATTGATCTATCCAATGTGTTATTACACACATATAAGCTTCTAAATGTGGGGGAGCAGACCAAATATCAGTTGTTATGCTAAACTTACCATTAAAAGATTTAAACATTTCTACTAATTCATAGCGCATTGTTTCATATAATTTAATTGTGCGTCATTTAAGAGTGCTCCTAGGAATTGCTCTATATTGTGGTTGCAAATTTTTCTAGTGTGACGCTCATATGCCCTACTTTCACCATGGTTAAATGGCAATTCATCACAAATTACATATTTAGAAAATTCATCAATCATATCATTACGATTATATTTAAAATGCATACATGTGCTGGGAATGTCCCACTGTCGGCTTCCACTTGTGGTCCCGTTGCCGCTTGCTGCATGAGTTTCTTTTGCGATTCGATGCTTCTTTGCCAAATGTTTGTTAAAAGATCCCATACCACCACCTAACACGTATTCACAAAACACAATAAATAAATTTTTAATACATTCTTGATTTATAAAATATGAATATATAATGTATGTATAAAAAACTGAAAAAGTATTTACCTCTGGCGAAACTGTATGAAACTAAGGGCTTTACTTCTTGACTTTCACAAATTTGACAAGTGCATAAGGAAACATCTGGATTGTCGGTTGGTTCTTTAGTAAAATACGACCACACATGTGAAACAACTCTACGACTAGGAGGTGGCATTGTCGGAAAAGGTTGTCTTACAGGTTCATCTTCATCTAAATTTAAATATAAAGACATATTCAAATACCACAATATATAAATAAATAATAATTTAATATTTAATCAATTTGAAGAATCAAATTGTAAAACTGACCGATAGTTCGAAAATTGACTCGTTTACCACGAGCTATTCTTTGTTGTTGTTGTTGTAGTTGTTTTTCATGTGATCTTGTTGATGACTGTCGAGATCTATGTATCCCAGTAGGGGTCGTTGGTTCCTCTTCTTGTTCTTCTTCTTCATCAATTTGTATTTCTCTTTCCACTTCTTCTGCATAATTGTGTAATTCTTGGTCGTACCCTTCTGGATAATTTGGTTTCCTAATTATAATTACTAATCAAAGGTGTTGTTGATATCGACGGAGTTGAAGTGGCCTTTCTTTTGGAGCTAAAACCTCCCAATGATTTTGTCACTTTAGTAACTTTTTCAGAGGCTTTTTTCAAAAAAGGAGACATGATAATATTGAAATAATAATAGAATTAAAAAATAAATAAATAATTAATAGACTAATTATGTAATTAACTATATTAAGAAATAATTAAAAGACTACTTATGTAATTAAGAGAACAATTGCGTAATTAAGTAATTAAGTAGAGAGAGTAGGAGAAGAGATGAGTTGTGAATGAAAATGATTGAAAGTGATGTGTATTTATAGGAAAATTTGCAACGGCTAGTATAACGGCTCTTTTTCCGGTCTGGTTCCATGGAACCGCTGGGCCGGTTCACCCTGACCGGTTCCGGTTCCGATTCCATGGAACCGTTGGACCGGTTCAGGCCCGCGGTTCTTAGGTCCGATTCAAGCAGTTTTTCCGGCGGTTTCACGGTTCCGACAACTTTTTTCCAGCGGTTTCACGGTTCCGTGGTTCGGGCCGGTTCGGAACCTGTCGCGAACGGTTCCGGTTCCAAGCGGTTCGGCACCGATTCGATTCCGGGTAACCCGCTCCGTGGCCATCCCTAGGAAAAATATATGAACAAATCAACTTGGATCGTATTCGATGCTCAAAATGCAATTTCACTCTTTTGAAAAATCTAGCTAATCAAGACATTGACATTATGAGAGAAAGATATGTTTTATTTAATTTTAAATTAATATGTTGTTAACTTTTTTTTATTTAGATAACAGTTAAATTTTCTATTTTTGATTCAGACACACTTTATATATAATTTTTGATTTAAGATTGATTTTAATGATAATAAACAAATGATGATTATTAAACTAATATGTGTGTTAAGATGTGTATGAACAAGTTATAGGTTATGAATATGAAAGTTCCCAAGAACATCAATAACTTGAAGAGTTATTTTAAAGCATACAAAAAAAATAAACAATTTGTTTTTAAGAGAACGTACAGGAAAGATATCCGATCCGAAGTAGGATCGTTGATGAGAGTGCGTAAAGACTTGGTCAAGGAAGTTGTGATAATCTGTGATATCTAGAAGAGCTAAAATCTGTTGAGGATATTAAAGCATAGACAGGAAGTCTACGTTCCCGGCTAATAGTCTGTTGTTTTCGTGTTGATAAGTCAGAGACAATGCAATGTTCCCAGAAATTAAGTCTGAAAGCTTAAAGTCAAACTGAGAAACTCTATTATGCACCCATTGACCCAGCCTATCTTTGACCTTGCAGATCTTCTTTAGAGCCCAACTTGAGGTTATGGGAGCATTAAAGACCCTTCAATTTCCACCCTTTTTATAAACACCATGCATCCATTTGAACCACATAAAGTCAGTCATAGAGGATATATGCCATACATGTTTACCCACTGCAGCTAGATTCCACACTTCTAGGTTACGAATACCCAGGCCACCCAACATTTTTGGAGTACAAACCCTAGCTCAATTCATATTTCTAGGGGTATCAGAATCAGTTTTCCCATGCCATAGATATGCTCTACAAATTGCATTCACCTACTTTAGCACCTTCTTAGGCAGTAGAAACAAGTTGTAGTCTTGTTGCATAAGAGAGATTCCGGACTTGAAAAGATCTAATCTTAGAGGTCATTCTCACAACAAGTCGTTCGCATTACTGCAGGGATACGTTTGGAAGAGAACGGAACCCCCAGATAACGAAAAGGCATAGAACCCAAAGGAATATTACAAGATTCCACTATACATTGTTTCAATGAAGTAGGGATACCTGCAAGATACATGTCAGATTTTGAGGAGTTGGCTACCAAACCAGAGGAGTTCGCAAAAACCTCTAATTTATCTAATAGAATTCTAACAGATGCCAAGTCTCTCCGACAAAATATCATTAAATCATCCGCAAAGCACAAATGTTTTAGTTTGAGTCTATTGCATCTTGGGTGAAATTTGAATTTCTCATGATCCCCAGCAACCTTTAGTAATCTAGAAAGATACTCCATATAAATCACAAAAATCAAAGGGGACATTGTATCTCCTTATCTGATTCCCCTCTTTGATCTAAGCAAAGGTATGGGGCTTCCATTTAGAATCAAAAAGAATTGGGTTGTGCTAATACAAGTCATAACAATATTTATAAAGTCGGCAGGAACATTCAGAGAGATCAACATATCTTTAATAAAACCCCACTCCAAAGTATCGTACGCCTTTCTCAAGTCAATCTTCAACAGACTGCTAGGAGGGCAGTGTTTTCGACCATATTGCTTTACAATATCCTGGCATAGAAGTATGTTGTGCATAATGTTACGCCCTTCCACAAAAGCACCCTGAGAAGGACTGATAATATGACCAAGAACCACTTTGAGTCTACTACAAATCAGTTTAGTAATGCATTTATATAGAGTATGACAGCAAGCAATTGGTCTATAGTCACCTGGATTGTTAGGGTTAGGGACCTTGGGAATGAGGTGAACAGCAGTAGTGTTCCACGCCTGAAGAAGCTTCCCAGTTCTGAAGAGTTGTTGAACAGCCTCAACTACTTCATCACCAATAATGGACCAAGAAGCCTTATAGAATTTGCTATTGTATCCATCCAAACCTGGACTTTTTGTGTCAGGGATACTCCATAGCGCATTTCTGATTTCCTCTGCTGAGAAACAAAGAGATAGCTGCTCATGGTGAGAGTTCTCTAACAAAGGCCCTTCTCTAATAACATTCTTGTCGGTACGCCTCCGGCATTGAAGATTATTGCACATAATTTGTTGATAGAATGTAACAAAAATGACTCTTGAATCCTCTTGAAGTTAGTTACAAGAACCCCATTGTCGTTAAAAGAAGAATTCGATTTACAATTTACCTTTGTCTAATGCTCTGATGAAAGTAGCGGGAATTCTCATCCCCAAATTTCAGCTAATTCAATTTGGCTAACTGGCTAAGGTAGGTGCCTTGATCATTCTTAGCCTTCCTAAGCCTATCAGCAGCTGCGCACTCTTTTGAGGAGAGTTCTGGTTCATAAGGGTGTTTGTGTAGTTCGTTTTGAGCGCTAAGAAGATCGTTCTTTGCTCGCATGACCAGAGCTTGCAAATGATTAACTTGAAATCTATCTTTCAAGATAAGTTTCAGGCGCTTGAGCTTTTCCGAGATTTGAAAACTCCTACAACCTGGAACAGAGTCACCCCAAATTTCGGAGACACTTTCAATAAAACCCTCCTGCTCAGGCCAGTGATTGAAGAACTTAAAAGTCTTCTTACCCCTAAGTTGTTTAATGAACTGTATCAACATAGGTGTATGATTGAATGATCCTTCTTGTAGGAAAGATACTTTAGCAGTATGGAAGACATTCTCCCAATTTTGATTTCCTAAGACACGATCAATCTTGCTAAACACACGAGCTTCCCCACTTCTCTTATTTGACCAAGTAAAGAAGCAACCATTGAATCTCAAATCATGCAGGTCACAAGCTTCCATACATCGACGCAATGGAGTAGTTTTCTGCAAGCGCACTGCGTGATTAGTACATTCATCCATGCCAGCTAAGAAATTAAAGTCCCCCATGACTAACCAAGGGCCATTAACGTGAAGAGAAACTAATTGTTGAAACAAATCAGATCGAATACTAGCAGTATTATCCCCATAAACAAAAGAGCATAAGAAGGCCTCCCCTATAATAGTAATAATATCTAGATGAAAAATTTGACCACTCATGAAAAGAATATTTACATTCATATCACCACCCTTCCATCCAAAAATGATACGACCACCATGGTGGTAAGGCAAATTATGAGAGAAACACCAACCAGGACAGAAGTTTTGATATAAACGACCAAGGTTAGCCCTCTTCACCTTAGTCTTAAGGAAACTGAACAAGGAAATATTATGGGCTACAAGAAATTTAGACAACTCCTTTTGCCACTTAACCATATTCTATCCTCTAACATTCCAACATAAGATGTTATTCATTGGCCAGGGATGGGGAAGCCCCCAGCGCCTTATTAATTTCCTTATCCACAAGTTAAGTACCTTCTAAAGCATTATCTAGGACATGAAAGCCATTATCAGTCGCTAAACTACCTGCCAAACCTGACTGAGACGGAGTTAGTGGTCTCGCAGGTGGGTCTTGCTGCACTGTTTTGGTGCGAGATTGAATCAGTTGAAAGCTCTTATTGTCAACTATTGTTGCATTCTTAGGGGTAGGCGGCAAAACAGTTTTACAATGTTCCTCTACATGTCCTAGTTTTTCACATTTCTTACACCAAAGAGCTTTCCAATCATACGTAATAGGTTGCATTACAAGTTCACCATGTTCATTCTCATAACATAGCTCATCAGAAAAGTCATTAGTAATACTCATGTCAATAATAGCTCTAGCAAACATTCCCCTAGCCTTGTTAGTTGTAGCTGTGTCAAATTGTTTAACTTCCCCTAACATACCAACTATCTTTCCCAGGCTTCGTTCACCCCAATACATGACATCAAGACCTGGAAAACGAGTCCAAATAGGCAAAGTGGATAGGTTTTCTTTTTCATATGACATACAGGCTACCCACGGTTTGACTAAGAACGGCATTATCAAACATAAATCCATTCATATCACATGGCTTCACTCTATCCTGTTGTTCCAAGAATCTCACAAGATACACTCCTTTGGCCACCATCACAATTTTTTCTATACTAAGATCTCTCCAAATTCTCTTAAAATATCCTTCCATCACATGTAAGGGGGGGTTAGCACTCAAACAAAGCATACAATAGATTCCCAAAAATGAACCTCATCAATAATATCATCAAAGTCAATTTTGACATCCACCACCGGATGATTTTAGTGGAGGCGAGGCTGATTTTTGTATAGGCTGGTTTGACAGCGTTACAGCAGCGATAGCCGTCGGGTTTCCTGACACCACTTTTGCCCAGTTTATCCTCTGTTCCTGAAGTTGGTTCACCAGATTCACCATAGGGCTCTGTTGCTGGTTCACTAGAGAGGCTGTCTTCAATGTAGGAGAGGTAGCCAGCCTTAATTGCTTTCTAACAGTGATGCTTGCCTTCGATGTAGAAGAGAGCTTTATTGGACCAGTTGAACGGGACCGGCTGGAGCATGAAGATGCTCTTGGAGAAGAAGGTTTCTACTCTTTCCCAACATTCTTTCTTGGACGCGCCCTGCTTCTTGCCATAGCAATGGTGGATGAAACTGATGCAGCACACTTTTGCCCTAGCTAAGGATTTCTAGAGGGAGAAGGAAGGAGAGAGTCGTTTTGCAATGACAGTGAACTTGTAACACCCCTGAATTTCCGACCCCTTAACGAAACCAAAACCATAAAGGACGGGAGGAAATTCGGGTGTTACATAAAAGAAAAGGAAAAGAATTGAATAAATGTTAAATTTGTTAACTTTAAAAAGGTGAGTGGAAATTTCGGCAGCATCTCTTCTAAAAATCGAACATGTAGTAGAGCAATTAGCACAATAAGAACATTAAACATAATCTAAGGCATCATTGCCTTTAAAATCTCACACCACAGCGGAATGATTCGTCGCCGGCTTCTCAATTCAACATGCCAAGCATGGATCGTGGTTCCAGTGTCGACGCTTGCGTTTTAAAATGACTTAACTCCTTAAAACCATACAGAGTTATAAACTAAGCAGCGGAAATACAAATATAAAAGGGAGGAAACAAGGCCTCATAACAAAACATATACAACCAAAGTTTACAAAAGATAACAAGAGCTACAAAATCGAAAGATAACGGTATGACACAAGTTATGCTTCGCTCTCATCACTCTCCCCCAATGCAAGCTCCAATACCTGCTACGCCTGTCTATGATCCTCCTGCTGCTCGACATTAGACCAAAGACCAATGTGTCATAGCTGGACAATCATAGGTCATTAACTATCAAACATAAACACAAACACGTACACGTTAGTAACTAGCATCAAATATAATAAGGCGAACTACTAGATAACATTATGTTATACAACAACATAAGATGATTTCATAAGACACAAGCACGGATAGTAACCATTTATCGTCCACTTATACTTCTTGATCTCATTACGTCCTTTCCAACCCGAACCATTTGTTCTTGGGTAGAATACAGGTCTTCACGCTCCTCTTTTCAAAACATAAACTCTTGCAAAACACGCATAGTATCAACTCAACCAAGGCATTAACTGAATACCTAACACATGACCTTATAGAGCTTGTCTATCTTAAGGTAAGTGTGATCACAGTCTGTAATACCCTTGAGGTAACTTAACTTAGGCACACTTCTCACTAGCATAAACTATTCTATCAATTAGATATTCTCTCAATGAGTAAACGTTCTTTCAATGTGTAAGCTTTCTATCAAAGAATGAACCTTCTATCATTAAATAACTTTCGATCAATGAATAAACTTTCTATCACTGGATAACTTTCTATCAGTGGATCTTTTCTCTACTTCCTGGCATAGTGACACGGCCAAGGGTGTTACCTGCCATCCGGCGTCCATGGCAAAGTATGAGCTCATGGCCCATCCGGCTGACCCTCTTAGGTCCTACCTCCGGGAAAAACTAACACACTGGGGTACTAAACCAGTGAAGACGCCACCATATTGGGGTTTGCAAGGCCCGCATGGTAACACCTCGGTCAAGGGGCAATATCGGCCACCTGGCCCCCAATGACAAAAGCATGCTCATACCCCCCTTATGGTGATCCCGTCGGATCTCATCTAGGGGACTACTAAATCAACCGGACATAATTCAGTTGAGTCGCGCCAGCTAATCATAATCTAATACTTTATCAGTATGGGAATAACTCCCACTTTTGACTATTAATGAGCGCCATGGGATAGCAGCATGCCAAAACCCATTGAGCCACTCAGCAAACTATGAAATTCACCTATAAAGGAGTCATTCTAACTCCAAGTAAGGCATAATCCAATTCTTAAATAAATAAGGGGGTGGTCCCCGCCTCCTACTAATACTCTTATTCTCTAAAACTATTCTAAGCGCAAGGATTTCATAGTCGATAGCTTTTCGTATAAAGTGTATTCACTATTACCTCACAGTTTACAATGCATATTATCACAATAAACAATAATCAATGATCTCTTGAAGGAAAATTGTTATATAAGGATTAATTACTGCGTGTACGTACCTGTAAGCGTCACTACACGACCAAAAGTTACAAAATTCACCCAACTAAGGTTCTATTTTCCTCTTATGAACTGAAAACCTATACAAGTTAGGAATAAAACTAATAAATCCCCTTAACTACTTTGTCAGACCAACTAAATACCAATGTAACCATTATCACCTATTCAACATGAGTTTTTCAATTACTCTAGCATGTACACAACTCATTCAATACAAGTCAAAATCATTAACTCAACACAACATGAGTCTTTTCTCCAATTTTAAAGAAAAAGCATATATGAATCGTTCCTTTTCATCAACTAATTTTGAGTATATCGGTTCGCGTTACTCAAAAATAACTAATCACAACTAAGCCTTACAATTTTAATATAACACTTATACAAAAATAAGGCAAATTTTTAGAGTTATCGAATCGCGATATCATTTGTAACATTCTCCAAAGCTAGCAAGAATTATAATCAAAACACGACAAGTAACTTTAGCAACCATCGACGATAAATTGACATTATGCTCTTGGTTTACTAACATTATGCATTATGACTTCAATAACAACCTAATAAGTGTACTTGTAATTCACAACAATCAAATCACAACAATTAGTAACTATTATTCCTAATTTAACAACTAAAAATCACTTCAATAATCAACTAAAATCATCATCATTACTAATTATCACAACAATAACCAATCGACTAAGTCTTAAAACAACTTTTAAGGTTATTTAATCAATTATCACCAAAATATAGCATAAAACCCATATCATTAGTAATTTCGTTTCTAAATCCAAACCCTAGTCATTTCATGTTCAAAGATAATACTTTTAACCATTATCCATAGCAAGAATCAATAAACTAATACACCACTATAATGTACATGAAATCCCACACTATTACTAATTTCAACTCTAAATCAAACCCTAATTATTTCATATTCAAAGATAATACCTTTAACTATTTCTCATACTCAAATTCAACGAAAGTAATACACAATCAACATACAACTCATAAACATGGTAGATTCTAATTAGAAACAATAAATTAATCAATTAGGAAAGTGAGGGATAGCTTACAATGGGTGAAACCAGAGAAATATAGGTGAAGAGACAAGTGGTTAGTATGGTGGTGAAGAGAAGACATGGTTGCCCAGCAGCCGGTTGCTGGCGGCACACTGCTCCTGCGTGGCTGTGGGTGCGACTCACTGCCAGTAGGTGGGCTGAGCTGCTGGTGGTTGGTCGTGGGAGAAGGAGGATAAAAAAGGAGCTGCCTTGCTGTGGTGGCTACTTGGTGGCCAGTTGCTGGCGGCGCACAAGGGAAAAGGAGAAGAGAGAAAAGGGAAGGAGGAGGGAAAGAGAGGCGTGTGTTTTTCTTTGTGAGTGAGGGAAGGAGTACTCACAACCCTAACCTATCCTTTTATTTTATTTATACACTTATTTATTTATTTATTTACTTAGGTTCATCTTCTTGCGAGGCCCAACTAAGAAACTCACCTTCGTGTGCTCACACATTTTAAATAAAATATTTATTTTGATTCGAACCTCTTTATTTAAAAATCGTACTTGTATTTTTAATATAAATATATGTTAATATTTAAATTCGTATATGAAAGGAATTTTTTAAAACTACTTCAAAATTAATTTAAAATAACAAAATACCCAAAAATCATTAAAATATTAATTAATGACGTCACAAAATCTCGGGGTGTTACAGAACTGCTATTGCATTTTTGTTAAATAAAGTATTCAAATGCTATAATTTTTTAATTAATTCAAAATTAATCATATTATATTTTTGGGCCCTTTAAATAATCAGACCATGATTCGTTTCTCATGTCGCTTATACGGTAGAGCCAGCTCTGATATAGAGTAAGATACTACGTCCTAATTTTCTAATAGTTGATTTACATATAAGTTAATAAAGACCAACTTAAACATATTTATTGTGTATTATACTTTTGTTCACTAGTGGAAAAAAGCTCATATGTTGCGTGAAATATGTTGCGGTTCATAACAGACGCAACATAAAATGGAAAGAAAAAACGAGTGAAAAAAATAATAAACTATATGCTGCCGTTCTCCAAAAAACCGCAACACATAAACTTTAATTTAAAAAAAATACAAATTGGTTTTTTGTTGCAGTTCACAAAAAACTGCAGCATTTATGACATTATAGGTTGTGGTTTTTTGTGAACAACAGCAAATAACCAAGTTTTATTTTTTCTTAAAAAACGCGCCCCTTCACATATTGTTTTATTGCTAGCTTCTTCATTAAGGCATTCCATCTTCATAAACCCACGACATACTACTTCTTCATCTTCTTCTTCAAGCTATAATACTTCTTCAAACCCATAAATTTTCTTCAAAGCTTTAATTTTCCATCTTTATAAACCCACGAAATTAATCCTTCATTGTTTCGTCAAGCTATAATGTGCTGTTGTTGTTTCATTCTGCTACGCTATTGTTGCTTCATTAGTTCTTCAACCTTTAAGTTCTTTAAGGTATAATTTCTCTCTTTTGTTTCATCAACCTTTATGTTCTTCAAGTTTCGTAGTATTTTAGGGCTTAGTTCTTCAAACTAAACTAATTTTGTTTTTTTTTCATTGTAAGTTACATAACCCAATTGTAGAGCACACCATTATCAATTAAATACCAAGATAATTTCTATTCAACTATCAAGTGTTATTTTTGAAATTTACTAATTTTGATTAATTAAGATTTTTAGGGTAGATTGGATGTTTTTTTACTTTGTATATTTGAATTTGATTTTACTTAGCATATGTATGTATGTAGTTGTTTTTAGGTTTTACATTTTTTCAAGTTTATGTTATTATTAGTTTGTTCATATTTTGATTTATGTATATTTTTTTAAAACAAATTGGCTTTTTTTAGTTTATATACGTTTTGTAATTAGAATATATATATATATATATATATATATATATATATATATATATATATATATATATATATATATATATATATATATATATAGATATATATATATATATATATATATATATATATATATATATATATATATATATATATATATATATATATATAATTTGAATAATTTAAATAATATATATAGGTTAATTAAGTGTAATATGATATATGGTTAAATAAGGCTATTTTTTGGGTTAATTAGGGTTAAGTATATATGTTAAAAAATTATTATTAATTTTGTTTAATTAATTAATCACAGTTAGGATGACAAAAGATCGTTCTTAGATGTATGATAGCACTAAATAGTCTAAATTTATTAATGAGGCATTAGAAGTTTGTAGTATTGCCTTTGAACATCAAGTTAGGACGGGGGGCGTTGGTTTTTATTGCCCATGTGTCAAGTGTGGCAATGTATCAAAGGTAAATAGTGTTGACATCCTTAGGGAGCACATACTTAGACGTAGGTTTAGGCCTTAATATCATGTTTGGGTTTGGCATGGTGAGCAGGGAGTTTACAAAGAAAAAAGTGTTGTTGAGGATGTCAATGAAGATGTAGATCGTGTTGATGGATATGATACAGATGAAGAGAATGTCGATGAGGATGTTGATTGTGTTGTTAAGATGATGGAGGGGGTCGAGGATGATTTAGGAAAACATCCTCGTGTTTTTGACTTGTTGACAAAGTCTTCTCAAAAGCCTTTGTACCCTAGATGTACAAAGTTCACCAAACTAACAGATGTCTTGACAATTTTCAACATTAAATCAAAGTTCAATTGGAGTGACACTAGTTTCACAATATTATTAGAAGCGTTAGGTGAGATGCTTCCTGACGGAAATGAACTTCCAAAGTTGACATATTATGCCAAAAAGCTCATGTGTCCTTTCAGCTTAGAGCGCCAGAAGATTCATGCGTGTCCGAATGATTGTGTATTGTATCGGAATAAAAATAAAAATTTAGAACTGTGTCCAAGGTTTGGGTTATCTTGTTACAAGCATAAAGGGACTCGGGATGCTAAAGGGCCCCCGACTAAGGTATTATGGTATCTTCCAATAATACCTAGATTAAAGTGGTTGTTTTCTATATAGAAAGATGCATTGAATTTGAGGTGGCATGCAGATAGGGTGAAGAAAGGTCATTTGCTCACGCATCCAGCTAATTTTTCAGAGCGGAAGAGTATTGATAAGTTGCATAAGACTTTTGGAAATGATGATCGTAATTTAAGGCTCGAACTATGTACTGATGGAATGAACCCATTCAGCAATCATAGTTCTCAACATAGTACTTGGCCGGTACTTTATTTATCTATAATTTGCCTCCTTGGTTGTGTATGAAGCGCAATTAAATTATGCATTCGCTTCTTATCTCGGGTCCTAAACAACCTGGTAATGACATAAATGTATATCTTGCACCTCTCGTTGAGGATTTAAGAAAGATGTAGGATGATGGAATTTCAGTGTTTGATGCACATGCTAATGAGGAGTTCACCTTACATGCAATGCTTTTATGCACCATTAATTATTTTTCGGCATCTAGCAACTTATCAGGGTATAAGAACAAAGAGAAGAAAGCAGGCCCAATATGTATCGATGACATGGAATCCACATGGATTCCTAAGTCCAAACATGTATTTATGCACTATAGAAAGTTCCTCCCACGAGATCACCAATATCGTAAGAAGAAAAAGATGTTCAACGGGGAGGTTGAGGACCGTGTAGCTCAATCGACCGTTGACCGGTTATGAGATTTACAAACAGGTTAAGGGAGTTGAAACTGTATTTGGTAAAATTGGACAAGTGCAAGGGGGTGAAGACCGACTATGGAAAAACGAATCAATCTTTTGGAAGCTTCCATATTAGAGAGATCTGCACGTATATATTATTGTTTTGAAATGGTTAGAATTGAAAACAATACTCATATGCTTGACATTACGTGCCAAGTTGCGTTTTTAAGGTTCTTTATGCTTTTTTGGCACTTACTCGCTTAGAGTAGTTCAAACTTGGTTTGTTTGGCATGAAACTTGGCATACAACACTAATTAGTATATATTATTTTTTTTAAAATGGTTGGAATTGAAAACAATAGTCATATGCTTGAAATTACGTGTGAAGTTGCGTTTTAACGTTTTTTAAGCTCTTTGGCACTTACTCGCTTAAAGTAGTTCAAACTTTGTTTGTTTGGCATGAAACTTAGCACACAACACTAATTAACATATATTAATGTTTTTAAAATGTTAGAATTGAAAAAATAATCATAAGCTTGAAATTACGTGCGAAGTTGCGTTTTTAAGGTTTTTTAAGCTTTTATGACACTAAGATCAATCTATTATATATCTCTTAGTGCTGTAAACAAGATAATGGTATTGATTGCGGCTACTATACTCTTAAATTTATGGACGACATCTTACAAGTCGTCAAGAATGTTGGAGTAGAGAATATCGATGTGGTATGTATTTGACGTTATTAAATTATAATATTATGTATTTAATTAATATCATGTAAACTAAAATGTATTATATATACTTTTGTATATTATGTTATTTAGGTTTTATATGACACTTCAAGGCAAACACGTACTTTGACAAAAGAAGAAATGCATAAATTGAAGGACAAGGTAGCCATGTATCTATCTAATTTATGTGTTCGGTAGAGTAATTAGTTTAGATCTTTGAATGTTGATATATACATTGTAGAGTAAACTCTAGATCTATATATACTCTAAATGTTCAACAACAACTTCAACTAAATTTCAACGTTATACATTGTTGACACTGAAAATGAGATATCAAATAGGAAGAGTGTTGTTAGGTATGTATTCGTTCACCTTATTACCTTTTATAAAAAATTATTGTTCAATAATTGTATTAATTAAATAATATTATGTTTAATTATATTATTATATGTTGCGTAGGATTTTCTAGTTTAGGAAATTAGCATGACTTTGATAATTCAATTGTGGAAGATTTAGAGAATCTATTTGACACTAAGAATCTGTGTGTACAAACTTGGAGAATTGCTCGACATAACATACGACACTCATAAAGCATTGATATTCAGTTAAAGCTTATTAATAAGCAAAATAACAATGGAAGGGCTCATAATCTCCCTTCTGCCTCTGAAGTTGCCACATCCAAATTGGAGATATATGAAGTGTAACCGAAGAACCGGACATTATAGTAGAAGGTCGAGATAGCAGATTAAAGTGAATAAGTGAGCTTCGTCCATGCTATCTTGCACTTCAATATCCGTGATTATTTCATCGACGAGAAGATGGATATAGATTAGATATATCACATAAGGGAGTTCAATTGGACGTGTCTGAGCTAACTGCGGATCTAATCCTGTCAACCGTAAAGAAGCTCGTCAGGTTAACAATAAGAGAGTGGTTTTCGTGTCGAATTATGGATAGAGAGAAAGAAGCTGACACCATATTACGCCCTGCAAAACTATACTATTAGTTCTTGGTGGATGGATGGACAATAATAGAGTATAAAAGACTTCTTTTCATACGAAGGAAACAAAATGTTCTTAGAGTTGAAAAATATGTGAACATTAAAAGATGTTATGACAATATCTGATGGTAATCTAACTTAGCTGGTAGACGAATAATCTTGCCATCTACATTCCCTGGGAGTCCACGTTATATGACCAAAATATACCATGACGCTATGGGTATATGTAAGACATATGGATTCCCAATTATATTTATTATTACGTGTAACCCTAAGTGGCCAAAGATTACCCGATTTTTTCACTCAAGAGTTATACGTTTGGAAGATCGACAAGATATATTGTCCCGTGTGTTTAGATTAAAATTAGACAGTTTGATATCAGATCCTAAATATTTTCAGAAGGGTAATTGCATGTACGTATTACTCCCTACTAATAATTTTATCATTTAAATTTCACATTTAAATATAAATATGTTATTAATTATAAATTATATATTTATGTATGTTTTTAGTGGTTTACAGTGTAGAGTTCAAAAAGAGAGATCTTCCACATGCACGTATAGTGTTGTTTCTAGACAGAGATGAAAAGATTAAGAATCCAATTCATATTGACAAATTTTTATCTGTCGAATTGCATGATAAGGAACAACACCCTACGTTATGCATTAGTGACAGATTTAATGATTCATGGACCTTGTGGATAACTTAACCCAACGATCACCTTGCATGAAAGACAACAAGTTTGCAAAATTCTTTCCTAAGAGGTTCAAGGAGGAAACATATGTGTATGAAAATGGTTACCCATGTTACAAAATAAGAGATAGCGAAGCAACGGTAGTCAAAGGTGAAATTATGTTAAACAACAGGTATATGGTCCCACATAACCCAACATTACTTTTGAAATACAATGCACATATTAATGTCAAATGGTGTAACCAATCTCAAGCATTTAAGTACAAGATATGATTACTTCTAGTTTGTGCAGAGCAAGAGGCTTTACCAAGACGAGAATGAAGTTGATGAAATTCAAGAATACTATAATTGTAGATATGTGTTCGCCAGTGATGCGTCATGGAGTTAGGGTTTGACATTCATCATTGCACTCCATCAGTTGAAAGACAGAGTTTTCACCTTCCAGGTGAGCATACTATTGTATTCAATAATGATGACACAATTGATGATGTCATCTTTAGGCCGATGAATGAGAAATCAATGTTCATGGCTTGGATGGAATGCAACAAACAATGCGGGGATGCTAGAAATCTTCTATACAGTGAATTCCCAAGAAGTTTCGTATGACATAATAAAGAGAAAATGTGGACTTGTAGAAAAAAAAGGGTTTTCAATAGGCAGATTATATCATGTTGCACTCGGATGTGGGGAACATATTAATTAAGAACCCTACTTAACTTTGTTAATGTTCCGACATCATTTGAGGAAATTAGGACGGTTAATGGAGTCATACATCCCCTATTCTTTGGGTCTTTGTTACACCCCTGAATTCTCGACCCTATAAACGGAACCAAAACCGCAAAGAAAGGGAGAAAATTCGGGTGTTATGTTAAAATAAAATAAAGAAAATAATAATAAACTTTATAAATGTGAGTAGCAATTTGGGCAGCATTTCGACTAAAATCGCGGGCGTGATAGAACATAAAACACAACAAAATAAGTAAACTCATCCAAGGCATAATCCCCTTTAAATCTCGTACCACGACAGAATGATTCATCACCGGCTCCTCAAATCATCATGACAAGTATAATTCTTGGTTCAAGTGTCGACGGTTGAGTTTTTAATAAAGAACAATAAAATACTTTAAAACCATTCAAACCGATTACCTACGCAGCGGAAATTATGAATAACACTAAGGAGGACACGAGACCTCATGCCAAAAACATATGTACCCAAAGTTTTCAAACGACATAGAAACTACAAAATCAAAAGACGCTTGCATAACACGAGTTATGTTTCGCACTCTACACTCCCCCAAAGCAATGCAAAAAATGCTCCAAATACCTGGTACGCCAGTCTATGATCCTCCTACTGCTCAACATCAGACCAAAGGCCAATGTATCATAGTAGAACAATCCTAAAAAGTCATAGAACAATCAAACATAAACACAAACACGTACATGTCAGTCGTCTTCATCATCAATCATACCCAGTGTATCCTTCCTATAGAAAAACCATGAGCAAGGTTTGGGGAGGGAAGGGCGACGGCAACTCATACCCAGAAAGGAGAGCGCGGCCAAAGATTCCCTCAACTCGAGGGAAAACAAGAAAAGTTCCTACAAAGAAAAGAGCTGGGTGAAGTTGAAGCCACCTCTGCAAGCCTACATCTGTATAATAATAATAATAATAATAATAATAATAATAATAATAATAATAATAATAATAATAATAATAATAATAATAATAATAATAATAATAATAACAATAACAATAATAATAATAATAATAATAATAATAATAATAATTATTATTATTATTATTATTATTATTATTATTATTATTATTATTATTATTATTATTATTATTATTATTATTATTATCAATCATCTTTCCTTCAACAGAAAGCCAAACTCTCCTGGCTCGAGTGTAGGGAAGATAACACAAAATTCTTCTATAGAAGTATCAATCATCGGAGAACCCATAACAAGATCAACATGATCCAAATTCACGGGCAGAAAATTGGTGATCACGATGGCATCTCACAAGCCTTCTATGATTACTATACGGACTTAATGGGCACAAACCTGATGCATAGACAACGGCTGAACCTGCAAACCATCCAAAGTGGCCCTACCCTCGATACAGATTTCTGGTCCCTCCTTGACCTAAACTTCTCCCCGGTTGAAATAAAAGAGGCTATTTGGAGCATTGATGACAACAAGGCCCCTAGTTTGGATGGTTTCAATAGTAAATTCTATAAAGTCGTCTGGCCTATTGTGAGCCAAGACGTGATTAACGCTATCCAAGGGTTCTTCGCCACTAGGAAACTTTTGAAGAGCTGGAACAACATTGCTATAACCCTCATCCCCAACGTGCCTTGTCCCACAAAGCCAGGTGACTACAGACCCATCTCGTGTTATCATACTCTTTACAAATGCATTTCCAAGCTCATCTGTTCTAGACTCAAGCGAGTTCTATGTAAGATTATCAAGCACACACAAGGTGCCTTTGTGGTAGGAAGGCTAATTAGCCATAACATCCTCCTATGCCAAGACATTGTAAAGCACTACTCGAGGAAAGGTTGTTACTCTAGTTGTCTCATCAAGGTTGAACTTAGAAAGACGTATGACACTATGGACTGGTCCTTCCTGCATGATATGTTGATCGCTCTTAATTTTACCCTACATTTCATTAGCATAATCATGGTTTGCATCAACGCCTCTCACTATTCAACCATGTTGAATGGCTCTCCCTCCAAAACAATCAAACCTAAAAGAGGGCTGCGACAAGGTGACCCAATGTCCCCCCTCCTCTTCGTGATTGGTATGGAGTACCTTTCCCGAATACTCATAAGGACTAGTTCCCACGGGGCCTTCAAATTTCACCCTAGATGCCGGAAATTGAGCCTCAATCACCTATCATTTGCTGATGATTTCATGTTGTTCTGCAAAGGGGACCTCAAATCGATTCAACTACTCTGTCAAGGTCTCAAGTCCTTCGCTGCCTCTTTAGGTCTATGTGCTTACTTGGACAAATCCGCTATATACCAAGCTGGCATTTTAGAAGCCCTAAAAATGAAGATTTCACAGGAGGTTCACCTTCCCCTTGGCTCACTCCCTTTTCGATATCTGGCTTTTCCCCTCACATCCAGAAGGATAGCGGCTGCGGACTGTGATGTCCTGGTTGATAAGATAACCTTTAGAATTCGGTCCTAGTATTCAAAAAACCTATCTTATGCAGCTCGTGTCCAAATTGTCACATCGATCCTTATGAGTATCAGCTCGTACTGGTGTATGCTCTTCATCCTGCCTAAGAAAGTAATCAAGAAAGTAAAACTCATCTATCACTCCTACCTATGGCATGCCTTGGAAAATCATCCGTCCCTAGGCAATATAGGCTAGAAGCATATATGCCGCCCTAAGAAAGAAGGAGACTTGGTGTGAGAAATCTAGAAACCTGGAATCTAGTGGCAGTGGGGAAATTAGCCTGGCATATCTACCACATGTCTGAATCACTTTTAGTTCACTGGGTTCATGGAGTATGATAATAATAATAATAATAATAATAATAATAATAATAATAATAATAATAATAATAATAATAATAATAATAATAATAATAATAATAATAATAATAATAAAGGATATTATCAATGGTACCCCTGTACTAGCAAAATATCAATGGTACCCCAGTTAATTTCAATGGTACCCCCCCAAGTATATGTTAATTACAACCGTGACACTATTAATGATTTTTCCGTTAAATGTCCGTTAAATTGAGGTTTTAACCTAACGAAGGTTAGTTTCTTCTTCTTCCCTTTTCCCTTTCCTCTTCTTGCTCTTCTTCCATGGCTACTTCATCTCAAGTCCGACAGTGATCAACCCGAATATGCATAAAAGAGGAATTAGGAGGCTCCACCTTATCAAAAGGACCAGAAGTTCCAGAGTTTGAGAATTGATAGGCACCAAACCTTGACGATGGAACAAACCCTTGAGATGTCGAAACAGTTGAACTCATTGACTTAGCAGATACAATTATCAGCCAGTAGAAGCAACAAAATCAAATCTTAAGAGCTGAGTTAAAAATCTATAAGCTAAAGCTTAACAATAGTTGAATCAACTTTATGAAATCAAAGCCAATCCTAAATTCAATTCCAACTCTATGTTCCCTGGCCTACTAAATCAAGAACATTAAATTTTCTTATTTCTTCCTTATGTTATAAGATGCTCTTTAAAAACCAATCACAAATTGATAGTCATCACTCATAATTCTATACCAAACCAAAATTAACAAATTTTACGATGTCAACTAATTACCATCAATCCCAAAGTAAAATAATTATTAAAAAGGTAAAGATTAGATAGGTTTGATTGCAGATAAAATTAATTCCGCTGCATCAATGTTTAATCCCCAGAAGTAATCAAACCATAAGAATGAATCGACGATAAAAATTGTTGAAGTCGAATTGATTTTCAAAAAGGGTTTATTCTTTTTCAGCAATGAACAATATGATGTGATGTGATAATGAAAACTCAGACGAACCTTAAAATGAAGAGGAGAAAATATGAAAAGATCAACCCAAATTAGAAAAAATCAAAAATTTTTGAAGGATTTGAAGAATATCTATTTATTAAGATCAAGATTTGGTTCATGTCTCCTTAGTTGTTGCGATTGAGAGATTCAGAAGCGAAGGAAAAGAAAACTCACGCAAGAGAAGGAGGCTCTTTTGTTGATTGGAGAAGAAGGATCACAGAGAAAGAATGAAGCAGCCATGGAAGGAGAGCAGGAAGAGGAAGAAAAAGAAACTAACCACGGTTAGGTTAAAATCAAAATTTAACGGACATTTAATGGAAAAATCATTAATAGTGTCACGGTTGTAATTAGCATTTACTTGGGGGGTACCATTGAAATTAATTGGGGTACCATTGATATTTTGCTATAGTACAGGAGTACCATTGATAATATCCCTAATAATAATAATAATAATAATAATAATAATAATAATAATAATAATAATAATAATAATAATATTGTTCAATCTCAGACGCTTATTGCTCCCTCTTGGAAGTGGGTTGATAATTCGTCTCATTGGCATAAGGTTAGAATTATGGTGGGTTGGGATGAGTCTAGGTTTTTTCTGACTGTTGTGTGTGATCTTAGACAGTTTATTCATTGTATAGTGAAGGTGCTTGATAGTGGGAAGACCTGTTGGATTACCTTTGTTTATGGGTTGAACATCATTCCTAACAGGTGGCCTTTATGGCAGGAGTTAATGCAGTTAGGGGGTAATTTTAAGGGTCCTTGGCTTATTATGAAGGATTTTAATGCTGTGTATGATGCTTCTCATTGGGGACATGGTAGGTAAGTCTCTAATTATGAAATGAAGGATTTTGTGGATTAAACTTCTACTACTGTTTGGCTTCATCCTAATTTTGTTGGCCATTAGTTTTCATGGAATAACAAAGGTGTGGATTCTGATGGGAGAGCTTCTAGGATTGATCATTGTTTCATTAATGAGGATTGAATTAATCAGGATTTCAGTGCTTCTGTGCAATATTTAAATCCTCATATTTTTTATCATTGTCCTTTATTGGTGTCTTTTGAGCAGATGTCTGGTGCAGGTGGTAGGCCTTTTAGGTACTTCAAATATTTGTCTGATCATCCTCATTTCTTATCTTTGATTCAGCAAGCTTGGAGTTCTAAATGTGAAGGCTATGGGCTTGAGGGGGTTTGGCATAAACTGAAGGCTGTGAAGAGGAATTTGAAGTCTCTTCATCTGGTTCATTTTCAGAAAGTTCAGAAGAAGATCAATTATTGGAGGTTTGAGTTGGATCAAGTTCAGTTTGCTCCTCAGCATACTCCTTTCTCTATGGCTCTTCATAATCAGGAGATTCATGCTAGTGATATGTTGAGGAAGTGGCTTCATATTGAGGAAGGTGGCTTGAGCCAGAAGGCTCAGATTGCATGGCTTCATGAGGGGGACTCCAACACTCACTTCTTTTATAGTTTTTTTAAAGAAAGATGCAAGAAAAATAGAATTGATGCGTTACTTGATGATTTTGGGGATTTAGTGAGTGATCCTAAAGCCATGAGGACATCATCTACTCTATAAAAACCTTTTAGGGAAGGCTACAGATTCTCTTAAGAGTATTGATCTCCAGGCTATGCGTACAGGCCCTCGGCTTACTATGTCTCAAGCCCAAGCTCTTATTAAATCCATTAGCAAGGCTGATATTGATGATGCTCCAGGGATATTGATGAGTCCAAGAGTCCTGGTCTTGATGGCTTTAGCTCACACTTTTTTAAAGTAGTTTGGGATATTATAAAGAAGGATGTTTATATGGCTATTTTGTATTTCTTCAAGGATGGTGCCATGTATTCTCCTATAAACATTACTTCTATCACTCTTGTTCCGAAGATTTCTAATGCCTCAAAGCCAAAGGACTTTCGGCCAAACTCTTGTTGCTTTGTGCTTTACAAAATTATTTCTAAGATTCTTACGGCTAAACTCCAGAAAGTTGTTGCTCATCTTGTTGATCCTGCTCAGTTAGGCTTTATTCCCAGTAGGCAAATATGTGACAACATTTTTCTTGCTACTGATCTTATTCGAGGTTATAATTGGGCTAATGCTAGTCCTCGTTTTATGCTTAAAGTAGATATGGGGAAGGCGTATGATTCTGTTGAGTGGTCATTTCTTAAGTGTGTTATGCAGGAGATGAGTTTTCCTTCTTAGTTTATCAATTGGGTGATGAATTGTGTTCTGCTGTTTTGAATTCTATTTTGATCAAAGGATTTCCTAGTATTCCTTTCTGAGCTCAAAAAGGGCTTCGCCGAAGGGACCCCATGTCTCCTTTTCTTTTTTCTCTCTCTATGGAGTATTTCAGTAGATGTTTGAAGAGGAAGAAAGGCGATATTATTAAGTTCCATCCTAAGTGTAAGTGCTCAGAGGTCATGGAACTTTTATTTGCTGATGATCTTCTTGTTTTTCTTAAAGCTGATCTTCCTTCTATGCATGCGTTGAATCTTGTTGTGGATGATTTGTCTATGGTTTCTGATCTTTCTATTAATAAAGGCAAGAGTGCTCTCTATGTTGCTGGTGTAGATAACGCTGTGAGTTTTAGGCTTGTTCAAGCTAGTCAGATTCCTAAGGGTGTTCTTCCTTTTAGGTATCTTGGGGTCCCTTTATCTAGAAAGAGGCTTGGTATTCAGGATTGCTTAGTGTTGGTGGAGAAAATTACGAGTAGAATTAATCACTGGGCTACCAGGAATCTTTCTTTGGCCGGTAGAATTCATCTTGTGTGAAGTGTTATTCAGAGTATGCATTCCTATTGGGCTCAAATCTTTATCTTACCTACAAAAATTATCCAGATGGTTGAAGTTGTGTGTAACTATTTTATTTGGAGTGGTGGTCGAGATTCTAAAGCTAAGCCTCATGTAGCTTGGAGTCACGTTTGCCTGCCAAAGTCTTGTGGAGGTCTTAATTTGAGTCGACTGGATCTTTGGAATAAGGCTGCCATGTTAAAGAATCTTTGGTCCTTTTCTCATAAGAAGGATAGGATTTGGACTCGGTGGATTAATGATTACTATCTCAAACACTCTGATGTTTTTAGTTATGTTGTTCCTAGCACAGCCTCTTGGATGCTTCCAAAAATCTTTAATAGCAGGCATTTGGTAGTGAATTTACAAGACTTGAATGATTGTGCTCCTCATGGTCATTTTAGTACGAAGATTGCTTACAAGAAATTATTAGGGCAATATCCTAAGGTTCCTTGGAAGACTATTTGGTGTAATATTAAGGCGACTCCTAGGAGTGTGGTGTGCATGTGGTAAGCTATCCTTAATAGGCTTCCTAGTATTAATAGATTGCGAAAGTGGGGGATGTCTTGGGATCCTATGTGTAGGCTATGTAATGATGCGCCTGAGACTAGAGATCATTTGTTTTAGGGATTGTGTGTTTATTCGGAAGGTAAAAGCCTTTATTTGTAGTGACTTTCATTGGTCGACTTCCTTTGCTCAAGATGTTCATATTATGAATCAGTTGATTAAGAAGAAACATAATACCAAGGCTCTTTTCATTACTATGTCGTGGGTAGAGATTATCTATCATGTGTGGTTCGAAAGAAATGTCAAAATCTTTGGGAGAAAGAGTATGGATTAGCAACAACTTGGGCAGATGGTGATCTTAAATGTTGCAGCTGGCTTTCAGATAAAAAGAAACAGATTCTTCTTATGTAATTGTTGTTTGTTGATTCTTTGTGTTGTTTCTGTCTAATGTGCTTGTTTGTTTGACTCTTCCTTGTGTGGGTTTTGTTACTCCCCCTCTCAGCGTTTGGGGAGTGTGCTTTTGGTAATAAGATCTTTAATTGCCAAAAAATATATATAAATAATAATAATAATAATAATAATAATAATAATAATAATAATAATAAATAAATAAATAAATAATAATAATAATAATAATAATAATAATAATAATAATAATAATAATAATAAAACGAGAAAAAGCCAGAAAACAAGAATACCAACAGGCAAGTGTAAGGGAATTAGTAGTCTGAAACACGAATGAGGCACCTCCAACAACTCCTATCGCTGGTTAGGTCCTCAGAGCGATGTAACTCATGCAAATCTACTTTTATTGCTTGTCCAAACACAAACACGTACATGTCAGTAACTACACCAAATATAATAAGGCCAACATACTAGATAACATTATGTTATACAACAATATAAATATGATTTTATAAGACACAAGCACAACTAGTAACCCTTTATCATCCATTTATACTTCTTAATCTCATTTCTTCCTTTCCAACCCAAATAATGTGTTCCTGGGTGGAATATAAGTCTTAACACTCCTCTTTTCAAAATCATAAACTCTGAAAAACACGCATAGTGTCGACTTATTTAAGGGCATCAACAGACTACTTAACGCCTGACCTTAAAAAGCTTGTCTACCTTAATGTAAGTATAATCATAGTATATCGTTGGGATTCTTAACTCCTATGAGGTATCTTAACTTAGACATAATCTTTCTATGAAGGGCACTTCTCACTAACATAAACTATTTTATTAATAAGGATCTTAGGGTTTGCAAGACCCACAGCTATCTCAACTATAAATCTTCTACCAATGAATAAACTCTCTATCAATGAAAACCTTGGGGTTTGCAAGACCCACCGGTAACTCAAACATACTCTTATTATCAGTTAGAACCTTGGGGTTTGCAAGACCCACCAGCAACTCAAATATACTCTTGCTATTAATGAGAACCTTGGGGTTTGCACGACCCACCGGTAACTCTAACATACTCTTGCTATCAATGAGAACCATAGGTTTAAAAGACCCATAGGTAACTCAAATATATCTTGCTACCAATGAGAACCTTGGGGTTTGCAAGACCCACCAGTAACTCAAACATACTCATGTTATCAATGAGAAACTTAGGGTTTGCAAGACCTACCGATAACTCAAATATACTCTTGCTATTAATGAGAACCATGGGGTTTGCTAGACCCACCGGTAACTCAAACATAAACTTAAATTAATATTTAAGGGAATCATTCCGACTAGAAGTAAACGTAATGTAATTCTATCAATAAGGGAATTATGCGCAACTTTTAATGACACCTTAGCTTTATGCATCTATACCATTCTAAGTTCAAAAGACACGCAAACAATAGTTATTCATGTATAAGGCTTACTCTAGTACTTCATATTTATAAATACAATGCATAGTCGCAAATATTAATAATACTTTGAAACATAAGCATATAAAAGTTAGTCACCGCGTGTACGTACCTATAATTGCAACTACAAGACAAAAAGTTATCACAACCACTAAACATAAGGTTCTCAAGCTTCTTTTATGAACTGGGCACTAAAATGGTGAAGAGGGAAGGAAAGAGCTATGGCTGGGCTAGTAGCGTGCAACTAGCAATTGGCAGCCAGATCGGGGTCGCGGCCTGCTGCAGCATGGCAACTGTTGACTGGGCTGGTGGTCGTTTTTGTTGGTTCTTGGTGTAGAGGAAGAAGAAAGAGAGGGAAGGAAGCATGTGGAAGTTAAGGGTTTTGGGTTCTTTTATTTATTTATTTATTTATTTATTTATTTATTTATGTTTTTCCTAATTCAAAGCTTTAACCCATTTATATAATCATATATTTACTTACAAGCCCAAATTAAGACAAATGCTAGCAAAACTTTGACTTACAAGTGTAAGTTTAATTTGAACATCTTTATATGAGTAATTATAAATGTACTCTTAATATAAATATGTAGGCATTCATATACATATATAAATAAACGATGTAAACTAATTCAAAATAATTGTTAAAAGAACTGCACATTCACGATTTGGGATACCCATTAATGATAATGAAGATTCAAATAGAAAGAGATATAGAACCTAATAGTCGGTTAGTAGAACTCTTTAAAAGAACCAAGCTATTGATATGGGATGAGGTCCCAATGACTCACGAGCATTGTTTTGAAGCTCTAGATAGGAGTTTGAGTGATGTCATTCATTGTAAAAATGGTGAGCCATCTAAGTTGAGCTACGGCAGCAAAGTTGTTGTATTTGGTGGTGATTTTAGGCAAGTTTTACCAGTGATACCGAAGGATACGAGACAAGATATAGTATTTGTCACTCTCAACTATTCACATATTTGGAACGAGTGCAAGGTATTACGATTTACGAAGAACATGCGACTACGACCAGGATTGTCTAATGTAGAAGAATTACGATATTTAGCTGTAACACCCCCATAATTAGGTCAAATTTTAAAAATAATTTTTAAGATAAAACATAAACCAAACCTTCTCATGGGAGCGTTACCGCCACATCTATTTATGATAAGAAATAAATGTAAGGCTAAACAAATTTATAAAATAATTTTATACAATTCAAATATGAAACAATTCTTACAACTGAAAGTGAAATTTTAACTCAGACATGACTACTAAGAAAACTAATTTTCAAGGTGAACCTCACACCACGAACCACACACGATCAAATATCTACAAAATAAGAATGCAAGAAAAATGAGAAAAAAATTCTCAAAATCAGGAAAATTGAGTAATTTCAATTCTATCTCGTAAAACAATGTAGTTTGAAAATAATTTGAGAAAAATAATAAATAGTTAAGTTAAAAAAATGCAATTTGTAAAATCAAAATAAAATCACCTAAACCAATTAATTAATTTAATATTTAATAATGACAAACACATATTAAATTTTTAATTTGAGGGAACGAGAACGCCAGTAGGCTGAGGCTTTACCCCTATACCAACTACATCAAGAGGTTGTCACCCCAAATAATTCAATGCCAGCAGAGTAGTCATAGGTAACCCTAGTGTGCACACTCCTCCTACTTGGATCACAAAAATAAAAGGAAGACCAAAAAACGTATCAAGTATCAAAAATAAAAACTTGTTGACAACTATACTAACCATACAGGGCAACATGTTCATCACCCTTATACATGGATCACAACAAATATAAGAGCTTCATTTCCCTCGTGTTTCACTTTACATGTTATTAGATTTTAACAATTAGTCGTGAGCATACAAGCATATAATCAAACATTATATATTTTATTTTATGATCATAAATTTTCCTACAAAAATATATTTTAAGAATATCCAAATCTCATTTTTCAAAACACTATTATTTTCATCAACTGGTGGCAACAAGAATTAATATCATAAATAATTTCCTCCCAAATCTAACCAATTTTAGTTTGTCATTAAAATAATAATATTATAATTAAATCTATAACAAAAATAGTAGTTATATAATATAATTTGATTAATAAGAATATAAAGTATACTATAAAACAAAATCACGCATACCATTTAAACACATTAATTATTACTTAGCACATAATATTAACAGAATAACCCTAATTGGATGGACATTAAGAATTAGCCTTGTGAAGCCCCGAAATGTATATATACATTCCTAGTAGTCTTCGTATACAAATTTGACGTTTGAAATATAATTATTGTTTATAATTTGTAGATAGAAAATGTATAAATGTGAAAAAATTACTATAAAGGAGAAAAAGAAATTGATAATGGATGAAAAGAAAAACAAATGGTTAATGAGAGAAAAAGAATAAGAAGAAGAAGAGAGAAAATTGAAGGTGAAAAAATGGTTTAATTTATAGTTTTAAAATGGTTTAATTCAAATGATATTTTTGAGATAGTTAAAAGATTTAGTTGGGAAGAGTGGAAAGAAGTGGAAGAATAAGGAGTAAAAATGGTTTAATTTATAGTTGTAAAATGATTTAGATTTAGATAGAGAGAAAACTGAAG
>NC_080061.1:14673828-14681328 GCF_026212465.1 Amaranthus tricolor
TCTTCATTGTACATTGTTCATCGTTCATTAATCATTGCTTATTGGTCATTGGTCATTGCTCAAATGTTCATAGTTCATTGCTCATTGTTTATTTCATTGTTCATCGTTTATTGCTCATTGTTCATTGTTCATTGTTCATGGTTCATTTTTCTTTGTTAATTGTTCATTAGTCATTGTTCGTTGCTCATCGTTCATTGTACATTAATCATCGTTGATTATTCACTGCTCATTGTTCATTGGTCATTATTCATTGTTTATTGTTATTTCATTGTTCATCGTTCATTGTTCAACGTTCATTGATCATTGTTCATTTCATTGTTCTTTCTTAATTGTTCATCGTTCATCGTTCATTATTCATTGTTCATTGTTCATTGTTCATTGGTCACGATTCATTGTACATTGTTCGTTGTTCATTGTTCATTGTTTATTGTTAATTGTTCATTGGTCATTGTTCATTTTTCATTGTTTATTGTTAATTGTTCATTGGTCATTGTTCATTGTTCATTGCTCTATGTTTATTGTTCTTGTTATTTTTTCATTGTTCATAATTTAGTGTTAATCTTTCATTTTTCATCGTTCATTTTGTATTGTTCATTGTTCATTGTTCATTGTTCATCGTTCATTGTTTATTGATCATTGTTCATTATTCATTGCTCATCGTTCATTTTTAGTTGTTCATTGTTCATTGCTCATTGTTCATTATTCATTGTTCATTGTTCATTGTTCATTGCTCATTGTTCATTGCTCATTGTTCATTGTTAATTGTTTGTCGTTCATTGTGCATTGTTCATCTTTCATTAGTTATTGTTCATTATTCATTATTCATTGTACATCATTCATGGTTCAATGTTCATTTTTCATTGTTCATTGTTCACTAGTCATTGTTTATTGTTCATTGTTCATTTTTTATTGTTCATCTTTCGTTCTTCATTGTTCATTGTTCATTGTTCATTTTTAATCTTCATTGGTTATTATTCTTTGTTTATTGTTTATTGTTAATTCATTGTTCATCGTTCTTTCTTCATCCTTCATTATTCATTACTTATTGTTTATTTCATTATTCATTGTTTATTGTTCATTGGTCATTATTCATTGTTTATTGTTCATTGGTCATTGTTCATTGTTATTCTTTTATTGTTCATTGTTCATTTTAATTGTTCATTGTTCAATGTTCTTGTTCATTATTCATTGTTCATCGTTCATTGGTCATTGTTCTTTGTTCATTGTTCATTGTTCATGGTTCATTGTTCGGTGTTCATCGTTTATTGTTCATCATTTATTTTTCATTGTTGATTATTCATTGTTCATTGGTCATCATTCATAGTTCACAGTTCATTGGTCATTGTTCATTGTTCATTGTATGTCGTTCATGGTTCAATGTTCATTGTTCATTGTTTTATTGTTCATTATTCATTGTTCATCATTTGTTGTACATTGTTCATGGTTCATTGTTCATTGGTCATTGTTCATTGTACATCGTTCATTGTTCAATGTTCATTGTTCTTTGTTCATTGTTCATTATTCATCATTCATTGTTCATTGTACATTGTTCATCGTTCATTGTTCATTGTTCATGGTTTATAGTTCATTGTTAATTCTTCATTTTTCATTGTTCATCGTTCATGTTGATTGTTTATTGTTCATTGTTCATTGTTCATTGTTCATTGTTCATTGTTCATTGTTCAATGTTCATTGTTCATCTTTCATTGTTCATTGTTCATTGTTCATTGTTCAGTGTTCATTGTTCATTGTTCAATTGTTATTGTTCCTTCTTTATTGTTCATTGTACATCTTTCATTGTTTACTGTTTATGGTTCTTGTTCATTGTTTATTATTCATTGTTCATTGTTCATTGTTCTTGGTTCATTGTTCATTGTTCGTTGTTTATTGTTCATTGTTCCTTGTTGATTGTTGATTGTTCACTGTTCATTTTTCATTTTTCATCGTTCATTGTTCATTGTTCATCGTTCATTGTTTATTGTTCATTGTTCATTGTTCATGGTTCATTGTTCATTGTTCATCATCTTCGTTCATTGCTCATTGTTTATTGTTCATTATTCGTTGTTCATTGTTCATTGTTTATCGTTTATTGTTCATTATTCATTGTTCATCGTTCATTGCTCGTTGTTCATTTGTCATTATTCATTGTTCGTTGTTCATTGTTCATTGTTCGTTGTTCATTATTTATGGTTCATTGTTTAGTGTTCATTGATCATTATTCATTGTTCATTGTTCATTGTTCAGTGTTAAATGTTTTTGGGTTCATTGTTCTTGTTTATTGTTCAGTGTTCCTCCCTTTAGCGGGAGCGCCTTCTACCTTTTTCACGGCGGGACCCATGGAGGCCCCCTTGATTCACTGACGAACACCCCTTGTGAGGTCTGCGCATCTTCAGTCGGCTCCTTGTTTGCACCATCCTATGAAATAAGCCGATTATTAGATTGTAGGATAGTTCACATTTTATGACAGGTGCTTTGGAACGAAAATATTACCTTTGGGGTTTCGGGAAGGGCAACCTGCCTGGGCGTTTCTCTTAGGAAATTCGGCTATAATCTAGACAAAGTTTAAGGTGTTCATGATTTCAGGATATTTCTTCTCCAACTCTTCGAAGGCTATCACTGCACACCCTGATGATATTTCGGACTAAGGCCTAGGGCGGACAAAAATAGGTCATTTCGGAGATAATCTAAGTTCACAGCAAAATTCCTCTGAACCAAAACTGGCTTAAAGCCACCGAACTCTACTACCTTAGTGGCATACTCTATAACAAAAAAAATTTCGAAGTTACATTGGGGGACATTGTTGTTGAATTGGAAGTTCGACTGTTCGTCATGAGTCGTCTTGACGGTCTATGGATCAGCTCGATACAAAAAGACGAAATCGTTATTTAACGCTTCATATTGTCCCTTAATCCTTCTACTATCAAAAATCCCTGCCTATGTTGGAAGGTTACCCAACCTAAACCTTGAGCCGCTGTACATTTTCTAAGCCTAAATATATACCTAAATGCCGTTAAAGTCAGCTCTACTCCTATTGCTATACAAATCATAACAAAAGCTATTATACAACCCTAGCTATTAGGGTACAACTCGAACATTGCAATGTTGAGTTGAGAACCTCAATGGCGAAGGGATAAAGGGGGAACCTAAAGCCCCTTTCCATGGTGTCCTTATACATGCTGATGCACCCATCAGGCACATGCTTAATGTTATATTTCTTCCCGGGCTTCACAATCGAGTACTCATTTGGCAAAGCTCAACACACCCTAACGAACGATAAGTTTTTCTCTAGAGTCGCACTCCACCCGGGTCGGATGAAGTAGTTCAGAGGGTTAGAGGCAGGAAAAACTTCGGTTCATCATAATGAGGGTTCTGACCCAAAGCTACTGATTTCCCGGCTGAAGTAGGCGCCATTCTAATAGCAGCTCTCGAATACAGCCTGTATGATGGGGGAAAGACCGTTACACCCTCTAAACTATGAGGTTCAATCTCATATTGGCCGGGGGCAAAAGCAATAGTTGGTTCCCAAGGAAGAGGGTTTAAAACCTTTGGGTAAGAAACCGGGGAGTCCATACAAGACTCATTCATGTCGTTCTCAGTGGCATATTTATAAACGACCCAAAAATCGTATGTACATCAAGATCATCAAAATTATATTCGGAAAAAGAAGAATAATCGGCCATTATTTTTATACAAAGCCTAAGAAAAAAGGCGTACCTGAAAAAGATTGAAGTCCTGGAAAGAAAAGAAAAAGCTTGAAGATCGGGAGAATTCTTGGATTTCTTATGAAATGCTCTGAAAAATCAAGATGATGAAATAAGGAAAATGAACTCTAAGTCCCTTATTTATAAGGAGATGGGGTGAATAGTGGAGCTGGCACAATTCCCAAAACACCTTGAAACCATCAACAATGAAACATCTAAATATTCGGCAAGTGCCTAATCCTATTCGGCCCCTTCCTGGATGGACTCTAAAGGGGCTCGAACAACAGTTTCAAAACTTAAGGCTCATTAGCCCAAGTGTTTCAATCTTGGGGCTTTTTAGCCCATGGATTATATGAGTCGGACTCTCCTAGGGGAGTAGAGTCTACACTTATTCGGCACCCCTGCTATATTCGGCAGGTACCCAATCCTATTCAGCCCTTCTTGGATGGACCCCTTGTCCGACCAATAATTTCAAAAATTGGGGCTCATTAGCCCAAGTGTTTCAATCTTGGGGCTTATTAGCCCATGGATTATATGAGTCGGAGTCCACACTTATTCGGCACTCCTGCTATATTCGGTAAGAGCTCAATCTTATTTGGCCCCTTCTTGGATGGACTCCAAAGGGGTCTGACCAATAATTTCATAACTTGGGGCTCGTTAGCTAAAGTGTTTCAATCTTGAGGCTTATTAGCTCCTGGACTATACGAATCAAACTATCTAGGGAAGGGAGAGTGCATCCTTATTTGGCACCCCTGCTATACTTGGCAGGTGCCTAACCTTATTCGGCCCCTTCTTGGATTGACTCTATAAGGGTCCGACTAATAGTTTCAACATGTTCGGTGGGCGTTTCCGATTCGGCCCCTCCAGAATACGCTCCTAAGGAGTCGGACTTTCTATATTGGAGATTATTTATTCCTTATATATTAATACTCTAGGGAAAGGAGATTTCTTCCTAATTCGCCACCCGATTTTAGTTCAGCGGGCACGTTGGTGTATTCGGCCCCTTCTAGAAATTGTTCCTAAGGGTTCTAACTTCGAAAATTTGAGTCTCAACTTGGGGCTTATTTTCCCCTTCATCATACAAATTGGACTCTCTAAATAGAGGGAATCAAAGCCATTCGGCACTCTATGCCTTAAGGTAATCGACACCAACTCAACAAACACGGCGGGTGCCCCTTCTTATTCGGCACAATCATTAAGCATAATTAGGGCTCAACATAAATACCCCAAAGCTTGGGGGTTACAAGTTATTCGACTATTTGAGACTAAAGGATTCAGTCATCAGAGCCCAGGCTGCCATACTACGTCAAATATACGCGCAACACGCCTTTTTGGGTCTTGTCCTTGATTCTATGATTAAGCAAAAGTAGTTCAGCTCTTAGATGAAATTCGGCCCTTTACCAAGGGTACTCTAGTTAGTCTTGCTCATTTGTTTGCCAAGATAATCATATGTTAGTCGGTCCCTAAAGATAGGGAAACTTCTCAACTATAGAGACTTCAGACTAGATATAGCCGAATACGTGTGACAACATCTGTTGAATCCAAGGAGCTTATCCTAGCCATTCAGCATATCTTTTCGCACAAAGTCAGCCAAGAGTTCACTTTGACGCCCTCTGTGCGTGGGGCTAATGTTATGGGGTCAAAGGCCCCCAATCAAATGGACCAGGTTAACAGACCCAGTTTCCATAAATGCCAGTTAAGGCCTCAAAAGGCCCAACTCAAGGGTGAAATTACCAAAATGCCCCTTGAACAACCATCTCAGATTATTTATTGCCTTATAAATACCCTCATTTATTACCATATCAGGTGAGTGGTTTACCTAGCAAAAATCCTCTTAACTACTCACATTTATTTCTCGTTTTATATTTCTGACCACTGACTTGATGTAACACCCCTGAATTTCCAACCCTTTTACGAAACCAATATCGTGAAGGACGGGAGGAAATTCGGGTGTTACATAAAAGAAAAGGAAAAGAATTTAGATAAACGTTAAGTATTAACTTTAAAAAGGTGAGTGCAAATTTCGGCAGCATCTCTTTTAAAAATCGAACATGTGGTAGAGCAATTTAGCACAATAAAACATTAAACTAATCTAAGGCATCATTGCCTTTAAAATCTCACACCACGGTGAAATGATTCGTCGCCGGCTTCTCAAATCAACATGCCAAGCATGGATCGTGGTTCTAGTGTCGACGCTTGCGTTTTAAAATGACTTAACTCTTTAAAACCATATAGAGTTATAAACTACGCAGCGGAAATAAAAATATACAAGGGAGGACACAAGGCCTCATAATTAAATATATACAACCAAAGTTTACAAAAGATAACAAGAGCTACAAAATCGAAAGATAACGGTATGACACAGGTTATGCTTCGCCCTGATCACTCTCCCCCAATGCAATGTAATGCAAAAGAAGCTCCAATACCTGCTACGCCTGTTTATGATCCTTTTGCTGGTCGACATTAGACCAAAGGCCAATGTGTCATAGCAGGATAATCATAAAAAGTCATCAACAATCAAACATAAACACAAACATGTACACGTCAGTAACTAACATCAAATATAATAAGGCCAACTACTAGATAAAATTATATTGTTAAACAACATAAGATGATTTCATAAGACACAAGTACAGATGGTAACCGTTTATCGTCCACTTATACTTCTTAATCTCATTACGTTCTTTCCAACCCGAACCATGTGTTCTTGGGTAGAATGTAGGTCTATACACTCCTCTTCTTAAAACATAAACTCTTGTAAACCACGCATAGTATGAACTCAACCAAGGCATTTATAGAATACCTAACACATGACCTTATAGAGCTTGTCAATCTTAAGGTAAGTGTGATCATAGTTTGCAATACCCTTGAGGTAACTTAACTTTGGCACACTTCTCGCTAGCATAAACTATTCTATCAATGAGTAAACGCTCTATCCATGTGTAAGCTTTCTATCTGTAACGACCCGGTTTAAGTGACTCTTAAATTCATATGAAAATACGAATTCCGGTCCACTCTTCGGACTCTAGAGAGAAGTCTCCTCTAGGATCGTCAACGTTCCATCGATAAAGAAGTATAATTAAAACAAAAAACAGTACCAACGTGAAAGAAATAAGTCAGCGGAAGTTCTTAAGTACAACTCGAGAGCGTACTAGCCTCTAGATCAACTAAAGAAAATTGACGAAAGTGAAAAGAAACCAACACAATCTCTTGTTACATAATTCGGAGTTATATCTACTCATAATCTTATTACAAAAAGGAAACATAGTCTTGATGATTACGGGTTCTAAGTCGAGTCCTCACTCCAGTTCCCACCTACAATCAACCTACTAGTCGTCGTGCGACAACACGTAGCAGGTTCCAAATAACAATCCAATACACGTCAGAGACTTCATACAAATGTCAAATAGGTTGAATACAAGCAATGTGTTTATTCTAACATGCATAGGCTCTAATACATTCATTATTAGATAATTCCAACTTGTGACGTAGCCCATCCTGTTTGGGTCGTTCAAGTATAAATCAAAATCCTTTTTGGAGGAATACGCTTGGGATAGCTAATCCCAAGGCAACCACCGACCTAAGACGTTGCCCGTCCTATGCAGGTAGTCAGAGGTAAAGTATGCATACCCCCATGGTGACCGTAATGATCCAAAACTGCCATGGGAACAATAATTGTAATAATCCAAACCAAAACATTAACCCCTTTGGGTAACAAACACATAAATCGTCAACTTCCAAGTAACTTCTTTCAAATTATTTTAGATGTCTAATCCTTATGTGATTTACAATGCCTCGA
>NC_080061.1:14683828-14686328 GCF_026212465.1 Amaranthus tricolor
TATATATATATATATATATATATATATATATATACTCAATCCTCCTTAAAATCATAGGATATCTTTATAAATAATATATAATTCATCTTAGAAATCTTGTATATAAAATCTATAATTAACAGTTCAACTAAACTTAGCCCTTTGATCAAAAGATTGGATGAAACAACAATTTTTTTTCTTTGAGGTGTGCCGAAACAAGAGAGCAAAAGGGGAGAATTTTCTGATTTTTTTTGTTCACTTGAAAGTTTAGAATTGTGAGGAATTCAAATGATGTTTGTAGGAATAATAGGCAATTAAAAGAATGAACTTGCGATAATACACACTTATGAGAGGAGTTACAAGACTCCTCCCCTACTCCAAGACAACCGGCCACCCCTTTCCCTTCCCCTAATTTTTATTTATTTTTTTCAATTAATTAATTAATTAAGTAATTGTCTTTTTTTTTTTGTTAAAACATAAAAAAAACGCTACGCGATAAAATGCGTTACCATTAAAATTTAACTTATTTTATTTCTTATAATTATCTATGTAAATAATATAATTTAATAATACTTATTTATTTTATTTTATTATATTTTCTTTTTAAACCCGATAAATTACGGGTTGTTACACTATCAATGAAAGAACCTTCTATCATTCCGATTGAAACTCGACACGAACTTCAACCGACACCGAACTGATGCTAGCCCGATAGTTCGAATAACCGATCTTCAACCGTACCGTGACTAACCGACTTGACCCGAGTGTGACCCGTCGCATCACGCATCCGAAATATAACGGATCCAAAATACAATCGAATTGAATGGTACATGTCCGAAATCGACCCGATCACCCGAATGAACACCTTTATGTATATATTACGAATATTTTATATGGTAGCAACATAGTTTTAAGAAACGCCAGTGATAGCAAAAAAATTTAAAAAATTCCACAGCGTAACGTTGTACTATTGTACTTAAAGCTACAGTAACATTGTTATTCAAAATTATACATTTTTCCGTTAACTTGTGAAATTACTTATTTGCCCTTTTCTTTTTTCTTTTTTCTTTTTTCTTTAAATCACTAAACCACCAGCCTATTTCTGAGTTTGAAGCGAACGCATCCCTAGATCTTCTTTCTTCCTGTATTTTCATGATAAAAACCTTGTTCTGAGAATGATTTAAATTATATTATCCTTTGAATTCAAATATAATTTGCGTTAATTATGTTCTTAGAGACTAATCAAGGCTTAATAATGAACAAAAACAGATGACCCTTAAACTCTTCTAATGGTGGTTGAAGCAATTCCAAATTTATGTGGCAATGGTAAGTGGAAATGAACTACCAATTATATAGAAGTTCAAATCACCATTTCTTGAGGGAGGTTCCAGAGAAGAGCGGTTCCCCTCTGATAACAATAATAATGACAATAGCAAATCTGTCTTTTCTAGTTGCTTAGTAAAATGTTGAATTGGTGTCACATTTTTGCTTTATTTTATTTCAGTTCACTCAAAGAGGATGGAGGTATTAAGGCACTTCTTAGCACGGGTTGTTCTATAAATGAGAATGAAGAGGATGGATGAATCAGAAATGAGAATGAAGATGGTGAGTGTTTACGTTGATTTAAAAAAAGAAGACAATGGCAAATAAGTAATTTCATAAGTTAACAAAAAAAAGTATGATAATTTTGAGTAATAATGTTACGGTAACTTTAAATATAACAATACATTGTTACGATGAATTTCTTTTAAGATTTGCTACCACTGGAGTTTCTTAAAACTACGTTTCTTAAAAATATGTTGCTATCATATAGAAATATTGCGTAAATTAATTTTAAATACAACAATACAATCTAAAGGAGTAACCATTATGACAAGTGAAACTCTCTTGTTGATTTTTTGCCACCTAAAATTGTTTTATAAGATTTCTTTGGTACAATTTAAATGCCTAAATTAACTCTTTAACTTACCCTAAAAAATGCCTACAATTGCCTTATCAAAGTATTGTATTTATACTCCATTTGTTATTTTTTGTTCTTTACGTTTACTTTTTGCACAATTTTTAAAATAATTTTCAAACCCCAATATCTCAAAATACGCATCATAAAAAACTACAAAAGAATATGAAAAAATATACATTACGACGAATTTATCAAGATCTCACATGAATATATTTAACTTGCAATCTTAATCAATGAATAATCCTCTAAAATATATGCATCAACGTCCCCAAAAATTATTTTACCCAACTCTTATTTCAAAAATATCCTTATAATTGTGAACTAATCATCATACAATATAATAAAATCATACAATACAATAAAAATACTAGAAAATTCCACGTGTTATCTTTATGGAGTCTGTTAGACGGAAAGATTAAATATTAACCAACATGTCATTTTTAAACCATCTTAATTTTTAATTAAATCGAGTAATTTATTTTTAAAAACATAATAATCTGAATGATTTTGACTTACATTGAACTATATTAGATAAATTATTAATTCAAATTTTACATACTA
>NC_080061.1:14998769-15003769 GCF_026212465.1 Amaranthus tricolor
ATCATTACGATATGCTTCCCATAAATCAACTCGATACCAATCAAGGCTAAGCTACTTGCTTAACCATCAAAATGTGATCTAATCCCAACCTATTTGTTATCATTTAGTTAATCACCTTTTTTTCATTTTTAGTTTATGATAATCAAACTCCTTTTTATTTCTGAATAATTGTAAGAAAAGTTGCATACCCTTGCTCCTCGTGTTCAACCCGTATGTGCTACAACACCGTGCACTTGCATTAACTCATGTTGAAATAAATTTACGTGAACAAACACATGATATATAGACACTTATTAGCGAACTATATGATGTTTCCCTTTACTAGACCCAAGTTCCTTCTTATTCCTTTCACAGTTTGATCTTTGTTCCTCCATAAATGATAATATGGCCATTCAAGTTGGAGCCAATTACGTTCCATTTGTATAATTCACTATGTAACTTATCTATAGCAGAAGCTTATTTCTAACAGAAAACTTGTTCTTTACAGGGACATCTGAAATCACATTTATGAGATATACCAAATTGATCATTGAAAACATTCCCAAATAAAAATTTTGAGTTGTTTCTTAATTAGTAGTGACATTATTGACACTTAAAACGAACGTACAATAAAATTTTGAAAAAAAAAAAACTCATTCGAAACCATTTGGACTAACATCACACTTAATCATTTGAACTCAACAATAATATAAAGAGCATAAGAGAATTTTATGAAATGTTCTCGAAGGTACAACACCTTATGTTGAATATTAAGTTGTTTTTTTATATTTTAGAAAATAATAAATATGCTCACGAAGCATTTTACCAAATATAAAAAGTTTCATGTTACTAGATTGCGAGTTCTATATGCATTTAGACAAAATGTTACTACTTAGAATTGATTCCATAAAATCTAATCTAATCTAAGAAAATCCAAATAATTTTTAAAATAATATGTTCGAATTTCAAACACAAAGAATCATATTTGATATTTTTTAAAAGATTCAAAATTTAAAAAGAAAGATTTATATATAGAAAAAATATAAGTAAAAAACAGTTATTGCATGAATATAGAAAGATCAAAGTTGGAACCTTTACCTCCCAAGAGTTTTACCTTTCAAACATTTAATTCCATGTTTTCATATATAGCAGTTGTGAATTGCACAATCACATGGCATTTTGTTCCATCAGTTTTAAATTTCCTGATTTTCCAAGAGACCACATTCCTTCGCAAGTACGACCCTCCAAAAATACTTTGACTGCTTCTTCAGACACAGTAGATTGAAAAATAGACAGCGAAATTGTCTTGCACAGGTGGTTGAATTGAGTTGAGCAATGTTACTGAAAATGCCAACTATGAGATTACAGTCACTCACACAAACAAAAAAATTTCCCACTTCCAACAAGAAAGATATACGAGAAAAGTTGTTGCTAGCAAGAAAGATCTCAGTCTTACAAACACTGAAAATTTTCACTTGAATTGAATATATGCAAGTCATTAGCAATAATAATCAAAGCGATTACCTGCAAATGATAAAGAACAAGAAATGTACAAAGCCGAAAGAAGAAGATCGATTGCACGGGAATTTCTTGAAAAGACTAAAGTGGTAAATAATAGAAATCTATTGGTAACAAGTATTGATGCTGGAGCATTTGAGTTATTCAAAATCAAACCACATGTCAATCTTTTTAATATATGAATAGGGCTTATTTTTAAAATTTGAAGTATATTTTTAGGCAATTTAATATTAGTAACTTTAAAAAAAGATTTTTAGTTGGTTCGAGTTTAGTTTTCATGAACCCGTTTCTTTGGATGTTCTTGAGACGCTCAGGCTTAAATCTTTTTTTTCATAAGTTCTTATGCTTAACTTGGAATTATGTTGAGCGTATGTAGTTGGTACGAATGTTACTCTTGGTTGGATTAACATTTTTAAGTCTTATTTATTAAAATTTATATAAAAAGAAGGTAGAAACAAAGAGTCTATAAATTGTTGACTTAATTGTCTTTAAAATCAACACATTTGGTACATTTAATAAGGGACTTATGGTGGTCCAAAACTAGTCTTTTGGTGCTTCATTCTCTAACTTTTATTACTTTTTAAATTTGAAAATTCATTGTATGTGTAAGCATTCTAGAAGCTTATACTAAACTCTATACAAAGGGGCCTTATGAAATGAAAAAATAAAGTTGTTGATTGATCATTTTTAAACCTTGAGCTTATACATTGTTTTTCTTCATGTGTTTTTCCAAAGAAAAAGTAATGTCAATTATTACTTTGACTTTGTCTTCAGTGTTAATTCTAGAGGAGATTTAGTTTGTCATGTCTCTAGCCTAAATCCTAAATCATTGAGTTTGTCTTCTTATTTGGCTCTTATCTTTCTATTCTATTTTATTTCTTATATACAAAAACTAATCTATGTGCTCTCTCTTGATCACACTTACATAATTTGGTATTAGAGCTTTTTGGTGGATCGAAGCAGTGTATTTATGCATAAAAAAAATTGTAGTTTTTTTTTAAAAAGACCACGACATTTGTTATTAAAAAATTGATAAATGGGCATTAGTGGAGAGCTAGCAAAAATGTTGTAAGTTATTACAAAAAATTAGACAACATGAGAAAAAGATGTTTTATATGTAAAGATAAAGGTCATATTACTACTGAATGTCCTTTCAAAGCTATTTTACCTTCTAAAAAATGTTCAAGTATGGAGGAAGAAGAGAAATTAGATCATGAAAATGAAGAAATATTTAAAGAGGAGTTTGTAACTGCACCAAGAGAGCATTGACTTGAAAATGCTTTCAATGAAACAAAAGTTGAAGAATCCTTAAAGTTGAACATATCTTACTCTAATTTTTGCAGTTACAAAAAAATGATGAAAAGCAAGTTCAACAAATAGAAAGTATTGAAATAAAGCACCTTGATACAAATTTCAATGTTCATGTTGATTTACCTTTTTTTATTGGTACAAGAAAAACAAAAAAAATCCTACGAATGAAAGGTATGTTAATAGTATTGAAGAAAGGGAGTTGATTAAGAGAGAATACATATTGAAGCTTGTTAAGATGAGCCTGGGTTGCAAGAATAACTAAATTCTAGGTCGAATTTTTTTCGAAGAAAAGGATAATGATGTAGGAGTATTCAACTATTTCAAAATAAAACCACATGTCAATCTTATAAATATATGGATATGGCTTATTTTAATATACGGATAAGGCTTATTTCAAGTAAAATTTTGGGCAATTTATTGTTCGTAACCTTAAAGTAAAAGATTTTTTGTTGGTTCGAGTAATAGTGTTCATGAACCCGTTGCTTTGGTTCTTGAGACACTCGGGTTTAAATCTTTTTTTCATAAGTTCCTTGTTAACTTGGAATTATTTTGAGCGTATGTAGTTGGTACGAATGCTTGGTTGGTCTAACACTTTTTAAGTCTTATTTTATTAAAGTTTATATAAAAAGAAGGTAAAAACAAAAGTCCATAAAGGATTGATTTATTTGTCTTTACAATGAATATATTTAGTACATTTAACAAGGGAAATTTGGTGGTTCATGTACTAGACTTTTGATGCTTCATTCTCTAGTTTTTCATCATCATTATCATCATACCCAGTGTACCCTGCTCATTGGGACTATGAGCAGGGTCTAGGGAGCGAAGGAAGACGGCACCCATACCTATAAAGAAGGATGTGGCCAAAGAGTCCCCCCTACTCAAATTTGATCCTTCGAAGAAGTTGTTCCAACATTTACTTGTCGGCCTGCACCATAAGTTTGGCTTATACCAATAATTAACAAATAAATATATATAAAACCTAAGCATATAAAAAAACCTAAGCATACAAATAAAGGAAAAGAAAAAAACTACGTAAAAACGAGTCAAAGAGCGATATATGAAAGGCCAGGAACAAGAACATTAATAGGTAAGAGGAAAGTCTCAGTAATCTAAGATATAAATAAGGTGCTACCCCTATCCCTAGTCAGGTCCTCAGAGAAATTTGTGTAATTCAGAGAGGTGTAATCTAAGATACTTTCGATCCTCCTCACGGGGGCATTAAATGTCTTTCTCTTCAACTGCCCAAACCATCTGAACGTATTTTAACGCGTCTCTATAGAAAGAACGACAACCCCGAATTCTCTCTAAACTCATGTTTCCTAATTCTATCCATCATTGTGTGACTAGGCTTCCACCTCAGTACACGCATATCGTTCTATAGCTTTTATTGCTAATTAAATTTGAAAATTCATTGTATTTGTAAGCATTCTAGAAAACTTTATATAAAGGGGCCTTATGAAATTAAAAAAATAAAGTTGTTAATTAATCAAACCTTGAGTTTATACATCGCTTTTTCTTGTGTTTGTCTAAAGAAATAGTAATTACAATTATCACTTTGAGTTTGTCTTGAGTGTTAAATCTGGGACAGATTGAGTTTGTCTCTTCTCTACCCCAAACCCCAAATCTTTTAGTTTGTCTTGTAATTTGATTCTTATTCTTTTATTCTATTTTTCAATCTTACACACAAAAAACTATCTAAGTATTCTCTATATCACACTAACATCATTTGGTATCAAAGCTTTTTGGTGGATTAAAAGTGTGAATTTATATATAAAAAATTGGTTATTTTTTGTTAAAAAGCCATTTGCATTTGCTATAAAAAAATTGAGAACATGGACACTAGTGGAGATCTGGCGAAAATGTTGCATGTTATTATAAAAAAAAAAAAAGAATAATTTGCGAATTATAACCTAAGAGTTTTGCACTTTTATGAATTACAACCTCAATGTTTATTATTTACGAATTACAGCTACCAAAGTATTAAAATTTACAGATTCAGGCCAAAAATATAGAACTCCGAATACCAAATTGGTTGCAATTATGTGTTTTGACCTAAACTTGCAAACTTTGATACTTATGTGGTTGTAATTTGCGAAAAATAAACATAGAAGGTGTAATTCGCAATAATGTTAAACTTCAAGCTGTAAGCAAATTATTCAAAAACGATTGGACAACTTAGGAAAAAGAATTTT
>NC_080061.1:15008769-15018769 GCF_026212465.1 Amaranthus tricolor
AATATACAATTCAAATTTCGTTTTATTTATGCTTTATTTGGGAATAAACATTTGATTTGTAAATCCGGAATTGCCTCAATTTACTTGTTTGAGAGGTAATAAATTTCAATTTCAAAATTTGGCCCAATTCCAATCTAATTCCAATACTCTTTTTTTTGGCCCATGGTAAAATGATAGCCCATGACCTATCATTTCAAATCCAGGTTCCTTCTCCCACTTTCAGAAACCCTATTCTCATCTTTCTATCTCTGCTGTGTTCTCCCAATTCCAATCCAATTTGCCTCGATCCACCATTGTTGTTGGTGTTCATTGCTCCAAAGCTTTTTGTCCTTACTTTTCAGGTATGTTTCATCTCTTACTTTCTATTTCTCTTCTGTTATGCTTTGTCCTTGTTTAAAGGATGACTCTTTTACTCTAGACTACAAAACAATGGTGATAAAAAAGTATGGTTTGTACTTTCTGGTTTGAACTCGTCGAAACTCGCCCGTAACAATCTATAAATTCCGATTTAACACGGTCTAAATCAGCGTTAATAGTGGAGATGCGCTGTATTTCCTTACACAATTATAATTCGCAAGATTTTAGAACAATTGCATGAAAATTTGAGTCCACTCGACTAAGTTTTGATACCTATGTTTTGATTAAAATTGCTGCTAATTTAAGGAAAATGTAACTTTTCCCCGAGCCAATGTATAAAATTTACCCAGTCAAATATTTTTTAGTCAGAAGAATGGCTTGATTCCATAGATATTAAATTTATGAGGAAGAACAACCCAATGTTTTTTGGGACTTTGAAACATGATTTTTCCAAAAGTATCCAAAACTCTTTATGATCAATCTGGTAATTCAATTAAACATTTATCAATAATATATTATTATTATTATTATTATTATTATTATTATTATTATTATTATTATTATGACTGTTAAAGCCATGTACATCAATTTGAATTCTAGGTTTCCATTCAATTGGATTTCTTCTTCCTTTATTATTTTTTTTTTTTGCTTTCGATTGTTGTAGGCTGTAGCATTTTGCTCTTTACAAATTGGGTTTTTATTTAGTTTTTATATATTTTTGTAAGTTGTTTATTTTGAATTTTTTCTTTTGATTATTACCCTTTTATTTTAATGCATAAGTTTAATAGGCTATACTATCATTCTCAAAAGCACAAATGGTGTATTAGCATTAATTTCTAGAGGTTTGGAGTACTTCGTTGTCTATCACTTATTAGTGGTAACTTATTAATTGCAATTTGTAAGGAGTTAAATCATATACTTCATTTACATTATTAAGGGGTTAAAATTTAAATCATATACTTCTACTAAAAGTGTCGAAGAGAAATAAATACTCCCATGTTTTGTAGTCTAGAGTAAATCATTATTACCCTTTTCAGGTAAGTTGATTTGAGGTATGAAGCAAAGGAAATAACATGGAATCAACAAGAACGTATGAATAGACAAACAATTTAGATGGACACGTTGATGAATGATAGAATATGTAGGGAGCAATTACGTCTAGACAAACGTTGTTTTGAAAAATTGTGCAATATTTTACAATCCAAGGGTGGTTTAGTGACTACAAGATATGTTACAGTGAAAGAAATTGTTGCAATTTTTCTTCATGTTCTTGCACATGATTTGAAAAATAGAACAATACAAGCAACCTTTGCTCGTTCTGGAGAGACTATTAGTCGACAATTTCATGTAGTCCTTAAAGCACTACTTAAGCTTGGAAAGTATTATATAAAATCATGTAATAACCAGAGCAATTACACAAAGGATACAAAGTGGAATAGGTTTGAGGTAAGTTATAGTATTAAAAATAAATTGGTGTCTTTACTTTCTTAGGAGGTTTGATTTGTAGTATTAACTAGCATAAACCATATTAGGGCGTTGCTGGAGCTCTCGATGGGACTCATATTAAAATGACTGTGCCTATTGAGGATCGAGCTCGCTACCGAGATAGAAAGGGGGACATTAGCACTAACGTTTTAGCTGCATGTAACTCAAATGTTCGTTTTACTTACGTTTTGCCTGGTTGGGAAGGTTCTGCTTCGGATCCACGCATTCTTCGTGATGCTCTTCAAAGGCCTAATGGTTTGAAGATTCCTAGAAGTAAGATTTTATATGTGTAACAACAACCCAATAATTTACACCAAATGTAAAATGAAATGCTAATATATGTATAATAATTATATAATGCAGATAAGTATTTTCTTTTGGATTTGGGATTTGCAATTTGCTAACGCTGAAGGTTTTCTAGCTCCTTATAAAGGTACGAGGTACCATTTGAATTTGTGGAGAGGCACCACTCCAACAAATTACAAAGAGCTTTTTAATTTACAACATTCTTCAGCTCGAAACACAATTGAAAGGGCTTTTGGGTTATTGAAAAAGCGATGGAGTATACTTAGAGATCCAAGTTTTTATGATAAAAAGACTCAAATTAGAATTATCAACGCTTGTTTTATTCTTCATAACTTTTTGAGGGATGAAATTATGGAAGAAACAAGTCTTATTAATGAGGTAGATGAAGATTTACTAAATATAGAGACAATTGATGAAGAAGATGTAGAAGATGATTACATTATTAGTACGCAATCAAGTAATGAGTGGAAAGTGTTTAGAGATAATCTTGCTCAAAAGATGTTTGAAGAATATCAACTGCGAAGGAGACATGTTACTTGAGATTTTAGTTAGGAGATCTTTGTCCTAAATGTCTTAAATGCTTGTAGATATTAAGCTAGATTGGAAGTCTTATTACTCTCTTAAGTATTATTTGAAAGAACAACTTAATTATGTATTGTTATTTGCACTAAAGCCTTTAAAGTAGGTTGTTTTGTTGGGTACATGAAGACTTGTTTAAAATTATATGGCTTCCTTATTTGCACTGCTACTCGTAATTGTTCATATGTGATTGTTTCACTACATATTCTGTAATTTGTCTTTATATTGTTGAGGACATGCTTGTTAATGTTGATTGCCTTTGCTGAGACATACTTTTAGCATTCATCATGAAGAGATCCGAAAAAGAGCCAATGGTACCACAAAAACAACCAAAACGATCTTATCTTACTTGGAACCAACAAATGGATGCTATACTTATCTCCACTTTGTTTGAGCAAATCAGTGAAGGAAATAAGGGCGATGGAGAATTCAAACGACAAGCATATCAAGCTGTTGCTGATAACCTGATGAACCAATTGGGTTTATTGGCTACCACCGAACATGTAAAGAATCGAATCAAAGTATGGAATAAACATCATTCATTTATCACAGATATTCGCACTTACACCAAGTTTTAGTGGGATGATGATAAGAAGATGCTTATTATCCCAATTGAAGACCATGAGGAATGGAGTGCCTATTGTAAGGTACAATCTCATAAATTGACTTCATCTAAATATTTGCTAGTAATATTCTTAATTAGTTTCAATTTCATATTATCATCTATTAAAATTCTCGCCTTTGTATTATTTTCGGCCCTTGGTTTTTATATTATTGTCAGTGCTTGTGGTACTTTTTATAGTAAATAAATAGAAGTATAAATAACTTGTATTTTTTATCTTTATAATATTTATCTAGTAATTTTTTTAAATAGATCAATCCCGTGGCGTCTGCTTATAGAAATAAAAATATCGATCATTGGGATGAAATATGCACACTATTTGCCATGGATAGAGCTACGGGTCAAGAAGCTGAGCAACATGAAGAATCTGTGGCAGCTATGGAGAAAGAAAATGAAACTTGCAGTGCATCTGAGGCAAACTCTGCATCATCTAACAAGAGGTCAAAGAAAGATTCTATCGTGGATGCTATTTTTAGATTTACAGAGTCGTTTGAAAACTATCTACAATCAAACAAACTTCCACCTAAGCCCGATTCCAAAGAGGTTTATAATGTTGTTTCAAAGGTTGCCGGACTAGATCGACGTGAAGTCTTGAAGGCAACAAAGCTGTTTTTGAAGGATACAGAAGATTTTGTTATGTTAAAGGAACTACCAGAAAATGAGAAATTAGACTGGATGTTACTATGTCTTAACTCTTGAGTAGTTTTTTTCAGATTTTATTTTTGATTATATGGACAGTTTGGATGTGTTTAGAGTGGTATTGACTATATTTTTCCAAAAACGATTTTGAACCATTATGTTTGATTAAATGTTACTATTGAATTCAAGAATTGTAATTCTTCATTTTTGCCAAACAATATTACAATTTGAAACTTAGAAATTGAAAATCTCATTGATTTCAAACAAATTTTAGGATTTGTAATTATGAAATTGTAAATTCTAAGATTTTCCAAACAATAAATTTGAAATTGAAATTCAAAATTTAGAAATTCAAAATTGAATTCTGGATTTTCAATTCAATTCTTGGTTTCCAAACACTACCTTAATGTTTTTAATTACTAATGGGCTACTTGTATGGGTTCGTCTCACGGTGAACAGTCTTATACAAGACTTGCTAAAAAAACATAGAAAAGCTTCACTCACAAGGATCATATTTGCGATGCTAAAACAACCCCTCTTATACCACTATAGTTCAAGTAAACAGGTATAGCACGTCAGCTTCTCTATTGTGTTAGTCATACATATAATTTATACTTACTCCTATTCACCTTAGGAGTCTTATTTGACTTTTTACGGATTTAAGAGTTAAAAGTGGGACCCTAAGGGTAGGAAAGAGAGTGGCATTATGGGTTTTTTAATGTAAGGAAGGAAAATTAGTATGGGTAATGGAGAGTATAATTGAAAATAAGATAAAGTTACTAAGGGTATAAAAGTCAAAAACTCATACCAAAAATAGAAATAGGACAATTAAAGTAACTTGACCATAAAAGAAAATGGGACACATAAGCTGAATAGAAGGGAGTATGAAACTAATCAAACACTACAAAAACATACAAATCAAACAAATGTTTTACGGTATTAACTGAATATGTACTCACACAAATCTAGTGCACAATTTCCAAAACATTCATTTTCGTATACCTAAAATTCATAAGGTAATTTGTTTGGGAAAAGGAAAAATATGAACTAAAAAGTGAATTCATTCAATAACACCTTTAGTAAGTGGAGAAAATGATCGCAAATACAGCAATAATTTGTAACCGTGTGATGAAGCTCAATGAGTTTCTAACCGATCAAATCAAAACCCTAACTTCAACCATATAACGCTACCATAGATCCATACATATAAAAGAACAAAAAGCCATCGAAGAACATCAAATTAAAAAACAAAAAATCACCCAAATTCAAAATCAAACTAAAAATAATCATAATTTAGAACAACAAAACAAAAAATTGAAAAACCAACCTGTTTAAGTGAAGAACATCGGATTTAAACCTTAATTGTTCAACTTTATCACAACGAATATCAGAAATTCTAGGAATCAAAACATTAACACCAGGAATTAAAAATTCTTGTTTATAGGTTTAATCTAAAACAATTAGTCTTTCATTTTAAATGATTTTTAGCCTAAAATCAGAAGTTAAATCAAACCATAAAATTAAAAGAAAAATAGGGTTGAAAAAGGAACATAAGAGTTAAAGCCTTGGAAAATGGCATGAAAACTCAGGATAAGGAAAGGCAGAAGCAAGATGAAGCAAGAAGGAGGAGAGGGCGAAAGAAGCAATAAGGACGGTTTCAGCAATGAGATGAAACAAGAAAGGAGTACAGGGCCACGGGAATTAGGGTAAGGAATGTGAACAGTTGCAAGGATATCATGCAATCTGGTTTCTCAACTTAGACACATGGCACAAGCTCATGAAAAGGAAAACCTATTATTCATTAGATCAAAAAGTGAATAGTAGGAAGTAAACTCTTCCCTTTTATATGTAATATATATCACTTAGGGCATGTTTGGTTGGCTCTTTTTTAATGGTATGAAATGGTATCACAACCATTCCAATGCCAATCCTCTAGAATCTCATACCCTCCTACCCCTGAAGTTTCAAACTCCATTCCATCCCATATTCAAACCCTAATTCACTCTCTTCCTTCTTATTTCCCTCTCTCTCCTTCAATCTCAGATTTTATGCCCGCCTCCGCCGGTCTACACCAATCTCCGATCATCCACCAGAAATTTTCGGTCAGACCATCCCCCTCACCGGTCAACCTTAGTTGATTTCCTGCTCCCTTATTTTTTCTTTTCTTTTCTTAGCCGTGTCTCGCACCCATCTACTGCCACCACCACCATATTCCAAGGGCCCCCACATTTTTCGCCCATTCTCCCAATCTCTTTACCGGTCTTATTTTCGCTGCCAACCTTCTCTCCTTTGGGCTCAACGGACTCCGGCCAGTCCCTGCCCTTTTCTTTCTTACCTTTTTCTCTCCGGCGGCGGCTCTCTTCTCCGGTACGGCTATCATCTCCGACACTTTGTCAAACGACCATCAGTTTTTTTTTTCAATTTTCGTCCAATATAATTGTGGATTTATCAATTTTTTTATCTTTTGATTGCTTTGTAAATTGTTATATATGTCGATATATATGTTTTTCTGATTTTTAACAAGATGTCATGGAGATTGCTGTAGATATATGTCGATATATAGGCTTGTTTTTTTTTTGCTTTTTTTTTAATTACACGATAATATGTGTGTTCATGAGTTGGTGGAGACAATTGGGTTACGAACGCTAACGAGCATATGGGTTTCGATTGCTGTTAGATATATATGATTGCTAGATTGTTATTTTTCAAGAATAATTTTACTGTATATATGGCATTATAGATAAGATATTGGAAGCAAAATAAAGAATATATATATGGTAATATATAATTTTTTTTCTATTTATTAATATGATGATGCATGTATACATTCACAGAAATGATTCCATCTCAATTAGCCATAGTAAGAAGAAGGAAGAAGAGACAAATTGAATTACTACTACTTTTCATGGTTGTTAACAATGTCGTCACAATCATGTACTTGGTGATGTGTATGATGGGTGTAATTGTTTATGAAATTGAACGACCACGTTATAGAAAAAGTGAGAAGAAACACCTTAGACAAAAGCACTTGGATGCACTAATCAAGGATAGTGATATAGTCTGCAAAAGTGAACTTCGTGTGAATAGAAGAACCTTTTATGTCCTTTGTGAGATAGTCAGAGATGTCGGTGGTTTAAATGGCACTCGAAATATGTCTTTGGAGGAAATTGTAGCTATGTTCTTGTACACTTTGGCACATCATGAAAATAGGACAATTAGAAGTCATTTCTTTCGAAGTGGAGAAAGTGTTAGTAGAAACTTCCACCGATGTCTTCTTGCCGTCTTAAAACTACATACTCACTTGCTAAAAAAGCCGACACCTATAACAGAAGATTATGAAGTGGATAGATGGAAATGTTTTAAGGTAATAACATAATTTCATCTATATTACTTAAAAATCTATCCACTTTGTTTATTGTAAAACTTATCCCTCTTAACTTTTTTTTGTAGAATTGTTTAGGAGCCTTAGATGGCACTCATATTAGTGTTCATGTGCCAAGTGAGGATAGAGCAAGATATCGAACAAGGAAAGGTTCTATTGCTATGAATGTGTTAGGTGTATGTAACCCTAATTTGGAGTTCATATATGTTCAACCTGGTTGGGAAGGATCCGCTCATGATGGTCGTGTCCTTCGAGATGCTATTACTAGGCCTAATGGTTTAAAAGTGCCACAAGGTAATCATACTTAGAATTTAGATTTTATATTGTGGTATCCAATAAGCAATGTCATGACTTTTTTTTTTTTGCCATATGTCAAGGTTCCTACTATTTGGTAGATGCAGGATACACGAATTGTGAAGGGTTTTTAGCACCATATAGAGGTCATCGATATCACCTTAAAGAGTGGGGGGACCGACAGCCAATTAGTGCGGAAGAGTACTTCAACATGAAACATTCTAAGGCAAGGAATGTTATTGAGAGATGTTTTGGACTATTAAAAGGAAGGCGGGGTATTCTTAGGACCCCATCCTTCTTTCCAATACGTACTCATGGGCGTATAGTTCAAGCATGTGTACTATTACACAATCTTATTCGAAAACATATGCCAACAGATTACACAATGTATTGGGATTCCGATAGTGAAGAAGGTGAAAGTGATGATGAGGGCCTAGATGATGAAGTTGAGTTGATTACTCAAATAGCTACTACGGATGCTTGGACTACTTATCGGAATAACTTAGCACAAAATATGTTTAATAATTGGAGACTTAGGCATAGTAGCCAAACATAAATGTTTGTTTAGTTTATTTGGACTTATGTTTGGGTGTTCCTTTTTATGATGTAATCGAATTTTTTTTTTTGTAATCTATAAATTTTTTTTATGGTGTTGAGATATTTTTTATGGTGTAATTGGATTATTTATTTTATCTTGCAAATAAGAAAATAGCCTTATTTGGTAATCTTTTTTTTTAATACATCATTGTTGTATAGGATGGATGTTGGTCAATTTGTTCAAAGTGGAAGAGGGAAAACAAGCGATCATGGACTAAATCTGAGGAAGAATGTTTGATTAATGGTTTGTTGGAGATGAGTGCCGATCCTTCATGGAAAGCTGATGGGAGTTTCAAAGGTGGTTTCAAGAATAAGTTAGAGGAGAAATTGAATGAGAATTTTCCCAGGTGTGGGTTGAAAGCTATTCTCCATATTGAATTAAAAATCAAATGGTTTAAGGATAAGTATATTGTGCTAACTGAAATGTTTCGCACTTCTGGTTTTTCTTGGGATAATGAAAAGAATATGATTGTTTGTGAAAGGCAATCTTATGAAGAATTTTGTAAGGTACACAAATACTTTGACTTGTTTAATATTTGTTAGAAATTATAACATATTTTAAATGACGTATCTTTTTTTTATTCAATTCTTGTTTAATTTCAGCAACACAGAAATGCTCAAGGATTATGGAATGTTCCTTTTCCATTTTATGATCAACTATCAGTTATCTTTGGTGCCGATCGAGCTACTGGAGTGCAATCTGAGACTTTTGTCGAAGCTGTTGACAATCAAGAGAAAGCTGTTGAACTAGATAAGGGTGGTAGTGATGAAGATGATGAATTTGATGATAATGAGTCCGTCAACCAATCAAAACAATCAACTCCAAGTGAACCTTCTTCAAAGAAAGCCAAAAAAGAAAAGGCTCCAAATGAACAAGGAAGGAAACGGAAGAAGCCGGAGGTTGTGGACTTAACTTCTTCTTTTAACAATATGTCTTCTACCTTTTCAAATCATATGAATGAGATGAACAAGCACATGTCTACCATTGCAAGTGCCTTCTCTACTACACAACTACATGAGCAAGCTATCATGGCTCGTGAAGAAGTTGAGGAAAATCAAAAAAAAAATTTGGTTAGTGAATTGCTTCGCATAGAAGGATTGACAAGATTTGAAGTAATGGAAGCTTCCAAGAGGTTGACCTCCAATCCAAGTGAACTCTCACTCTTTTACCAATGCCCGGATGATGAGTGGAAGAAAGAGTTTATAATCAACCTCATTCATCCTAACTTGGGCAAGTGATGTAATGAAAATGCTTAACTTATAAATTATCTAGATTTTGTATTCGGTTGTCAAAAACATATATTGGAATCTTTTTGTGTGGAGATGTATTGACACCATTTTGAGTGAAAATGTATTGAACTAGTACGTTTTAATTAGTGGTAATTATCTATTTGCAACATAATATGTGTGTATGTATTTGTGTGTTTAATAAATGTATGTATGTATCTATATATATATAAACCGGACAGAGAATCCATTCCATAATTGAACCAAACAGTGTGAATGGATTGAATATCTATTACAGGATTGAACCAAACAGTTTTAGTCTGGTATGGGGTTCTAAATCCATACCATTCTGGTATGGGGTTCCATACCATTCCAATCCTACTCACTGAACCAAACGGACCCTTAGGTGCTTGATGAAAAATAGATGTATGTGGCGTTGAACTGACTTTTAAATAAACTATTTATTGTTAGCTTAAACCAATTGTAGATTTTCTATAAATATTGTAGAAAAT
>NC_080061.1:15023769-15202629 GCF_026212465.1 Amaranthus tricolor
TTTATAAAACTACAAACTCTATGTATGATGAAACTTTAATAGTATACTGAAATAGAATTGAACTAGTACCACATAATAGTGAACAATCAAGAACAGCAAGAACAATTTGTGATAGGAGCTACCTTTAGGAATGATATAATATGAACTTAATATCACGTGATACTCTCCATATTTATGAAGTCTTTCCTCTAATAAGGAAAACACTCTTGAGGAGTGAAAACTCATATTGGAGTCGTGGAGAATCAAGTTATGATTTGATAGAAGTATCTATATAAGCAACTATTTTTCTACAAAGTAACCACCTACTTCATAACCTCTTATTCAAAACCTAAAAATAGCTAACATTGTTTATCACTTAACTCCTCATAAAAATTATTTTGATAATAAATAGATCATTAGAAAATACTGATCTTTTTTATTTTTCTAGTTCTAATAGTGTTTTACGCATTCACTACGATTCCCATGCAATCAATAACCTGCAACATAAGAATGCAAGAAAAACAAGGGAAGAACTCCCAAAATCAGAAAATTTGAGTAATTCCAACTCCATCCCGTAAGACGATTAAGTTTGAAAATGATTTAAGAAAATACAATATAATCAAATTGGAAATAATTTTAGAAAATAACATATAGCTGAGTTTAATAGAAAATAATTTGAGAAAACAATATATATAATATCACATAAACCAATTTATAAATTTGATAATTAAATAATGACAAACACATAATCAATTTTTAATTTGAGGGAACGAGAACGCCAGTAGGCCGAGGCTTTACCCCTATACCTACTTCATCAAGAGGTCGTCACCCCAAATAATTCAAGGCCAACAGAGTAGTCTCAGGGAACCCTAGTGTGCACACCCCTTCTACTTGGATCACAACAAATAGAAGGAAGACCAAACATCGTATCAAGTATCAGAAATAATAATACCTGTCGGTAGCTATACTAACCAAACAGGACAACCTGTTCATCACCCTTATATTTGGATCACAACAAATATAAGAGCTTCATTTCCCTCATGTTACACTTTACGTGATTTAATATATTTTAATAATTAGTCGCGAGCACACAAACATACATTATACATTTTATTTTATGATAATAATTTTTCCCAATAAATATATATCTCAGGAATATCCAACTGAAATCTCATTTTTCAAATTATCATCCTAACATCAATTGGTGGTAATAGGAATTAATATCATAAATATTTCTCTTTCAGATAAATCGTATCAAATTTCGATATTAAAATAATAATATAAATTCTATCAAAATAATAATTATAAATTCAAGTTTGACAAAAATAATAGTAATTATAATTTGAGAATATGTAAAACATAACATCATATAAGATAATGTCATATAAAATCATGCATTCTATTTAAACACATTAATTATCACTTAGCACGTAATACTAATGGGATAGTCCTAATTAGATGAACATTGAGAATTACCTTGTCACGCGATCCTAGACAATGTACGCTCCTAATAATCTCTGTCTATGAATCCGCTGTCTACACGAGAAAAATAATATATCTCAATTTAATACCCCGATCAACCCATTCAAAAATAATTTAAAAGACTCCTTTTTATTTTATATACTTTATTTAAAAAAAGAATAAATTTAAACATGTAATTTAAAATTGTAAGTGTAGTATAAAAGAGCAAGGATTTAAATAACATAGTTAACTAATTTTATTATAAGATTTAAAATTGTAAGGGTTAAAAAATAAATAATAATAATAATCATAATTATTATATAAAAAAAAGAAAAGTGGGTGAGTTCCAGGAACCCACGAAAAAGAAAGAAGAAAGGGAAGGAGGAGAGAGAAGGAGCAAGGGAGAAGGAAGAAGGAGAAGGTGTCGGCCGGCGGTGGCTCCGGTGGCCGCCGTCGCACGCTGGTGGTATCCCGGTGACCGTCGTATTGCCGGAAAAGCTAAGGTCAGAATTAATTTTTTTTTCTTTCAAATGCAAAATGTGTAATTTGGATTGAAATTGGTAGAACAATATTATAAAGAGATGAAATTTCATACTTTTAATATCAAAATCTTGCGTTTTCTTGACTGAATTTTAAGCAAATGGGAGATGGAGGAAGTAATTTGTAGGAGAAAAAGGAAGTGTGAGTAATAATGTGAATGAAATTAAGGGTAATTGGTTTAATTTATAAGAGGTAAGTGAGGTTATTTATAAGGTTTAGAGGGAGAAGTGGGAAGTTATTGTTAATGGGTAGCTATATTTTCTTTTTTTATTTTTTTTATTTTTTTTCCTTTTCTGAAATTTATTTATTATTATTATTATTATTATTTAAAAAAAACGGTTGTTAGAAAATCCCCCTCACATTTCATACTCCCGAGTCTCAATATAGTAAGGAAAAATTGTTGTGAATAGTCCAACCTATTTTCCATTATTTGCTAATAATCCCACCTTTGAAATTTTATAACAATCTAACCTTTGCTTTCAATTTGTTGCCAATGGACCATTTCAAAAGCTGACATGCTATATCAGATTACCTCTCATCTTCATTTTCTTTATAATAATCCAATCTATTTCCCATTACCTGTCATGCTAATAATCCCACCTTTTAAATTTTTTTTAATAATTCAACCTTTACTTTCAGTTTATTACCAATAGACTTTTCAAGAAGCTAAATGAAATTGCTATTATTTTCCAAACTTATGAAGTTGGTCATTGCATAAATAGTAATTATTTATACATACATATCCAATTAAGTGGGGGTGTTCAAAAAATCCGACCCGCTTGACCTGATCCCTCGACATGCTGGTCCACATCCTAAATAGCGGGTTAATTTTTCAAAATATAATATAATCCGAATCGGGTACCCGACCCGCCTTAATCGGGTTGGGTCATGTGCCACAAAATACATTGAGTCGGGTACCCGCCGACCCATTATGTATTATCTTTATCAAGTTGAAATTTACACGTTAAAATTTTATAACCAATATAATTATAAAAAATTAATAATAGTCTTATGTTTTTCACTTCCCTTCAAAGTATACTAACTTTTTAAATCAGTGGCAAATAGAAATTTAGAATTTTAAAAACTGTGTATTTTTTTGATAATCATTAAGAAGAAAATGTGTTAAAGAAATTAAAAGAGACTTAACATATATGGATGAGATATGTTGAATTATTATAAACTAGTGATAAAGAGAAATTGAGTATTTAGCTTCTTGAAGGGTATATAGACAATAAAATACAAACAAAGGTTGGATTAATAAAACAAATTTAAAATGTGAAATTATTAACGGGTAATAAAAAATATGTTAGATTGGAGAAGACGAGAAGTAACCAAATATAGCATGTTATCTATTCGGTTCATTAGCAATAAACTCAAAGCAAAAGTTCGATTATCACGGGATTTTTTCAAAACCCTAATCCCGGTTATCTTCTTCATTCTCTCAAGTTCACCATCTTTCTACCTCCTGTCCGGCGCCCAGTACCAGCATCGGTCTTCCTCCGGCGGTCTGTACCAGCTTCCTTCTTCCTCCGGCAGCCAGTAGCATCAGGTACTCGAAATTCTGCAGGATTGTCGATTTTTTTTCTCTGTAATTTAGAAATTCAGCCCATTCTAATTTATTTTGCTTGATATACTGTTTTATAAGGTGATGATTCATATTTAGAATTCATACTTTATCTCTATCATGCGGTTAATCTCTGAGTTTTGGGTATAAATCAGATTAGGTAATTTTTTGGCATAAAAATTTGATTTCAAGATGAGAAAGCCATCTCTTGATGATAAGTTTACCTGAGTTTGATTCCTAACCCGTAATCAATTAAGGAGGAAGCTTTAAATCTTAAGCTGATCTAAGTAAAGACATAGAACTTGCAACTGAGAGTTTGTGTTATTTTATTTCAGTGTTAGCTAGTATGGATGAGAATCTTCAAATTTTTGTTTTATTTTCTTATACTTCGTTATTTTCTTATTGTGGTTTTTTTATACATTGGGTTTTTAATATGGGTGAGAACTTTGTTATTTCAGTAGTAGCTAGTATGGATGAGAACTTGCAACTGATTAAATTTTTGTTAGTTTTCTAATACATTGGGTTTTTAACATAGAAAACTATTTTTGCTTCAAATTGTGGGTTTTTTTTACTGGATTAAATTATTAAATAGCTCAATTATACAAATTATTAACCTATAGACTTTTTATTTTGAGACCATCTCGTCTTACCGTCTCACGGAGAGTTAGAATCTCTTTGACTAAAATCACTAATTCTATTGATAAACATACAGTATCATTATATCAAGACAATCACAAGAGATTCATTATTTTTTTTAATGAGTCAATTATTTTCCGGTAAAACAATTAATTTGGTATTTAAGCTCTTGTTTTATCATACTTTTTTTTGTTAAGCATGGCCAAATAAGCATATACTGTAGCTTTTTAAGGATATGAAGTTGTATGTGTTTAGTGTTGTACTACTTACTTGAAGTGTATATGATATATCTTTCTGTGATTAAAAGTTGAGAGGTATTCTTTGTCCACTGAAAAAAGAACAAGCAGTTGTAGCACAGTTAGAGTTAAGTGTGCCTTTTCCCATGGTTTTATGAATTAAAAACATGAAAAAATTTTAGGTGGAAGTCTATTAGGTTGTAATGGGGGAATATGTTTTGTGAATTGATGTGTGCAACAAAACATATAACTTTCTTACTCTGCTTACAAATGTGTGTCAAATGAATAAATAAACTTGTTGTCATAAGTTGTATGCATATGGACTTTTTTAATGCTACTATTATATAACATATATAGGATGTCTCTATATATTCATAAAAGTTGGATAAACAAACCAGGAAATACAGAAACTTATATGGAGGGGGTTAGTGACTTTATGGAATTTTCAAAGAAAGGGAGACAAAATGGTTTCATTAGATGCCCTTATTGCAAGTGTCAAATTGATCGAAAGAAAATATTACCACTAGAGGTTGAAAGACAATTTTGTTTAAAGGGTTTTATAAAGAATACAAGGATTGGATATTTCATGGACCTGTGACTGATGCGGAGAATGTGTATAATCAAATAGGGATTCCATTTATAGCTTCCAATGAATCAGAAATCTTAGGTCAAGATGATATATCGGGGTTACTTCAAGATGCTTTTGGGTCAAATATTTTAGGTGCTCCTGAGTTTGGTAGTGAACATAATGATGAGGAGTTAGCTAATGAGACAATAGAGGAACCTAGTTTTCAATATGAATCTGATGAATTTCCTACTCAACAACCTTATGTGAACTCCTCTTTTGAAGAAGTCAAATTTAGCTAGCTTTATGAAGCTTCCAATGAACGGTTGTACTTCCTTTTCAAAGCTATCATTCATCTTGCACCTTTTTCATCTTAAGTGCTTGTTCAATTGGCCAAATAAATCACCTCAATGTTGATTGATCTTTTACTCGATGTTTCCACAAATAAAAAATTTCCTTTCTCATACTACCAAGCCAAGAAATTAATTATGGATTTAGGTTTGGGATATGAAAAGATCAATGCGTGTCCTAATAATTACACATTATATTGGAGTGAGATGGCTGGAAAGGATTCTTGCCCTAAATGTTCTTGTTCAAGATGGAAGAGTGAAACAGATAAGGGTAAGGTTCCAGCAAAGGTGATGAGATATTTTCCTTTGATTCCTAGATTACGAAGGATGTATATGTCATCTGAGATATCTAAGGACATGGATGGCATGATGAATGTAGACATGATGATGGAGTAATTAGACACCTGACTGATGGACAAGCATGGAAGGAATTTAATGTCCGATATCCAGGGTTTTCCAATGATGCTCGTCGTGTAAGACTTGGTCTTGCTAGTGATGGTTTCAATCCTTATTGTCTAATGAACATAACCTATAGTACATGTCCAATAATTTTAATTCCTTATAACTTACCTCCATGGTCGTGTATGAAGCCTTCTTCAATTATGGAAAGGAAGGGCTAGAGAATAATATTGACATTTATATGCATCCTTTGATACATGAGTTGAAATTTTTGTGGAAAGGTGTCAATGATTTTGATTCGTACACTAATGTGAATTCAAACTTCAAGCAGCTTTAATGTGGACAATTAACGACTTTCCAACTTACGCCATGTTATTAGCATGGAGTACTAAGAGTTATAATGCTTGTTTATTACTCAACTTCCTCTACACGAGTCGGAAATAAGATATGTTACATAGGACATCGTAAATGATTATACTTTTTATTGATTCATCCACATAAACAATATATTTTACTTAGGTACCATATATCAATGAGGCCGATCCCAAAGGAAGATTGTTGATAGCATTGGCTTGTGGTCCAAGTTCATATGCTAAAAGAATAAAGGGTCATATGATCAATGGTTTCAAGTTCAAGACATTTGTTAGTGAAAGAATTCGTAAAACTCAAAAAGTGGAGTAATGGTGGATCAGAAGCCGATGGAAATAAGTATTATGGAAAATTAACAGATAAACTTGAAGTTGACTACCTTGGATCCTATAAAGTCGTGGTTTATCATTGTGATTAAGTAGACATAGTAACTGGGATAGAATATAGTGGTTCTAGAACTCGAGTGACCTTTTCAAAGTTGATTCACACGGGCTGATTTCTAACTAATGAACCATTTATTATTTCTAGTCAAGCTACACAAGTTTTTTATGTTAAGGATAAATCAAAAGGTGGTTGGAATTCTGTAGTTGAAACTAAGCCTAGGGACTTGTTTGAAGTTTGATGTAATCAACTATTTTGAGTTGTTTATTTTTAATTTGTGATGATGATATATTCTCATCTTTTCATTGTCACTGATGAGCCATTTATCAACTATTCATGTCTTTATTTTAATTCTTGTCTATTTTTAATTTATGACGATGATATTTTCTCATCTTTTCGTTGTCACTGCAGGTTTCATCATCGTGAAATCATGACCTTTCGAAGTAAAGCTACAAAGATGAATGCTTAAATTATGCTCAAATCAAACAAGAGGCTTGTGCAAACCAAGCTCATGTTACTAATTTTGGACCTTTTCAACCCAAAAAGTCCATTGATACTCCAGCACAAGATCCTATACTAGCTTGGTACCTATTGTTATCAAGAAACATGATCCCAAAGCTTTACCTCTTAATAAAAGCTTTATGACTCGAACTTTGAAGACTTTAATACTCCAGCACTTGATCCATCTACTAGCTTTAAACTTACAGTTACCAAGATACATGATCCCAAAGCTTTACCTCTTGATAAAAGCTTTATGTCTCGAACCTTTGAAGACTTCATTAATACTTCAGCACTTGATCAATCTACTAGCTTTAAACCTACAATTACGAAGAAACATGATCCCAAAGCTTTACCTCTTGATAAAAGCTTATGCCTCAAACCTTGAAGACTTTTAAGTTGTAAACCTACAATAACCAAGAATTATGATACGCCTTCTAGGTATAAATCTACAGTAGAGGATGTTGTTGAAGAGTCATGTAAGGGGAAAGAAGATCTCAAAGAGCAAGATAAGCATGCAAAGGAAATGGAGACAAAGGTTCCGAGGAGAACAAAACAAGTGTGGAAGCTAGGGGTAATGTTTGTTGGAAAAAGAATATAGAAGTGGATCCAGATGAGATTGTCTAAGTAGAAGGTATACATACTTGAATGATCATAATATGCATATTTGATACAAATTGTGTATTTATTATTGATTGTTTTTTTGATTGAGCAGAGATAATAGAGAATGAGCCTCCAAAATTAAGAATAATGGAGGGGGCTATAATTGCTAAGCATGTTTGGTGCTTACCATCAGGAAGAAGGATCATTGTTTATTTTAATGAATATGATCAACCAATTAGAAGGGGGGACTTGTAGTTGTTCATTTTCTGTCTGAATTGTCAAAAGATGTAATCTTTGTCTACTTGGAGCACAAAATTGGAAGCGTGTTGATGATCATTACAAGCAAAGGATCATTAAAACGGTTTGGGTTTGCATTAAACATTCTTTAATATTATAATTTAATATGGATATTCTCACTAAATGCTTATTTGTCAAAGGAGATTCTCACCATATATATAGGATAAATTTGTGTTACCTGATACAAAAGAGATGAGATTCGTTGAATGGTATTATCACATATAAATATGAAGTGGAAGCATACAAGTGGAGCTTCAAAGAGACTATTATCAGCCTAATGAGACAAAGGAGAAGATTATTGAGGATATGCCTAAAAATGTGAAAGAGCAGTGAATTAGCTTGGTTTCTTACGGGGTCTCAGAAAGTTTAAGGTATTTGTACATAGTGCATTATAATAAATTTAACATATATTTAAGTTTTATATTTACCAAGTTAGAAACTAATAATTTAATATTGACAGAAATTATCAACATTGGGAAAAAGAGCTCGAGAAATGCATAATCATGTACATACTACAAGGTCAAAAAGTTATGCTCAATGGAAAACTGAATTTGTAAGTATGACTAATATTATTGTTAATGCTTATAATGAGATAATTGCATTTGCTTGTTTTTGATATTGCTAGATTACTTAAATCTTATTTATGATGCCTATATTTGTGATAATTTTATTTCTTTGTGATAATCCGTTGCTTTTATATAGGTTAAGTTGAATCAAAGAGAACCTAGTGGGTGAGAAATGTGGAAACGTACACACACTACAAAGAGTGGTGGTTATGTAGAGGGTACATACACTCAAGAATTTATGGTATACTAGAGTATTGAATTGGAAACATTTATAATTATAATATCTGTAATTGTATATTTCATTTATACTTTTGTATTGTTATTGGACATTGCTGAAAGTAGGGTCGATGAACATTTACGTGATTCGAAACAACCTCATGAGGTGATTAAGACGGAAGCTTTAGTGAGATGATGTATCAAGAAGACAAACCTAATCAACGTGTTGTTTATAATCATGGGGTTACTAGAACTCATGTGTTTGGTATTAAAGCTCAATTATGAAAGAGCAAGATGGGTGATTATGGTGGTACTTCAAGTGATGTAATGGGGCTTAGATCCTACCTATTGTCTGTTAAGAGAAAAAATAATGAGGTTATCAGAAAAAATGATGAGGTTATTTCCCGACTACAAAAAAGAAATGATAAGGTTACTTCCCAACTTTTGAAATAAAATGACGAAGTTGAAGAACTAAGAGCTCAAAATGAAAAAATTCCCACTCAACTTGATCGTTTATCTTCATTCTTAGATCAGTTACAACAAAATTAAAGGACAAGTAAGAATCATCATTATTTTTATCATCCATCAAATCTTTTCCATATTACTTTTTAGTGCTTATGGTAGAATTGTAATTACTAGTTTTTTCATGTCATGTTTTGCTTGTAGTTGGATGAAGTAGATATGATAATGACTCATAAAAAGTTTTATATATTCATAGGGAGTTTCTTAAGGTATGTAATATTTAGAGAAATCCCATATTTGAAAATAATTATTGGCCTTGAATCACAAATGAGGCGTATGCATTTTTGCTAAAGTTGTGCATTTTATTTGATTTGTTGCAGATTCTAGCTGATGCTCATATTATGACCAAGAAATCATCTTTTGCAAAGGGCTTAGCACTACAGCGGATATTGCAACATAGTGAAAACAATTCTGCAGGCCTTTAACTTTTGACAAACTTTTAGCTTTATAGATTTTTCTCTTTAACATCGATGAATGTATGTGCGTATGTGAATATTGAAATTAGGCATTTGTGTTGGTTGGAGTTTTCTGACCAACCTACAAAAACTTAAGGTCAAAGCTACATCGATGAATGTATGTGTGTATGTGAATATCAAATTCTAATACTTTTGTGGATATATGATCGATTTGGTATGATATTTGTTGGTAATTACGTATGTTTGATGAATTTTATATAGTATAGAAAAGGCTAATATATTAGGGTGATATAAGTTGTCAAAAATAAATACATTTTCAACGCATGTAAATGTAAAACATAAATCTAGATATCAATGGTTTTAAAGGGTTTATTTTCATTTAGATGTATAAAATCGTCTAAATATTAAGCATTTTCTACAAGATAAAGCGTTTAAAATATTTTGCTGTATCTACTCTTATAAGAGTCTAAAATGTTTTATTTTTCACGCTTCAAAGCGTCTAAAATCATAAAATTGTAGTATGGTTTTGGACGTGAAAATTTTTTCCCCATAGCAAGAGGAGTCGAAAACCTTATTTAGTGTCCACCAAAATAACTGTCGAAAAAAAAGCGTCGAACACTTGTAACCCATATTTTTTTGACACTTTCTCAACCGTTAAAGATATTTTTTGACGCTTTAAAGCATCGATAAAAACATCATATTCCCGTCGAAAAATTCTGTGTTTTTTTGTAGTGATTTTACATAGTCATATACTCATTCTCGTAGGAACATGTTCTTGTTCTTTAAAGACTTACATAGTTCATGGACAAATCATACTAACTTGTTCTTGAATAGACTCACTTGTTCCTTTGAGTATATTAAGATATTCTTTTATTCCAACGTACTTACATGAAGCCTAGTACACTCATACTTGTTTCTTCATGTTCTACGGTGATTAGCTCCGACTCTAAAGCTTCTCTTATTCAAGTTCCTCTAGGAACACCTCTGAGATCATCTTTATTTCTACTCTGGAACTTAACTTCTCGATCTTGGCTTTGCTTCTTAGGAACTATTCTTGAACTCTTTCTAGATATCTTATTGTGTATGTAGACTTCATTTCTTTTAAAGTTTCTCTTAGGAACATCGCTTATTATGTTGTATACTACATATTTAAATCATCAACACCGTTTCATACTTGGTGGTTGGCTATATAATTGCTCTAATAACTTGTTGCTATTCTGATGTTGCTTCTTAATACTGGAACAACTACATGAAATAATTTTTCAAACTATTGTGGTTTCCAAACTGAGATAACAATATGTTGCTGCATCTTTTGGTGGGACAACATATATTTTGCTTCTCTAGAACATCTTCAAGTTTGATAGGAACTTTGATATTAATAACCTACAACTTTGTTCATGTACGCCTTAACACTTATATTAGTTAGATAATCATCATTTGTCTATTAACACAAAAATCAAACATAACTTAACATATATGATGGGATAAATAAATTAATGAATGATGGCCCCACTGAGTCTTTTAATGCGCAATAATTTTTTGATAAAATTTGTTTTTTCAAACTTTTTTTTTTTTTAAATTTTTGTTTCATTTTGCATTAGACAGCTATAATTAATTGAAAGGTCTTCTTCATTGTTTTTTCAAGTTTTTTAATACTTCATATTGCAATGGAAATTTTCTTTCCAATGTAAAAGAGTTGAACTCAGAAAATTGTTTTCTCAAGATAGTTTTTCATTTAAATAAATTTTCCATGGGTATATATGCCAAACTTGGCTTTTATTGGGTTTTATTTTTACTTTTTGATAGCTTAAAAACCCAAAACAAATTGGTAAAATATTAGATTTGACTTACAAACCATGATTTTAAAAGTCAACTTCCTCATATTAGTAGTTTAGCTAAATCCTTAAAAAAATTTTGTAACTATGAGTACTTACAACTTCATGTTTTAGTTTTAACTTGATCAAAATTACCTTGTTTTTTTCATTATTTTTTATAATATAGCTTTATGTTTGAATAATTTAAATAATGATATCAATACTTTTAGGAAAATTTTATATGGTAGAAACGTGTTTTTAAAAAATGTGGGAGGTAGCCTTATTAATGATTTTTCCACAGTTTAGCATCAAACTTGTTTGCTTATATTTTCAGTAACATTAATAAGCATAAAACATTAAAGTAATTTTTAAGTTCATTTTAAGCAAGCGTTGTTGCATATACACCCTACAAAAACACATGCATCTCTTTGATTCCTAAATGCAAATATCTAAAATTTAAGTCCGAGATTCGCCCAATTAGTTGTTGCAATGTGCTCTACAAGGTCATTTCTAAAGTTGTGATTTGTAAATAAAAACCTTTTCTGGGAGAAATCATTTCTTCTAACCAAGTAACTTTTATCCAGAAGAGATCTAAAAGAGATTCATAGTGTTCATTTCTCCCTACCTTTTTCTTATCTGTGCGGAGACATTTTCTTCCCTTCTTTATAGAGCTGCTATTCTAAAAAAGATTCATAGTGTTCAAGTTTATCGGGGTGCCCTAGTTTTTTTTCAATTATTTTCTACAGAGGATAGCATTATTTTTGCTAACACGTCTATGAAGGAATGCTAAAAAACTGCTGACATCGGCATCTATGAACGAGCTTCTAGTCAAAAAGCTAATAATGATAAGACACAAATATCGTTTGGCAAAAATGTTCAGTCAGATTTGAAGCTTAAAATCACAATGCGCTTGGGTGTCGTTAAAGTTAACCGGCATAAAAAGTATCCGGGTCTCTCAGCTAATGTTGGAAAATCAAAGAAGGTAGTCTTTGCTAGAATCAAGGAGAAATATGAAGAAAGCTCCAAGGATAGAAGTAAAAGTTCTTATCTCGGGCCGGCAAGGAGGTTCATATTAAAGCTGTCATTCAAGCTATTCCTACGTATCTTATGAGTATCTTCTACATCCCCGAAGGGGTCATTGATGAGATAAATTCCATGGTTGCTAAATTTTGGTGAGGCTCTGGTAATGGTGGGTCGAAAATGCATTGACATAGTTGGTCTCATTTGTGCCTTTCGAAGAGCAAGGGTAGCTTAAGGTTTAGGGACATCAGAGTTTTTAATTTCGCTCTCTTAGCTAAATAGATTTGGAGGATTCATAGTGGTGAGTGCCCATTTCTCACGGCTATTCTTGAAGCCCAATAATTCAAACACTCGAATGTTCTAGATGCTGGTCACAGCTATGATCCTAGTTATACTTAGAAGAGCTTATGGGGTTCAAAATCTCCCCTTATGGAGGGTTGGTAATGAGCTTTCCATTAATCCTCGGTCTGATAAGTGGATTACTGTAAATGGTGTTGCTCGTGGGTTGGGTAGTAGTGTTGCTAATGATAACTTGCTACTGCTGAACGACCATATTGACGCCAACCAAGGCCATTAGAATTTTGGATGATATTGCGCATGATGTGGATGAGAAGACTCGAAATGCTATTTGAGTATTCCTCTATCTCTCAGTTGGCCTACTAACTGTGTTTTTTGGATGCACACTTAGGACGACGGATATTCGGTTAAGTCGGGATATTGGTTGGGTAGACTAAGTGGGTTTGATAATATGGCCCTCGTCTGTTGATGGGTTTTAGAGTACAATGTGGAACTTAGAATGCCTTCCCAAACTTCACCATTTTTTTTAAGAGCTTGCATGTGAAGTCTTGCAGTTAACGAAGAGCGTCACCGGAGGCACATTGCACCTTCTTCTGTTTGTGGTAGGTGTAACTCATGCACGGAATCCATTTTTCATGCTTAGGTGGATCGTAGTTCAAATGTTGAGGTTCGAAAAAATCACCCAGTTGGTCTCTTGCTCCAGAATGCTTTCCGCTCTTCTTTCTATGCTCTTTTCAATTGGCTTATGAAAACCGTTTCTACGAAATTAGTGCTGCTAACGGCCACCACCTGTGTAGCACCCCTGAATTTCCAACCCCTTACACGAAACCAGAAATCGTGAAGGAAGGAAAATTCAGGGGTGTTACAACCTGTTGGGCCAATTGCTTTGTCAGAAATAAAGTCATGTTTGAAGACAATTCCCTGAACACTATTGAGACTATAACTCAAATTACCACTATGGTTCGTGATCGGAACTCTTATGCGTCCAAAGTTTTTCATTCTTGTAATATTCCTCTCATTATGCCTAGCCATTGGTCTCCCCTGAAGGATAATTGGGCTAAGATAAATGTTGATGCACATGTGGCTATGAATGCTGATAGAGATGGGAGCGGTGGTTTGCAACAACAGTGGAGCCCTCCTAGAAGCTAGTGTGAAGAGGTTATGTGCACTCTGGCCTTCTAATATTAGTGAGCTTGTTGCAGCAGCTTATGGTATTGAGGTAGCCATTTTCTTGGGATACTCCTATATCCATCTTGAAGGAGATATTCTAAATGTTATGAACTGTATCAACGGTAAGCCGACTGGATGCTCTCCTTTCTTCCTTCTTCTCGATAGACTATATCACCTTATATTGTCTCTTTTTGGTTTCTATAGTAGTGTTGTTCGGCGTAGTGGTAATACCGCGGCTCATATGGTAGCTCGTTGGAACTCGGGCTCTGTTAGGGAAACTATCTATATGTATCCTTTCCCTCAAAGTTTTGTAACTCTAATTTTGCTTGATTTAATATAATTGTCGCAAGCATTATTCAAAAAAAAAAAAAGAAAATGAAAAAAGTCCATTTTTTAAATTTCCACGAAGGCATCAAACTAGTCTTCTTCACTCCTTGAACGTCTCTTCCATGAACTCTTCTTCCCTTTCATTGTAACCTAAAATTCAGTCTAATTTTCGGTTGTTGCTAAAATTCAATCACTCTTTTCTGCAATTTGAGGTAATCTTTTATAAATTTAACTTTTTACGAGTTTATTTATATGCAAAAAATTATAGTTTGTTGCTTTTATTATTATGTTAATGGTTATTATTTGAACCTTTGAATTTGTTTCATTTACTAGTTTATTGTTGAAATTAGGGCTTAATGGTAATATTGTTAATGTTTGCATGTTATTTGCTTTTGATTGTGTCTTTCATTTACAGTTTTATCGCAAAAATTAGGGTTGTAATTTGCTTTTGATTGCGACTCTGATTTTCATTTGCAGAAATGAGTGAATTTGTGGAGTTAAGGTTTAAATGGCTATGTAATGATATTGACTTAAACCGAGATGATAAAGATCATAAGGGTACTTTGTTAGATTTGATAATGGATTGGAAAGATGTGTAAACTTATAGTCCTAAATTCAGCCCTAAAAAGTAAAAACTGCTCAAATTATAGTCCTATTTGTGTATTTTCCTAACAACTCCCACCCAAACAAACAAACTAAGACACATCATCATTCCTCCATCCCAACCTCTCTAAAACTACCGCTACCTCTCATCGACACCAATGAACCATCTCCATCCCAAGCAGGGGTGTTCACGAGGCCGGGCCTCCATTTTCAGCCTTTATCCGACCCATTTTTTGGAGGATTATGGGAGGGTTGTGCTGAAAATAGATTGGGCTGGAAATAGGCTCTATTGATATTAAAGTGGACTGAGCTTCAAAAGGGTTATAATATGGGCCAAAAAGAGGCCTTTATAACCTGAGTAAATGGGTTATAATATACATGATTTATGAAAATCGGATATAAAAAACAAAAAAGAAAACATTTTCTAATCTTTTCTCTTAAACTTCCCCAAATCAAAACCCTAAAAATTAAACCTCCAACATTTTCTCTCTCTTCAATTTTGATTTTCATGGCAGTTTGAACAACCAAAGCAGTCGATTGAATCTACCTCCTATCTTCTTCAACTTATGCACCAATCTTCTCCTTCCTCATATCCGGCCTATTGAACACCCCTAATCTTAGCCCACACACCAATCACCCCCATGCACCAAAAAAGCTTAACACCACTCTACAGACCCAACGCCGACTAACCCACCGTATGTATTCCCCCCGCACCACCAAACCATCACATTCTAAATTGCTCTTCATGCACTACTGGCGTCATGCTCCGACATCCAAACACCAAATATGGCCACTCCACTAAACCCTAACGCTCGAATGACACTCCTTCAATGAGAGATTTCTCCTTCAAAATTGCTCTTCGTAGTGGTGGCGGCAGTGGTGGTAGCATTGGTGGCGTTTGTAATGGTGGTAGAAACATAAGGAAATTGAATAATGGTGCTTATTATTAAGAGAGAAAGATGACATTGTTACTTACTTATGTATGGGACGAAATAGGTTTTCTACATTGAATATTATTGAGATATATTTATTGGGAAAATTTATGATCATAAAATAAAATGTATAATGTATGTTTGATTATATGTTTGTGTGCACGTGACTAATTATTAAAATATATTATATCACGTAAAGTGTAACACGAGGGAAATGAAGCTCTTATATTTGTTGTGATCCAAGTATAAGGGTGATGAACAGGTTGTCTTGTTTGGTTAGTATAGCTGCCGACAGGTATTATTATTTCTTGATGAAGTAGGTATAGGGGTAAAGCCTCGGCCTACTGGCGTACTCGTTCCCTCAAATTAAAAATTGATTATGTGTTTGTCATTATTAAATATCAAATTAATAAATTGGTTTATGTGATATTATATATATTGTTTTCACAAATTGTTTTTTTTAAACTTAGATATATATTATTTTCCAAAATTATTTTAAACTCAATTTATGTTTTATTTTCTTAAACTATTTTCATACTTAATTGTTTTACGGGATGGTGTTGGAATTACTCAATTTCTTGATTTTGGGAGTTTTTCCCTTGTTTTTCTTGCATTTTTATGTTGCAGGTTATTGATTGCGTAGGAATCGTGGAGTGAGGATCACTTAGAAATATAGCTTTTATTAGAGTAAATTTTACCTTAAGTTGTTTAAATTTTATATGGACATAAATTGCATTTTAGTCTTTTCTTATGTTGTAAGACCCTTTGGTGGATTTAAAGTTATTAAGTTATTTCTTAGTCGTTAAGCCTTACATTTATTTTATTAGAAATAGATGTGGCGGTAACACTCCCATAAGTCGGTTTTGGTTCATGTATTTCATTAAAGGTGTTTTCAAAAGTTCGACCTATTTTGAGGGTGTTACAAACACATAATCAATTATTAATTTGAGGGAACAAGAATGCAATAGGTCGAGGCTTTACCCCAATAACTACTTCATCAAGAGATCGTGACTTCAAATAATTCAACGCCAGCGTAGTAGTTTCAGGTAACCCTAGTGTGCACACCCCTCTTTTACTTGGATCACAACAAATAAAAGGAGGATCAAAAAATGTATCAAGGATCAAAAATAAAAATACTTGTCGGCAGCTATACTAACCAAGCAAGATAACTTGTTCATCACCCCTATATTTGAATCACAACAAATATAAGAGCTTCGTTTCCCTCGTGTTTCACTTTACGTGATTTAATATATTTTAATAATTAGCATGAGCACACAAACATTTAATAAAACATACATTATATATTTTATTTTATGAGCATAAATTTTTCCAACAAATATATATCTCGAGAATATCCAAATATAATCTCATTTGCCAAATCAAAAATTTAATCTCAATTGGTGGCAAACAGAATTAATATCATAAATTTTAAATCATTATTAAAATTATAATATAAATTCATCAAAAAATAATAATATCATATAAAATCATGTATCCTATTTAAACACATGAATTATCATTTAGTGCATAATACTAACAAAATAGCTCTAATTGGATGAACATGGAGAATTATCTTGTGAAGCGGTTCTAGAATATAAACGTACACTCCTAATAATCCTCGTCTACGTCTACAAGATAACAATAATATAATTCATATTAATACCCAAATCAACCCACTAAAATTAAAAGACTCTTTTCATTTATATAATTTATTTAGAAAGGGTAATTTCAAACACGTGATTAAAATATTAAAAGAACGTATAAGTAGTTTAAAAATATAAAATAAAAAAATTAAAACAAAAAGGATTTTTAAAAGTAAATAATATATTATAATATTAAGGAAACAAATAAAGAGAATGCAACCATGAGCTTGATCGAAAATGCACTCCGGCGAGTATTTCGGTGACTGACGTGCCGCTGAAAATAAGGTCAGAAAATTTTATTTTTCATTTTTCAAAATAAGATGGGTAATTTAGATTTGAAATTGGTAGAACATTTTTTTTTTGAATATCAAAACCCATGATAAAGGAATGAAATTACATACCTTAATCCCAAAATTTGTAAAAATAAGCTCAACAGAACTCCATTTTCCAAGCCCAAAAAGCACGATTCAACGGCAACCTGCATGTTGTCTAAGGTTATACTTAAAAATCACCATAGAACTTCTCTTAACACCAACTCAAACAATGTATGGAAGGTGAACTATAGAAATATGACCATTTACTTTCCCTATGAGCAATATGGGACAATTAATACAAGTCTTTTTAGAGTCTTAACTCCTCAACTCCTAACAATCCCCCACAAAGACTCACAAAAGAGAAACAAGGAAAAGCACTCAAGCATCAATATCGTTCGATTTGAACTAACACATAATGAAGTGAGGCAACAACTTACTTACTAGTGAGTAAAATTACGCCTAAAATCATTAGCATTTGGTTGAGACCCCCACAACACATGTCTACCTTAATTGAGTGTAAAACTCCACAATATCTTTCTAGCACATTTATAGTCATGTACTATTTTTATCTTAATTCTCACAAGTGCTTGAGGAAATAACCTTATTTCCATAGAAGGCGAGCATACTTTTACACTTATGTACGTAGTGCATCAAGTGTTTCCCACTAATACCACCATTAAGAGCGGAAAGCTCAACCTCAACACTACAAATCCATCAAGTGCTTCTCAATAGCACCTAATAAAAGCTATGGATTTATACAAGCAATACCACGCTCCATATGGATGGGATATGTAGTGAATGTCAAAACTATATGGCTTAGTTTGACCGAAATATTGGTATCCACCACATAACCTCAACCCAAGGGCTTAAGCTCCACCCCCTCGATGTTTTAAGGGCCTATTTCCTTGTTAACCCATTTTTCAATGGATCAGTTAAATTGCTTAATAATACCATGTCTAATCTTTATGTTCCTCTTCTTGCCAATAATGATTATATTATGAGCTGCATGTTTAAGTTACATTTGGTAAATCCATAAGTATAAAAATGGAATGAAGGACGGTATAATCACTAGGCCAAGGTAGAACATCGCTGACTTGAATGCAAATTACGACCTAACACTAGTGGTTCGCTAAATTTAACACAGTAGTATTGAATACCACCACTAGTATGCGACACTTGGAGATAGAAAAAGGGGAAGACTCTAATGAAATTGAGAGATGTGTGTCTTTAAGAGAATTTGAGGCCTCTCTTTAACGAAATGAAAAATGCTCAACAGTTGAAACCTTCTGAGGTTTCAACCGTATACAACGTCTTGGTAGTTGTCTATGGTTTCAACCGTATACTAGGTCTACACTTTTATTGTGTCAATCATACTTACAAAATCTAGACTGAAAAAGTAATAAGTGACTATTACACTTATCTAGAGCCGGTATAAAATATAACCTTAACTCTATTCTTTAAGCCTAAGCCCAAGCCCAGCTAGACAGACAGGCGGCAACAGATTGTGCACAATTTAAGCCTTTACTCAAGCATCACCATAAAACTCCTCTTAAAAACCAACTCAAACAATGTATGAGAATATGAAGTATATAAATTTTCATTCACCTTCCTCATGAGCAATGAGAAACAATCAATAAAAGTCTTTTAGAGTCATAACTTCTCAACTTCCACAAACATCAATTAGTTGTCGGAAAAACTTAGCATTAAACAAGAATGTTAAACATTGATACATAACATATTAGATATTATGTCATACTATAGAAAAATGATCAAACATATGAAATACGATCATGTGCCTTATGAAGTAATCTATTTTTGTTAGAGTACATAACATATCCTAGTGCCTCAACCATCAACTTAAGCTTTTGTTTGAGGTCTTAAGATATGTTATCTATCTTAACAAGTTTTTTCCACCAAAAGTCAAAAACTAGTTTAAAACACTTGTGCATTTTTATATTATTATCTCCATTCAAATTAGTATGCGCTATTGACTACAAATTGGACAAGCTTTACATTATTTTGTTGTTCATGACAACAGCCAAATGCACGGCCAATCATTGTGTAGATAATACTCAATTCACTTAGTGAATGGAAATGTCCTTCATCATCTTAATACATGTTGTCATTGGACAATTTGTCTTGATCGCATTTGATGCAATGTGAGACCGACTTGCAACATAACCTGCCTGGAAAACAACAAATAACAGAAAAAAATTTTATTTTCAATGAACAAAGAAATAAAAATAGTATCCAGTCTAAAAGAGTAGTTTCAGAACCAAACCATAATCATAATTCAAAATCATATCATCATATCATATCATATATAATATATCATATACAGTTACTAATGCAAAAACTAACTGTACACGTGTCAATTTGTGAAAGAAAATGTTATCGCGCGAAACAATATTTTTGAATACGCATGCTATAAATGGTCTACGAAAATGTATTAATGAGATTTACTAACCATATAATTTTATTATTACCTTTATTATTTATAACATAAAAGTTAAAAAATAGAATTATATAATCATTGAATTGTAGGGCTAGAATATTGTATGCACAAAATCTTCTATGGTATTCCTTTTTATTTCCACCAAGTATCTTTAATTTGGTGGGGTAGAATGTAATGATTAGTGATTAGTATTGTACATGCCAAGATTATAGTACAGGTCCTAGCGTTCTGTTATTAGGGTTAACCAACTCCTTAGACCGATTTAAGTACCCCAATAACCCCCTTAGGAGAGAAAGACCCATGTTTCCTCTCCTATACCGCCAAGGATCTCTCACGCTTCCCCTAGATGTCCCAACCTCCTAATAAAGATACCATGGTCTTAGTAAAGGCTAAGTCACCCTTACTTGAGGCCCTCAAATTGACGGGATCTCCAGGGGAAAACCTACCAGAGCAATAACGAGTGCAACTATGACAGAGGTATTTGTATCTTGGGGCATGTCCCAAGGTCATTAATGTTCATTAGCAAGAAGAAAGATAGGTGAACAACTTTAATCACGTGCATCAAAAGTACCATGCATGTACAAGGTGAAACAATACCAAAAAGGAGAATATCAACCTTGTACTATGCTTACCACATTTATAACAAGGTGACAAAAAGGCAGTTGTAGGCTATGTTACACAAACTCTTCGTTTTTACCGTCTCACCGATGTCTGGTGGCCGATACGAATACTGGTGCGGGATACGTGTCCGGTACGCCGGATTGAATGTTGGTGTGGCATAATTAACACCATTGTTGTGTTAAATCCATTTTAACTATTGTTGTGCTTATTGTTTATTTATTTATAGTAAAGGAGAAGGGTTGAAGAATAACAAACAAAGAAGATGAAAGGAGGGAGTAATTTTTATTTTTGAAGAAGATGAAGCATGAATTATTGAAGAGAAAAAAATAAAGAGAATTTAACAAAGAAAATAAAGACATAGAAAGAGAAAAGGAAAAGAAAGAGTAATACTGATTTCCGAAAAAATTAAAGGTCTCTTTTGAAAGAGATAAATGGAAAAGTAATGAGTAAGGACAAGTCTCTTAGGGAATAGTGCCTATTTACTATTTCCCATAAATAATTAAAACACTCTCATGATTTTACTACTAGTGATTCAGTGAATATTCATGATATATAAACGCTACAATTTGTATTATGAAATTGGTATTAGTTCAATAAGATTATTTAATTGAAATTTTTAGTTATATACAACAAAATTATTATTATTATTATTATTATTATTATTATTATTATTATTATTATTATTATTTAGTTAATTAATTAATTTCAAGAGAGTCATGGGTTCTTAAAGCTTCTCAGAGAAGCTTTTTCTTTTTTTTTTCTTTTTTTTTTTTTTACTTTTTTACTTTTTCTTTCTTTTTCTTTATTACGTTAAGGTATATTTTAGAAATAGAGGAAATACTACTACTAATAATAATAGTAATAATCCTTACATTCTCATTTGTTTGCCCACTACTAATTTTATTAATTATTTACATTTTTAGGCAATTTTAAGTATATTTGTATTATATGAGATTTTTAAAAATTATTTTGTTGTATCCTTATACTCGTATCCAATAATAGGACGCTAGCCGCATATCCTAAAATTCTAAAATTACTATACTGGATTTTAAGATCCACACACGTATCCGATACCCATACCCTAGTCAAAGCAACATAAGTTGTAGGTGATAAATAGCTAATCAATGAGCTCCACAAAAGTAGTGCATATGATCTCGTTGGTCCTCAGTACCTTTCCACGATCCCAAGGAAGATTCTAAAGGTAATTTTGTCTGATCCTAGCAACTAGGGTTTGGGAACACATTTCCAAATACCTAGACTATATATACAGTCCCATGCATAGTCGTAAGGTACGTTAACATTTACACACTCATTCATACGTCACAAAAAGAATTTCACATCCATAAACAAGCCCCGAATCTTCTTTTATTAGAGCGAAAAACCTTTGTGTACTCTAATAAAAAGGTTAGTCACCTTTTGTTAAACACTACTGACTTAGTCTTCGGAGGAAGTCTCCCGAAAAAACGCTCTCCAACCCTTATTTGCTACCTTTTTTAGCACGACAACATTGATTTCTAGAAGTTGTTTTTTCATAGTTGAATTGATTGTAAATTTTTTCAAACACCAAAATTATATAGACAATAAATAGATATTGATGTGAATTTTATAAATTTTAAAAACAAGTTTTATGATAATTGTATCAAAATAAAACAATCATGGACTAAAAATTTCATGTTGAAATGTAATGCATTTAAAATTAGACTATAAACACAAAAAAACTATAACATTTATTAAAAAATGAAACAAAAAAATGTGTGAAATTTTATGAAGAAAAAAAACATCAGTAAGATTAAGAACATCAACTTCATGGTCATAAAAAGATGTGTATAGGTAAAATTTTGTATATGCCTTAATTTTTAATAAGCCACACTCTGCAAACATATACCCTTTATATATAATTTTTATCATTTCAAAAATCAACAATTATTTTGAAATAAATGTTTTTCTCAATTCATCATCATCATTATACCAAGTGTATCCCGTTCATAGTAAAAACTAGATTAAAGTTTGGTGAGGAAAGAAAGACGGCAATCCATACCCATAAAGAAAGATGTGGCCATAGAGTCTCTTAGCTTGAGAAATATCCTCTAATTGATTAAAATATGGTTTATGGTTATTAGCTTTAAGCCTTGAGTTTGGATTAGTGCTAGTAACTTCTCTAGTTATTATCCTCAAGTGTAAAAAATAATCGGAGTTCAAAAACTTTTCAGTTTGAATGAATTAGGTCTTATTTTGTTAGATGCAAAGTAAAGATTTCAATGCTCATTGTTTTATTAAAGTCCATTTGCATTTGGTTTTCCTTCTAAAGTTGGTTGATTTGATATACAAATTTATTTGGTTTACTATTATAAATTGTTATGGTATTTGCAAATAATTCTTACAAACTATGTTACATCTAAAATCAATTTAAATTAGCAAATGAGTGTACTATAAGCACATCTTTTAGTATTTCATCCACATACATGTTAAATCTTGAAATATTTTCAAAATAAACTTAAGTTATTAAATTAAGATTTTATTGTCATCAAAATCAAAAGAGGGGTTTGGTGAACAATGTTAAAGAAAATAACTATATTTTCGTTTGATCCTTAGATTAAATGTACTTACTTTATGTTGTAAAATATATATCTTGAAAATGATTTACAAGTACTTAATTTGAGATTATTTTATACAAAGTATTCTTTTTTATATATATAAAGACTATTTAAGTATATGTGTTTCCCTAAAGAAGAGTAAAGTTTTTCAATAGAAGTCCTTCTTGCTGAATTGAGAAAAATGGATTGTTTATAGTAAACTTTATAAAAATTCAGATTCAAACAAAATTTCGTATTATCTAAAGCGTTTTAAGAGATGGTTATGTATTTAAAAACTTTTATTTATAGTAGTTTCTTATGAAAAGTTACTTCAATTTACTACTTAAGTGTGGTTTATTATTAAATGACATTCTTAGTTAATTATCTTTTAATGAAATATTAAATGATTTAAGTTGTTTTCTACCTTTGATGACAAGGATTTTGTATCGAAGGGGCTATGTTCAAAAGTTAAGTTCTTTTCTTTCTTTGATGACAAGAGTTTCGTATCAAAGGGACTTTGTTAAATAAGAATATTGTGTTGACAAGTATTAGAGATAATGATTTATGTATTGCAAGAAATATTTTAAAAGTATTTATTTTGGTGTGTGAATGATGATTATGTTTGTAGCAAGTAGAAAGGTCTGGTATATTCTCTGGACGGATGATCCCCAACTACAGGAGGTTCGAGAACTAAGTTTCCCACTTTAGTGTGCGTTCAAATAATATTCTTGTGAATTCACAGATATTGATTATTTTAAACTTGATAAGTATTGAGTTTCAATGTTGTTTATAGTATTCCTTTTTTAAAAAAGCCTTGATGTATGATATTTTAAACTTAGTTTATTTCTTGAAATCCACCAAAGTGTTTTAATTGAATTAGATATGTATATGCAAATTGCAATGTATACTGATTTGTGAACGATTTCGTCCTTTTTGTGGCATGTCACTTGGTAGGTGACGATGATTGTTTATAGGTATGGTCAGTGATAAGTTCATCTTGGGATCGTGCCTTATTTTTGTGTTTAATGATATTATGCAAGTTCTTTTGGGATGCTGTAATCAAAGATGCATTATATTATGTTAACGACATTATTAATTAGAGACTTTTTAAACTTGAGGTTGTAATAAAACTAAATTATTGGCAGATTGGTTACAAGATCCAACATGCAGTCGATATCTCGTGGTTGTCGGGCTAGTTACACCAGTTGGGGTGGTAACACCATTTGGGTTGATAATCCTCTTACTAGTTCCCTCCTCGAGAAACCTTTGCAGCATTGTTTTTACAGAATCGTGGAACATTGTCGAAAGATGAGGTAACTAAAATATGTGTGTTGATCTGAGCTGCTTAGTTCGTGCAATCATAAACTCTTTAAAAATGAAGATCTTGATCCTTACAAGACAACACTAAGCTTTATCAAGATGCATCTAGAGAGAAGAGATATATGCTTTCAAGGTTTATGATAGACATAATGGGGTTTAAGAAGTTATCAATCGTAGAGCCCATCCTAATGACTGTGACAGAGGTTTGGAGCTGTTATTCAGGACAATAATGGTAAGGTGGTGGCTGCAGGCATTAGGTGTTTGAAGGTGATATGGTAAATTGGCTCTAGCAAAGCTGTTGCGGCGTTGTTTTGTGTCGATTTGGGTCTCGAGTCGGGTTTCCCTCAAATCCACCTTGACGATGATTCTATGAAACTCCATTGCTACTCTTCACAACAAAGCTTGTGGCTTTGCCTCGATTTTCTTGATTTATGATCGTAATATGTCCCTTAAATCTCTTTTATTGATATCCAATGTAATCATGTGCATAGAAGCAGTAATATTGTTATGGCTAGATGCGATACGGAGGTACTGATGAATAAATTTGTATCAATCCTATTCCCTAAGGTCTCTTTACCTTGGCTTCTCTTTATTTGGTTTAATGAAGATGGTGTTAAAATTTAGAGAGATAAGGAGGAAATAGAATGAGTAAAAATTAGAAGATGGAGATGTTTTTACTCATTGGTGTGGTTTTTTTACATTGGTGAACTTCCATATTTAAAGGCAAGTTCATCTACAATTACATTGAATGCATTCACATTAAGGTAAATTCATTAATTACCTTTCACACTATATTTATTAATTATCTTTCACACTATATTTCGACACTCCCCCTTGAATGCATTTTAATTATGTAAAAAAAAAATATTATTACAATATTTCTATTTAATACTGCCTCGTTGTCAGGAAAAACCCAATGGGATAAAAACCTGAACGAAGGGAAGAAGAGTGCAGTGAGTATGATCCCCCCCTGAGTTCAATAGATATCTCGTAGATGACACATTCCAATTTTATATACAAGTTGCTCGAATCTCTTTGATGGAAGGGACTTTGTGAACAGATCTGCAAGATTTTCACTTGATTGAATTTGTTTGACTTTTACTATTTTATACTTCTGGAGGTCATGTGCAAAGAAAGTTTTGATGCTGTATGTTTTGGTTCTATTCCCTTTTATGAAGCCTTCACTAACTTGTTCAATACAACCGGTATTATCTTCAAAAATTACAGTTGGAGAATTTACTATAGATTATATTCAACATTCTTCTTGAATATGACCAATTACTGACCTTAACCAAACGCATTCTCTACTTGTTTCATAAAAGGCGATCAATTCTGCATAGTTTGATGATGTAGCTGTTAGTGTCTATTTCGTGGATCTCGAAGATATTGCGGTACCTCCATATGTGAATACATATCCATTTTGTGATTTAGCCTTATGGGGATCTGATAAGTATCCAACATCTGCATATCCAACAAGAGTAGCATCTTGCTTTAATCGATAAAATAGTCCAAGATCTTTAGTTCCTCGAAGGTAGCGTAACAAATGTTTTATCCCACTCCAATGTCTCTTTGTTGGTGAATTGCTATATCTGGCTTATAAATTAACAGCGAAAGCAATATCAGGTCTTATATTATTAGCTAGATACATCAGAGCTCCAATTGCACTTAAATATGGCACTTCAGGGCCAAGAATCTCCTCATCTTCTTCACAAGGTCGAAATGGATCATCTTTTGGTTTTAAAGATTGCACTATCATTGGAGAGCTCAGCAGATGAGCTTTGTTCATATGAAATCTTTTTAGAACTTTTTCTGTATAGTTGGATTGGTGCACAAAGATTCCACCCCTTAAGTGCTCTATTTTTTATCCGAGGCAAAATTTTGTTTTCCAAGATCTTTCATTTCAAATTCTTTCATCAGGTATTTTGAAGTTTGTTCAAGCTCTTTGGGAGTTCCAATGATATTTAAATCATCACATAAACTGCAATTATAGAAAATCCTAATTGAGTCCGATTAATAAATACACAAGGACTGATTTGATCATTTTTTAATCCTTCTTTCAGGAGATATTCACTAAGACGGTTGTACCACATTCTTCCAGACTGTTTTAGTCCATAAAGTGACCTTTTTAGCTTTATGGAAAACATTTCTCGTGATTTGTGGTTTTCTGGCAACTTAAGTCCTTTTGGAGAAGTAATGTTGATAACATTTGCCATTTCATTCAACCTTTTGGATTTTCTTTGTTTCAAATCCTTTGAACCAAGTGGTCTTCCACGCTTCCGGCATGCAATAGATTCATTTTCAGTGGCTTTGTTATCAATGGGAATTTCAATTCGTGGAACATTTGCCGCAAGAATATATGATTTTGTCACTTGTTTTATTTCTACGAATGCATCAGGTAATCTGTTTGCAATATATTGATTATGGATGATTTTTCTAACTTCTTGTTCAGATCATTCGTTTTTGGATCATATATTTTCAAATGCATTGCATTCCATGTAAGATCTATTTCCTTCTTATTTTGGTCCACTTTCTCTCCCCCTAAGGATGGGAATATTGTCTCATTAAAATGACAATTTGCAAATCTAGCATTAAATAAATCATCAGTCATTGGTTCTAAATATTTGATAATTGATGGGCATTCAAATCCAACATATTCCCAACCTTCTTTGTGTTCCCATTTTTGTACGTTAGGGTGGTGCAATACGGACATATATTGCACATCCAAATATTTTCAAGTGTAATATATTTGGTTCTTGACCATGCACTAATTGTTGTGGTAAATATTTATGATAAGCACTTGGCCTCAATCTTATCAATAACGATGCATGTATTATTGCATGGCCCCACGCAGATGATGGCAATTTCAACCTCATTAATAATGGTCTTGCTATTAATTGCATTATTAATTGGAGTCTTTTAATCAATGATTCAGCTAGACCATTTTGAGTATGAACATGAGCTATTGGATGTTCTACGTCAATTCCAATTGACGTACAATAATTATTATAAGTTTGATATGTAAATTCTCTGGCATTGTCAAGCGTTATTCGCTTAATTGTATAATCTGGAAATTGATTTCTCAATCGAATGATTTGAGCAAGTAATTTCGCAAATGCCACATTTCTAGTCTGTAGAAGACTTATATGTCACCATCGTGTTGAGGCATCAATCAATACCATAAAATATCTAAATGTCAAGAAGCAGGATTAATTGGCCCACATATATCTCCGTGAATTCTTTCTAGAAATTTAGGAGTTTCAGTAGCAATTTTATTTAAAGATGGTCTAATTATTAATTTGCTTTGTGAGCATGCAGAACATGCTAATTCATTTGGTTGGGGAATTCTCATTTTCTTCATTGGATGCCCAATTGAATTTTCAATAATTTTTGCATCATTCCCATACCAGGATGACCCAATCGGTCATGCCATAAATTCATCATTTCTTTATTATCTAACTTCTGGTTAGACATCATGTTTATCTCAACCGGTTTTGTATTAATGCGATATAATCTCGATGAGTATGCTGGTAATTTTTCATGAATGCTTTTCTTGCCGCATTTTTCAGATGTTACACATAAATATTCAGTATGATTTTCGGTCATTGTTTCTAAATGATATCCATTTTAGCGTACATCTTTGAAACTTATGAGATTTCGTCGAGATTTACTCGAATATAAAGCATCATTAATTACTAGTTTTGTCCCATTAGGAAGTATTATTTAAGCTTTTCCATATCCTTCTATTAGTATAGTAGTTCCAGAGATAGTGGTGACATCTGCTTTCACCATCTTCAACTCAGAAAAGTATTCTTTGTGCTTTAGGATAGTGTGAGTTATTCCACTATCTAAGAGGCATTGACATTTGAATCCATTTTGATCCATATCTTCTTATTAAATAAATAGATAGTTAAAATAAAATTTCATTAACATTAGATGATATCAATACATAAAAAGAAGATTGCATATAAAAAGGAAATACAACTAAATAAGCACCACAACATTGTTAAGAAAAATTCAAATATCTTCGTCATATTCTTTATCATTTTCATCGCCATCTAATAGAAGTCTGAAAGGTCATGATTAGGCATTGACGTGCTTGCTTTGTTATAAGGATCGACATTAGGCATTGAGGTGCTTGCTTCATTAAAGTTTGCTTCCACATCTTTTTCCTTTTTCTTTTGAGAAGCTAGATACAGCTCCACCAAATGTTTGGCAGTACAACATGTACGTACCCAATGCCCTGTCATGCCACATTTGTAACAAATACTTTCTTTGCCTTCTTGATGGCTATTTTTATTGTGATTTCCAATTTGTTTTCCCCTTCAAAAATTATTATTGTAATGACCATTTTGACAATTTTGGGGAAAGTGGCCTCTATCGAATCCTTGAAACTTTCTACCATATCCATTAAAATTTTCACGACCTTGTCCTCGTCCTCTTCCTCGGAAATTTCCGCATCCTCTCCACGGTTATTATAATTTCCACGGCCTTTATTTTCAACAGCATGTGCTTCAGGCATATGTGTTTTAGTAGAGTGTGTCTCACTGATAGTTTGAGATCCAATAGGTCTCATATTATGATTTTTCCAGACAAGATCATTATGTTGTTCAGCCAGTGAGAGTATTACACTCAGATCTGAATATCTTTTGAAATTTCTTTGCCTATATTGTTGTTGCAGTATAATGTTTGACGGATGAAAAGTTGATAATGTGAGTTCAATCATTTCTGCATGAGTCACCGGGCATCAGTCACCGGGTGCTCACAGTATTTCAACATTGATGCAATTCAGTATAATGTTGAATTGTACTCACTGAGAGTCTTAAAATCAGAAAATCTTAAATTCATCCACTCATGGCTAACTTGTGGAAGAAGCACTCTTTTGTGGTGATCAAATCTTTCAATAAGAGAGTCCCATAATGTTTTGAAATTTTTTATAAATAAATATTCAGATTTAAGGCTATCATGAATATGATGCCTCAAGAGGACTAAGTCTTTGGCCTTTTCTTGATTTGTAGCTACCTTTATTTTAGTAGCTTGAGTTCCATCTATTGGATCCTTTTCTTTTACTTCCAATACAGTATGTTCAAATCCTTGAGTTTCTAAGTTCATGATGACATCTTCTTTCCATTCTAAGAAACTTTGTCCAGTTAAGTCTAATATGTTGAATAATCTTTTGATAATTTCTGTCATACTTGCTACATAATATATAATTGTTTTGTAAGTATATGACAATGCAATAATTCTTATATTTTCATAATAATAAACCATTAGAAAAATTATGATGTTTTAATTTCGTTATCTTCTCCCCCTTGGTTTATTATTATGAATTTGTTGTAGATAATAAATTTAGGAATAAATCAAGAGCAAGAGAAATAACAACAACAACAACAACAACAACAACAATAATAATAATAATAATAATAATAATAATAATAATAATAATGAGAAGAACAGAAAAAAAATTAAAGACAATAAATGCTAAAGAGGGTAAAAAAAATAGCATATACATAATATATTAGTATAATTTATCATATAAAATGCACTAATAAACAAAAGAAAATATGACAAAGAAAATTTTGTGCATTTTGTTTCTTCTTCTTCAAAATAAATTACTTCTTCATAATTATTATAATTCCTAATGCGACAAGAAGGACCACCAAACCCATAATTAAGGAGATATATAATTTGAGTTTGGAAAATTTTCTTCAAATCTAAAAGTATGGGAAGAGGAAGAAGCTTGATTGTTTTTGTGATAGGGGTACATTGTCGGTGGAAGGAAGAAGGAGAAAGAGGGTTTTGATGTAAAGAGTAAAGTTGAAAGGATAAGGGGTATGTGGTAAAAAAAATTTGGGTAATCCAATTTTATAGAGGGTTATCCCAAATTGTACAATATACCGTATTATTTATGTATACTTAAAAAAAATAGGTAAAGAAAAAGGTAAATAAAAAAATGCACATGGATATAAATGCAAATACTGCAAATAAAAAAATGCACATATAAATATACGAGAATAAAAAAATGCTAACCGTCCATTTAGGCGATAAAAGAAAAATAATTAGCCAGCCATATAGGCGGTTTAAAAAGTAACAAAAGAAATAAATAATACTAAATGGACGGTAAAAAAAAATTAACCAGCCATATAGGCGATATAAAATAATAACAAAAACAATAAAGTGTCGTTGTCATCCGTAAAGGTAATGTATTGTCCAATAAATTATTTTATGGGTTATTCATCTTGCAGCATTTAGTACTTGTTTCTTCCTCATTATCTTTGGTTCTTTTATTACTTGGTGAGGGTTTATTTTCAGTTGATGTTGTTGGAGCATTATTAGTTGGTTGTGTTGATGAATTATTTGTTGGTCGTACTGATGGAATATTAGTCGGTGGAACTAGTGGATTATTAGTTGGTCGTACATGTGAATTACGAGTTGGTGGTACTAGTGGACCATTAGTATTATTGAGATTATTATGTCGGAGCTGATTTAAATCATTCTTTGCTGGGTTTGTAGTGAAGGGTATGGAATTATGCTCAATTATAAAATATAAAAATGTGTTAGAAACACCTTGGATGACGATGTTGATACCATTTGATTGTTGGTCCATTTGTGGGTACTGATGAAGAAAAATGCTTAATTAGGTTTTAAAAATATTACCTTCTTGATTATTAAGGGTAGAGCTAGTGCTGATAACGTGTTAAAACTTAGAGAGATAAGGATGAAATAGAATGAGTAAAAGTTACAAGATGGAGATGTTTTTACTCATTGGTATGGTTTTTTTACATTGGTGAACTTCCATATTTATAGGCAAGTTCATCTGCAATTACATTGAATGCATTCACACTAGGATAAATTTATTAATTACCTTTCACACTATATTCATTAATTACCTTTCACACTATATTTCAACAGATAGATGTTTATTTCAATTAAAATTACATTTATTTTTTCAAAAAAAAAAATAATACGAGTTTGTTCATCATAAAGATTTAAAACCATGTGTTGGTTTGCCCTATCACAAAATCAAACTCCTAATCAATGTCATGGGTCATTTTCTTAGTATGGAAAAGAAGAGTACTACTAGAGTCTAGAAATAGTACCTCATGCAAAGTTGTCATCAACGTTATGAGGCGCGGAGAATTGACTTTAGCACGTTTAGATATCTGTCAGAAATTGAGGAGAAGTTAATAGAGTAAATTATAAGCAATAAGCAAGAGTTATGAATAAAAAGAGTGACAAAACCTCCTGATCTCACTTATTCACCACACCATGATTTATGTTACTGAAACTTCAGCACTTATGTTGGGTTTGGATGTTGTCAAAATGTTTGACTCGGTAATTTTAGTGAAAAACTTCATGGATTTGGCCTAAATCATGCTCATTATGTTACTTAGAGTTGGACACTTGTGTGAGACTAGAGTGTTGTTTTAGTGTTCGAAAAGAAATTCTTGATTTTGGCTTCAACTGAAGTGTCGAAATGAGAATATTATTTGTTGAGTTTTTTTTAACCTTTGTGATAGGATTTTTATTTTCACTACCTACACAAAGTTTTAATTCTCCCTTCTCTTACCCATAAGAATCCTTCCTACTTGAAATAGGGGGAAAAGTGTAAAAATATAATTCAAAATCCCAAAAGTCTAGAAGAAAAGATAGAAAAGAAGAGTCTGAGTAACATGGCTATCACTTTTGTAATTGCATTTTTAGTATTTTCCACACCCTTTCTCACTTGTATACAATGACATCGGGTGTTTAGTCTTTAACATAAAACATGCGCGACTATGCTCATAAATGCAGAATTTAAGAGTAAAAGTCATATAAATAAGAAAAATAGAAGTTAGATAAGGAAAAGAAAAACCTCATCTATTTTGGTGTAACCAAATGGTAATTCTGGATTGCTTTCATCAATCATAAGATTAAAGAACTTTTCAAAATCAAGACCCACACCATTTCCAATCCATCCCCATTGTTTAGCTAATTCCAATAACTCTGTAAGGTAGTTGCCATCATGAAGTGGCCCTGTCCATAGTGGACCAGAGACAACTACCGAACCTGTAGAATGCTACATCAAAAAATAACCATCTTAATCCACATAATTAATGCTATTAAAACTGCATCACAGTGACTATTTGCTATATTTGACTTTTTGCGCAACTTCATGCGTTATTTTGATCATTTATATATTAAAATATGCACAACTAAAAATTATAAAAAGTTATTATCATGAAAGTATACAATTAAACGATTAAAACAAATAACTACTTCACTATATTATTTCTTACACATCAACCACAACGTATAAAAGTGTATTGATCATTAGATACTCCTACACGTTGGGGCTCAACCCATGATTTATTAAAAAAAAGATATTACTTATCGTCCAGTTATAACACAACTGTATAGTGAGTGTACAGATAGCCATATAAGTGATGAAACATGGGAACTAGCTATAGGCGTACAGAAAATATTAGAAACGTATGTCCACGCAACTAAGATTTTTTCATATGTTTACGAACCAAACGTCCACTTAGTAATAACTGAATGTATTACTATTTTTTATCATCTTCTTAAACATTCGCATAATGATACTAACATATATTTAAAGCCGATTCTTGCAGATATGATGGACTAGTGGAAGACGTATTTTACAGATTTTCCTTTTATTTATGGAATTGCACAATTTTAGACCCATTTTTTAAGACAGAAATCCTTACGGAAGTAATTGGATTTTACTACCAATCATTAGATCGCCCGCCTAGTAATATACATAATTATGTTGAAAATTGTAAAAGACTTTTAGCAGAACTTTATGATTACTATGCTAGTGTATATAACCCAAGTCGCGATACGTCTAGGCGTGCTAGCGTCTCGGCACGTCCCACTTATTATAATCCCGTAATAGCTAACATAATAAGCCAAGATGATAGTTTTGCAGGACCATCTTCTTCCTCACCCTCCACTTCATATTTAGAATTAGATAATTATCTTAAACATCACTTTGACATTAACCAAGGTAGCTATAATATTTTAGAATGGTGGAAAGATAAATCCATAAAATTTCCCATATTATCGAGAATTGCATAGAATATCCTTGCAATTCCTGTTTCTACGATTGCGTCGGAGTCTGCTTTTAGTGCAGGTAGAAGAGTTCTAGACGAAAAGAGATCTCGTCTTGCTCCACATACTATTCAAATATGTGTTTGCAAGAAAGATTGTGATCAAGCGGAGCTCCAAACACAAGGACTCAAGAACGATGATGATCAACGCGATGATGATCCATGGATGATGATGGATACATCTACATCATCGTCAGGAGGAGAGTCAGCGGAAGCATCTAACTAACCAGATGATGATGACGAAGACGAATAGGATCAATCAGACAACGATCAATCAACATTCAACAACTACAAATAAAAGGTATGACAAAGAACTACGTGGGCTTTGATTCCTTCGGGATACGTAGGCAGCTTAGTATTCCTTCAGGTACTAGGTTCAAGTCTATTTTCTCCCTCTTTTTTTATTAATCATCTTTATCGTTTCTTATTAATTTTTTTTTTCATTCTTTTTAGTAAATATTTTAATAACGATGACAAGCAATGAATTTCGGTAATAATAAAGTAATCATCAAATGTACGTCCGCATTATTATAGTATTTTTATATTATATTTAAAGGAAAAATAAGAATGGAACCGATGGTTCGACCCGCCCGACCCGCGAGTTGGAACCGCCTCGTGAACCGCCAAGGAACCGTTTGGAACCGCCCGGAACTAGAACCGGAACGTTCGAATCAGGTTCCATATGGAGTCGAAACTGGGTAGAACCGGAACCCGATGGACTCGGAACGGAACCGGCCCAACCCGAACCGTGGCCATCACTAGCTAACAATAACCAAAGTGTAGAAATCAGTTGTCATAAAGAATTACAGAGATGTTTAAAGCATATATACTTACTTTTTCATGTTTACAATATGAGCAGGAAAAGTTTCCAAGTTCATCCCAACTAAATGCCTGAGAATTGCCACACTTGTGGCAATAACTTGCAAATCCATAATGCCTGACACACAACATAAAGCAATTTCCTATGTTAATTTGTAGCACTCAATTGCTCCAAATTCAAGTCTAGAGCCTTAATTTCTATACTAGCATTATAGATTTCCATAAACAAAACATAAGAAAAATAATGATTAAAACTATTTTAGTGGAAATTTGTTTTTTTAAAAAAATTTCAAATACATTTTCCATTGAACTAAACACATAATGAATAATGAATATCATATTATGATTTTGGTGATTATATAATTGCTAAACGTAATAAGATAAGAAGTAAATAAAGAGCGTTAGAAGATAGAAGCATCACCTAATGTTATTAAGCCTGCCACGGTTAACTCTGAGCATAACTCGAAAAACAGGTCCATGGTATGAGTAATATGAGAAGAGAGGTGTGACATTATATCCCATTACAGAAGCTTCTCGAACAGCACCACCTATTAGCATTCTCAATCCTATTTCATTCGCATAAGGCATTGGCCTAATATAAGCTCCATAGCTAGCTAACGAACTTCCAACCATACAAAAAACACAATTAGAGAATGTAAAAATCAATCCTTATGACTGATCATAACATCAAAAAGTATACAAAGGATATTACACAATGAATAAAGATAACAAATCTATGCTATGAATCTACATATATATATAGGATACATGAAGTAAAACTGACAAAGAAATGGTACAACTGTCCTCTTATAACAACTTCTAACAACCTACAAGAAGCTCAAACAGACAACAAACCCATGTGACCAAACAAACTAAAGAATCTGAAGAACAAGATTAATGGAAAACACATTTGTCACCCCTTGGTGCAAATTTATGCCTATCTCTAAGGGTTAAGGAAAACCATAAAACCAAAAGCCCTTAAGTGAGTGTAGTTAGGTTTTGATTTGAACAATTTTCTCAAATGGAGAAATATCTCTTAAAACCTGCAAAGGCATTCTATTAGTCAAATGTGCATCACATTGCACACAATCATTCCAGAAGAATAATGGAAACTTTGACTAAAAATATAATGTTCTTGATGTTTCCAAGAAATGTCTATATTTATGCTCCACAACACCATTTTGTTGTGGAGTGTTCACACAAGAGGATTGAATATCAATACCTTGTTTGAGTAAAAACTTTCTTGTTTCACCTTCTGTTTACTCTTTGGCATTATTAGATCTAATGCTTTGAACTTTTGTGTTCATTTGTCTTTCAACATAAGATAAGAACTATTGTAAAACAGTATGATAATCATTCTTGTATTCAACAACATGTACCCGTTAAGAGTAATAGTGACTTGAGTGCACCAATTATGATGCACATTGATGTGTGCATAAAGATGTGAATTTAGATGGGTGTTTAAGTGTGACTTAAAGTGTGTGTTTAAGTTGGTGTTCAATGCATGAAATTATGAAGGTGCTGAAGAGTGTTAAACATGTGATGTAAATGGTGATGTTAATGGGATAATGACAGTACTCAATGAGGAGTGTAGAAGACTAAGAATTTGATTCCATACAAGGTGCTTGAACAAGGCAATCAAAGGATCCAAAGTGCCTTGAATGAAGCAGCTGATCAAAACAATCCAATAGGTGCAGAAAAGTAGTGCTCGAACGACCATGAATAGTGCTCAAACGGGCACTGCTGGTGCAAACAATAGCCTTCTGAAGTGCAGACTCGAATGAGCACAAGCTTGCCTTAAACGAGCAGTTTTGACTGATGCTCATAGGATTATGTTTTTCGACCTTTAAAGTTCTTGGACCTGATTATTATGCAATTATTCTTGGCTTTAAGTATGCAATACTCATTAATGTAATTAGTCCTATAAATAGAAAGCTTATATGCTCAATTGTAATCATCAAACACAAGCCCTTAGCATAAACACATAGCCTATAATCTCTTACTCTCAATTGTATTACTTTGTTGTAAGAGTTCTTGAAACTCCATTGTTCTAGTATAAACAAAGAAACTACACACCTCCGAGGACGTAATTTATATCGGGTGAACCTCGTAAATACTTATGTCCATTGTTTGGATTTCAATTTCCTTCAAACATTGTCTTTTCATTGAAAGTGTTATTTGTTCATCAAGGTACTTCATACCTTCGATCTTGGTGATATCTGAGTTTGAGAATTGTTTCTTAAAATATAATCTAGCTCTCATTTCAGTACCCATGTGAATCTTCTCTTGTATTGTGTTTAAAGGGACCCCAAGTGTCTACATGCAAAAGTTTAAATACTAAAGAAAGTTTGTCTTATTGCAGGACAGACTGTACAAAAGAAAGTTTTCGTTAACAAATAATCTTCTATTGAAGGAAACAAAATACTAAGTCTATTAAAAGGTAAATGACCACAATTGGCTTCTTCTAAAGTACTATTAATTGATGCTAAATTAATAAATGCTAAATTAAATTAAATTCTTATGTTTTTAAAGCAAAAATATTAAATTACATAAGTAAAATACAAGATTCTCTTTAAGTTAACAATTGATCAAATTTACAAAATTAGAAATTTTTATTTTTCTGAATAAAATTTATATTAAAAAGAAATAAAGAATACATCAATATATCCCAATATAATCAAGTGCCCAAGTGTAGCAGTAATCAAAAATATTTATTAAAGATCAGGATGAATGAATTAAATATAGTTATATTATAAAGAATAAAAAAGGAAACATTTATCTAATTCCCTCCTCAAATAAATTCTATCCATTATATGGCTGATGCAAATTGAGTAATGAGAATTGAGAGGAAGGGGTAATATGAAAGAGACGTATACTTGATGAATCACGTGGATGAAAATGTAAATACCGACAAACTCTTCTAAATATTTTAACAAACACAACACAATAATTGGGATTTACTAATTTTAATTCACGAAAATGAAATCACAGACACAATAGTCAATCTACATATAATTGGTGGGCATACACTTCTAAAATAATTAACTCAAAATACTTCCCATTTCTATCCTTTGATTTTACTCCACATAAATGGAATATGGAAAGATCTCGTTTCCGCATACAGCAAAAGAAAATAAGCAGTATTTATTTGTATAAACTTCACAAAGTAAAAATTAAAAAAAATTAAAAAAAAAATTAAAAAAGAAATTGAAGTAGTAGTACTCACTTATGGGGACGGTGTCCTCCAGCCGAATATCCATCCGTTGAAGTCACATAAACTAACCCACTCAATTTCAGAGCATTAAAAGCAGACCTTAAAAAGCTTGAATCACTCCCAAATGAATCAACATCAATAAAATCATAAAAATCCCTTTGTAAATAACACTCATTCATTACTCTATTTGCATCAAAATGGGTTACTACCCATCTTTTTTTACCCTCTAAATATCTCGGAATTTGAGATAAATTACCCATAATTAATCCCCTGTTTTCATCATTTGCATCATTTGCAAGCACAAAATTCGCCTCGGATTCGGCTAAATACCGAAGCGAGCGTACCCCACATCCACACATTGCGTCGAGAACTCGTAACTCGAGGTTGGAACGCTTATAATGTGCGGCTGCAAGGACGCCTAGGTCTCGACCCGTGAAGCTTTCACGGCGGAAAAAAGAATCACCTACTTGGAATTGGAGACCTCTTTCTGTTTGGTAATTTGAAGAAGGTGGAATTGGGATTGAAAAACTTGACATTTAAAGCAGGTTATTTGGCGGGATAACTTATTAGAATCGGTTGTTGCTCGGAGTTGAATTTCGCAGCGTTTTGGGTATATGTGTTTTTTATTCGCGGGTTTTTTTGGATATAGTTGGTGAATACTATCGAACACTGGAAGACTGGTAGTCTGGAACTGTGTTATCTTGTGTAGTGGCGAGTGAGTCACATGGCCGAAAGTAAATACAGGTAACTTTAAACGCTTCGTTTTATCTTGTGCTTATTTTCTTACTTTGGAATGTATTTACTTTAGAAAACTTAATTTTTAAGTATTAAATTATATGTTATAAGGTAAAGTTCTAGTGAGATCCTATTAGAAATGATTTTCTTGCCATTTCATTTCATGAGAATAGAATATATACAAAATATAATCAAGAGTTTTAGGAAATTAAATATTTGCACAATAATATCTAAGATATGAATATTTACAAAATATTCTAATAATTCTATTCTAGCACACCCCCGTAGTCGAATCAGGAGGTTTGTGGACGCTGAGACTGGAGCGAAAATCATCAAAGAGGACTTGAGGAGGACCCTTGGTAAAAATGTCGACAATCTGAAACCGGGATGAAACATGAAGAACGCGAACATCACCACGTTTGACTTTTTCACGAACAAAGTGGATATCCATCTCAATGTGTTTAGTGCGTTGATGATGAACAGGGTTATCTGAAAAATAAGCAGCACTAACATTGTCGCAGTAAACTAGAGTAGCCGTACGAATAGGACAATGGAGCTCGAGAAGTAAGTTGCGAACCCAAAAAGTTTCAGAGACAACATTAGCAACACCCCGGTATTCTGCTTCGGCACTGGACTTAGAGACGGTAGGTTGACGCTTGGTAGACCAAGAGATCAGATTATCATTCAAGAAAACACAGTAGCCAGAAGTAGAGCGGGGGGTATCAAGACAACCACCCCAATCAGCATCAGTATAGGACAAGAGAGAAGAGATGGGAGTCTTATACAATTGTAGACAATAATCAAGAGTGCCTTGAATATATCGAAGAATGCGGTGAATAGCAGCCATATGTTCAACCCGAGGATCATGCATAAATAAACAAACTTGCTGAACAGCATAAGAAATGTATGGGCGAGTGAAAGTGAGATACTGTAGAGCTCCAGCCAAACTACGATACAAAGTGGGATTATCATAAGGACAACCAGCATTTGCACAAAGTTTTCGGAAGTAACAACAGGAGTAGGAGCAGGCTTGCATTAGGACATGCCAGCTTTGTTAAGGATCTCAGAAGCATATTTGTGTTGAGAGAGAAAAAGACCTGCAGAATTCCGAGAAACAGCAATACCCAAGAAATAGCTGAGAGGACCCAAGTCCTTCATAGCAATTTCTGAACTCAATTTAGACATAAGGGACTGACGAAGAGAATCAGATGAGGCAGAAAGTATGATGTCATCTACATACAAGAGACTATAAGCAATGTCAGAGCCATGGCAATAAACAAACAAAGAGTTATCAAAAATGCTATTACGAAAATCGATGGTAGCCACAAAATCAGCAAACAATTGATACCAAGCTCGAGGGGCCTGCTTTAGACCACAAAGAAACTTACAAAGAAGACACACATGATCAGGTCGAGTGCGATCCTGAAAACCCAAAGATTGATGCATATACACAGTTTCATTCAAGTGACCATGGAGAAAGGCATTTTTAACATCCAGTTGATGAATAGGCCAATATTTGGACAATACAATGCTTAAAACAATACGAATAGATGTGGGTTTGACAACCGGGCTAAAAGTCTCAGCATAATCAATTCCCTCCTCTTGGGACCTACCATCACCAACAAGACACGCTTTGTAGCGCTCAAAAGTACCATCAGACTTAGTCTTCACTCGGAATATCCACAATGACTGAATAATATTAGCATGAGAAGGCTTAGGTACAAGCTCCCAAGTATGATTCTCAAGTAAAGCATCAAACTCTTCCTGCATAGCCTGTTTTCAATTTAGGTCACGAAGGGCATGGATGGGATTTTTGGAAATAGGAGAAAAAAACAGATAGGGCTTGGGAGGTATATTTGGAGTTGGGCTTAAAAATACCATACTTACTACGCGTAACCATGCCAAGAGGGGAGGGAGGAGTGGGAGGTGATGGAGAGGATGTTGGGCCGGAAGGAGATAGGGTTGAACCGTCACAAGCATGCCTAGCAGGGGTATGGTGGGTAGGGGAAGTAGGTGGGATGGATTGTGGTGGAGGCCCAGAAACTAAATAAGGATGAGGGGAAGAGAAATGGGGTATCTGGGCTGGGGTTATGTCAGCTGGGCTGGATGCTGGCCCAGTAGGTGATGGAGTAGGATTAGGATTGGTGGGCTGGGGTTGTTCTGTAGCTGGGCCAGATAAATGAAGCAAAGGAGAAGGTGGATAATCAACTAAAAAAGTGTATTGGGGAGGTGAGTGTTTGGATTGATGGGCAAAAGGAAAATGGGCCTCATCAAAAAGCACATGACGAGAAATGATTATTGTAACCTAGGACTTGAAATTGGTGAAGTCCATATATCACTATGAAGAATCTCAAATGGTTGAGTGCTTACAAGATTAGAATTAACAAAAGGCAAGATGTTATGTTTTCCTAAAGGACAAGAATGACAAACAAAAGACGGATTTTTATTACATTTAATAGAATTTGAAGAGTACAAGAAATCTAAAATCGCATTGCCCGGATGACCTAAATGAGAATGCCAAACATTAGAAGATAAAACAGAAAAATCTGAAGATGTGGGTGATGGGATGGCAGCTCCATGTGTTGGGTGAAACGGATAAAGATCACCAGTGTTGTTAGATCTCAGAACGATGCTCTCCGTAGCTAAATCCTTCACAGAAAAGCCAAAAGGATCAAATTCAATGGAAACATTGTTAAGGGTAAGGGGTTTGGGAGATGAGGATATGCCCGTAACCATGAACCAGAATCATATGACCATTACCAACAATAATAGCATGACTTAAATGATGCTTTAAAGGAGAATAATGCATTAAAGTACCTTGAGAACGAGTCATGTGAAAAGTTGCACTAGTGTCCATATAGAATTGCTCATCCGGAGAAGATAAGGATAGGGTGTGCATGGATTGATTAATATCTTTAGGAGAGTAGTTCATAGACGAAGTAGACCCTGAACAAAAATTTTGGGCTGGTCTTGGACCAAGAAGCCCAACAACCGAAGTGTTGGGATGAGAGCCTGGCTTTGGTGGAGTCCAAGAAGAGCTAGGAAAAGGAGGAGGAGACTGGGCCTAGGTGGGTGAAGCCCAGTAAGGCCAAGGGGCCTGCTGCCAAGGAACTTAAGGTGGACCTGGATTGGAGGAGTGACAGCTAGGCCTATAGGAAGGCTGCTGAATTTTGTACCTTGGGCCTTGATAACCGTAGCTGTTGGAGTTGGAGCCGTGGTGGTTGCCACGGCTGTTCCGGCCATCACGGTGATGAGAGCCACCACGAGATTCAAAATTGTCGGAACGTTCCACCAATGGTTTAGAAGTAGTGACAAGAGCCGAGTCATGAGAAGATGAGACATCTTGGTGGTGAGAATGTTCTTCTAATTCTAACATAGATCGGAGAGTATTAAAGGATGGCATGGGACTTATGTGTTGTACCAAGGAACAAAAAGTACGGTAGTCGCAAGTCAAACCATGGAGAACTTGAAGAGCCAATCAATTGTCGGAGATAGAAACACCAAGATTGTTAAGAGAAGTAGCAATATTCTCAAGTTCATTACAATAAGCCTTCACATTCGGGAAAGTAGCAAGAGAAATATCATTGAATTGAGACTCAAGGTGAAGAATACGAGAGGTTTTGTTACTTTGAAAATTGTTCTCAATGCGAGTCCAAGTATCAAAAGCACTATCATTGGGACGGACAATCAATTTAAGAAGGGTGGGACTAAAAGTACCATAAATCCATGTACGAACAATGTCATCAAGACATTTCCAATTGAAGTCTTTGGTGACCGATGCTTTAGAAGAGTCATCGGGAATGATATGAGAATTTACAAGATTAGCCGGACAATGTAGTTGGAACCATCTTCATCAAATTGAATAGGGACACATGTTTTGATGTTAGTAATCAAAGTACTGAGATGCATTTTTTTGGAGGAACCCATGGAAAGAACAAGACAAGGAAGAAAAAGAAGGTGGAAGAGGTGGCGGCACAGCCGGTGGGGAAAGGCTGCCGGCCAAGAAGGAGGAAGAATGGAAAAAAAAAAAAAAGCAATAATCTAGGCAACTGATACCGTATTAGAAATGATTTCCTTGCCATTTCATTTCACGAGAATAGAATATATACAAAATACAATCAAGAGTTTTAGGAAACTAAATATTTGCATTATAATATCTAAGATATGAATATTTACATAATATTCTAATAATTCTATTCTAGCAGATCCAAGCTTATATGAGAACCTGAGAACCAATCTGCCTGATAAAAATGTGTTACTTTTTACAAAAAATGTGTTTTTTGACAAAAAATGTTACTTTTGTTTTAAAAAAAATTGATACTTTTTAGCAAAAAAAGTGTTACTTAAAAAGACATATTTTCAAAAAAAACAAATATAATACAAACTATCATGTTTTTTTCGAAAAGGAACATCTCCTTATGTATAAAGTAACACCTTTTTGTGAGTTTTTTTGAGAATTTTTTTCGTAAAGTAACATTTTTTTGCCTAAAAGTACCATCTTTTTTATTTGAAACAAAAAGTAACACATTTTTGCCTAATAGTAACATCTTTTTAGTAAAAAAGTAACATATTTTTGTCAGACAAATTGATTCTCACGATTTATATATAAGGATGGTTCTTACTGAAACTTCTTCCATATTTTATATATTTATATTTATTGATTTTTATTTCAAATAAAAGTTAATTTTTATCTATCTTTTTTTTCAATTAAAAAAAATATTGTTTTAACCTATTGTGTCGTTTTCTCAATAAAATTTTTTATTTTTTAGTGTTAGTAAAACGAGCTGAAAATGCAATAGATTATAATAAAAAAGTCATTAGAATATTATTTAAATTTGTGAATTTAATTTTCTGTTGCTTTAATATAATGCTTACTTGAACGTTAGTCTTTTGCAAACTATTAATCACTACAAGAAAACTTGTTTTTAGCAACAGAAAAAGTCGTTGCTAAAAACCTGATTTCGTTGCTAAAAATGTTTTTTGCAACGAATTCCATTGTTGCGGGTACAGCCGTAGCTAAAGGTTTTAGCAACGACTATGGTGATTGCAAAAGGTATCTGTTTTTTGCAACGAGATCTATTGTTGCAAAAAAAAATGTCGTTGCAATTCCTTCAAACGTTTTTAGCAACAAAAAAGCTCGTTGCCAAATTTCCTTCATTTTTAGCTACAACTATTTTCGTTGTTAAATTTCTATTTTTCACAACAATTTAAGTTGTTGCAATACATGATAGTCAATCTTTTGCAACGACTTTACTGTAGGAAAAACAATAAAGTAAAATTTGTTATTAATGTTTTTAGCAACAACTATTACCGTTGCAAAAAACATACACATTTTTCGCAACAACTATTGCCGTTGCAAAAAACCTGACACATTTTTCGCAACAACTATTACCGTTGCAAAAAACATACACATTTTTCGCAACAACTTTTACCGTTGCAAAAAAACCTTCAATCATTTTTCGCAACAACTATTTATCTTTTGAAACAACCTACAATAAACTAGACAATTAAAATAATAAATAATTTAAAACAAACTAAACTAATATCACCGATTATCATTATATATTAATTCGTATCCCAAAATATCACACGTCCCAAATATTATCGTGTGTCAAAAATATACGTAATTCATATACATGTAACGGATTGGATAACCAATTTTCCAACATAATTCTCCAACCATACACAAGTTTTTATGCAAAAATTTACAAGTGATAGGCACTTTGAAAAAGTCAAAAAATATACAAGTGCACATATAGCTACTTCATAACCCAAAACATCGCGCATCCAAAATGCTTGTAGCTATCACCAACTTCGTCATTGAGTACAAAAAATTTCCAATGAAGATATGTTTGCCTACACCAAATAATTTTGTTAGTAATTAAGAATACACCAATTTGCTTTTTGCATATTTGTCAATGCACTAATTCAATACTTAATAGCGATAATTCAATACTTAATAGCACTAATTCAATACTTTAGTCAAGGTGGACTTTCCATGGGAAGACACTTCAAGGAGAAAACCATGTCAAAGTGACAGTAATGAGAAAATTCATACAAGTGAAACTTGAGGGAAGAAATATAGACTCTTTTGAGACAAGACCAATGCACCAAGGTGAAGAAGCAGTCAGTCAAGACAAGACAAGACAAATGGAAAGTAGCACATGTGAGCAAACTAAATCAAGAAATCTTCAGTTCTTATATTTACTTCTCCATTACAGACAAAGCAGAGACTCACCTGCACTAGGCTTAGCGAACTGTTGGTCACCCAATAGACAAGACTTCCCTAAAAAAATAATTGGTGCTGTAAAAACAGAAGTGCAAAATTTGAATATGAATGATAATGAATTTTCATATGCTACCATAATCCATGATTAGAGACAACCATAAGCGTGATTCACCATCCTCTATTAACAAATAATAATAATATAATAATTCATCACACCTTTTAGAAGACAAACTCTTTTTTTCATGAAAAAACAGTTATCAATGTTTTGACAGAAACAAATTTCCAAAACTCACTTCTCTACATAAGTGTATAGTAAGTCACTGTAGATGGAAAACATTCAATGGACAATGTTTCACATTTTACTCTCTTACTTACTCCTCTGTCCCATTAATTTTATATCACTAAGAATTAGGAAGTGAGAGCTTTTTCACCTAAATGATGCAAAATGAGCGGGACAGAGGAGTATGCCCCTTCGAATCTTGTCATATAATTTAGAAATCAAAACTGAAACCATATCTCATAATATTATATTATATATTTAGAGAAAAACTAAAATCAAAGGTTTACTCAACAAGATAACCTAGACTAGAGCAGAATAGCATAACTCACTTACTATGATGGCTTGTTTTCTCCCAACCTCATTTAGCTCATGTCAGTATGTTCTGGGATCATTAACAAAGAAGTAGAGATAGAGTGATAAAACAACACCAGTAAGGGCACCTGAAAGGCTGAAATAACCTTATCATTGCATATAAATAAAGCAAGGATTCAGCAATATAATGAGAGTACTCTCTAGGCATCTAGCAGGTTCTTTACAAGAGTAAAGTTTGTGCAATGCTATAGACTCTAGTCATTTTTTTTCAAATAGGTTCTGCAAATGTTATTGAGAAGAATAGAAACCAAGCTTGCTAGACGAGAAATATAGCCCAAAATCACCTTGTGATATAAAGAATATACAGAATAGCCTGAATTTTGAAACAGAGAATACCGATAAAGGAAATCAAATACTTGTTTAAAGGCAAAAAATGGACATCATTAGCATGAAGCTTATCCTCTATAATCCATGAATCTTATAGCCATTTCCTGCAAAACCCAAGATTCCTTCCCAAATTACATAGAACAATGCAAGCTTTAAGTGCTTAACCAAACAAACAACAAATTTCAATGTTCGAATTCAAAACCTAAACAAACAATACAATTCAACAATTGAAATTATTTATCTACGAAGAAAATCTTAATTCACGATTTCATCTCACCTTTGACGGAAGAATTCGATAATGACTTGGAACCACTCCTCCTCTTATCTCATCATTCTCCTTAATAATCAATTTCAACAACCCTAATTCCTCACTCTCGGCTTCATCTTCTTTTCCTAAACATACATTCTCAAACAAACCCAATACCTCTTTAATCTTCCCCGGGGTAAGAGCCAAGCATCTCTCCTCATTCAAACTCCCGGCAAACGCCTTACTGTTGATCAAAAAACTAGTACAACAATACAAATATGTCTCATGAAGATCAAGTATTGGGGCTATCAAAAGCCAAAATTATTCCTCAGCCACCAATGAGAAAGCTCTAGCAGTCAACCCCAGCACTAATTTCAATCACTGAAATATCAATTATTGATTACAATTAGGTTAAAATATCAATTCCAACACTAATATCAATCACTAAAATATCAATCCCAGCACTAATATCAATCACTAAAACCCAAACTTTCACTAAAATTAGGTTGAAATTTACGCTTTACAAAAGAATTGAATAGATAAAACAATTACCATAATTTGCAGGAAGAATTGGATGAAACTGTATGTGGTTCTTTTAAGAGAGAAATATACACTAGAAACAATCATCTACAATAATCATACAGATCCAATGAATCACAGTCATCCCAAATTCCCAATTCCCAAACAATCATTCAAAAAAAAGAACTACAGAGTACTGACTATGAAATTGGATATGTTGTGTTCATCAGCTGAAATTCATCTATATTCCAAAACAAGGAAAAAACTACAGGATTCACCTATTGAAATTCGAAAACAAGGAAAAAAACTACAAGATTCATCACTTGAAATTCGAAATATGAAGAACAACACTACAAAATCCATCTACTGAAGTTCAAAAACAAGAAAAATCCAAATGAAAGTATGAAACAAATCAAACAGAAGGCTTGAAAAAACCCTAAAAAATCAAAAAATCAACCAATATACTTACATTACGAGATTCTACACTTGATTTCGTGGTGAATGCTGAGATTGGAGTTTGAAGATTGGAGGAGGAGCGTCGAAGCCTCGAAGAAGCACAGAAGCACTGTCGATACTCGATTGTCGATGGGTTGAAGGCGAGGAGGCGATTATCAAAGAAGCATAGGAGCATAGAAGCACAGAAGCCTCGAAGAAGGAATGGGAGAGGAGGCGTCAGGCGAGGAATCAGATAACAGATTATCAGAGAGAAGGCGAGGAAGAGAGGAGATTAGGAGAATGCGCGACTTCTGAAATGGAGATGGAGATTGGAGGCAGACAGGAGATTGGAGGCAGCCAGGAGAATGCGTGTGAAATGAAATTAGGTTTAGTGTGTTTTCACATTTTATTAAAATATACCTCAGATATTTTGCAATGACATTGTTGTTGCAATACATAAAACAATTTTTTGCAACGACTCGTGTTGTTGCGTTACCTAATAATGCTTTAAAGAAACGACTGGTATCGTTGCAAAAAACAAATATTAATTATTTCAAAGTCCGCACTCATTTTTTTTAAGGCAACGATTATTTAGCAACAACAACGGATTTCGCAACAACTTGTATTTTTCGCAACGAAAAAAATATAGTCGTTGCTAAAACTTGTTGCTAAAAACAAGTTTTCTTGTAGTGAATGTTGCAACATTAGATATAGATTAGATATGTGTTCCTATCATACAATCTAATAAAAAGACTGTAAAATTTCACATGACATTCTTTTAGTGATTTGCCATTTGCAATATAACTATTGGTTGAATTAAACGTGGCATTCTCCATGTGTTTGTGATATATGAAGTATAAGTTTTTAGTATGTAAATCATACAATTTAGTAAAATTCCACATGAATTACGTGGCTTTCTTGTAAAAATTCTATCTTTTGTTTGTTTATGAAAATTTGGACCTGTGCACCTTATTTTCACCTGCAACTTGTTAGCCAAGTTATTTTTATTTTTATTTTTATAATTTTTAAACCACAAAAAACAGAAAAAAAGAAATCTCAAATGACGGATGAAGTTGAACTCAAATAAGGGTTATATCTCAGTGGCAGATTTACCTAAGGGCCAGGGGTGGCACGTGCCCCTAGGTGATTTTGAGAAAAAATTTCCAAGTCTAAAGCTAATTAACTACCTGATGTCTGATGAGAATGCCAAGTTTGTTTGGAAAACATGCCCCTATTGCCAACCATTTAATATATTTCTTTCTTTGAGATACTCAACATGTAATATTATCTCTTTACTAACCCATATTTTTGCTACTCTCATTAGACAAAACTCTAAATTAGTAGTACTTGTGTGCAGAAAGACCTAAACCAAGTCAGTAACAAGCTCTGTAAATCTATGATTGAATTTGTAGGCAATTAGTACTACTCTTAAACAACCTTACCTAGCTCTACTAGAACATCCTTCTTTTGTTTTGATTTTTTTTGTTTTATTTTGATGCATTGCTCCTCTATTTTTAGTAGTTTTGTCATATTGTTTTTAGGTCTGTTGATTTATTTTGCTCAATTTTCTTCTATGATTGAGTGCTTTTATCTTTGTTTTGTCTTACCTTGAAATTATTGTGCTTGTACATGTCACTTTGACGGAATGAAAAAAACTAGTTATTTATTTTATAAACAAAATTCCTGCCAAAATTTTCGTAAAATTTCTTTTATACATTGGTGCCTCCAAGGAGTTAAAGCCCTGGGTCCGCCACCGGTTATCTTCAACACCCACCTTTCTCAACACTCCCTCCCTTACCACCACTATCACCACCATATCTCACCAACATGAAATCTCTTCCTCTCCCCTACTACTACCTCCTTTTCCAACTCTCCATAAACCACTCACCAACCACAAAAATCACCAACTTGCAACTTTAAGAATACCACTAGCCCTAATGATGCAGCAAAATCTCTCACCCATAAGCACCATACTCTCTTTCTATCCCTCCTCCACCACAATCCACCCCATTCATCAAATGAAAATAATTATTATTACTTTGAAACCCTAGCCAACCTAATGATGCAAGTTGAATTGTGACGGTGGTTTAGGTGGTGGTTCAAGTGGGAGGGGGTAGGAAGGAAGACTTGTTGCATGGAAGGGTGGTGCGGGGTGAGTTATATATGGTGGTGGTAAAGGTGGTAGGGGAGAAAGTACTGAAAAAGGTGGGAAAAATATCTTTCTTCAATAGTTTTATTTTTAAATAAATTGAATAATTAATACAAACACCACAAGTGACAACTAATAAATAATTTGTTTCACACAACTATAAAGTTTATTTCATTATCTAATACATGTAAAATGAAATCATTGAATATCAAAATCAAATGGAGCAAATACAACATATAATTAAAGTAAAATGATAGATGATGGTTAGCACTTAGCAAGTTAAAAAGAGAGAGGTGGAAATATTTTCTATGAAATGACATATAAATGCTTATCTTTATAACTTCATCACTATACATCCCCAATTTTTCACTTGACAAACAATATCAATTATTTTTCTTTATTTTTTTTCTCTTTATTTAACTAATAATGCACAAAAAAGTAAAAAAGTGGAACCAACCAAATGATCAAAACGCACCAAACTATTGTTGTTGATAAATAATCCAATAGATATAGCATTCCTTGGTAAATATAGTCTAGAAAAATCTAAGGAATAATGTATCTAGAAATAAGTAAACAAAATTCTATGATATCCTAGAAATATCTAGACTAACACCCTAAAGCTAATAGCCTAGAACTATCTACAAGTTGTAGAAAAGACTAAAAACATAATGATGGTTAAAGCACCAACATAAAAACACTATATATATATATATATATATATATATATATATATATATATATATATATATGTATGTATATATATATATATATATATATATATATATATATATTATATATATATATATATATATATATATATATATATATATATATATATGTTGCATGCTCTCATTTGTAACCAAGCCACATAATACAAAAAATCTTTTTTTTTCACAAAAGCCATCAACTTTCCTCTTTATTTTTTTCATACTAGCATCTTCAATATTTATTAACCAAAATCAATAATCCACTACAACTTCCGCATATTAATTCTAACATTTGGTATCAAGAGCCACTAATCCAAAGCCTTCTTTTTTTTTTCAATCATATATCATCCAAATTTCATATCAATACCAAATCCACATATATATAAATGGCCTCCCCTAACCCAAATTCAAACACAAACACAAACACATTTAATCCCCAAGTTAATTGGGTACCTATATTTAAAGGGAAGAAATTTGATCAATGGAGTATGCAAATGAAATCAATTATCATTACTCAAGATATATGGGAAATCATTCAAGATGGTTATGAACAACCCAAAGATGTCAATAAAGAGGCTTCTTGGGATGACACTAAAAAGTGTCAATACAAGCAAAACAAAAGAAGGGATCATTATGCCCTCTCTATAATATATCGTGGAGTAGATGAGACGATCCTACCAACAATTATGACCGCTACAACGGCAAAGGAGGCATGGAGCACTTTGGAGACAAAATATCAAGGCTCGGAAAAGGTAATACTCTTCAAACTACAATCTTTATGGGGTCAATTTGGTAGTATGCAAATAACCGATAATGAGTCAATTCAATCATATACCGACCGAGTCTCAAATATTGTTAACCAAATTCGATCCAATGAAGACACCATTGAAGATGTTAAAATAATTCGAAAAATATTAAGAACTTTAACCAAAAAATTTGATCATATTGTGGCTGCTATAGAAGAATCTAATAAAGATTTAAGTTCACTCACCATGACTGAATTAATGGCCTCTTTATTAGCACATGAAGAAAGAATGCATAAATTTGAAGAGCAACCAATTGAACAAACTTTTTGGCTAAATTAAAATTTTCTAATAATAGAGAAAATATAAATGGCCGCGGTAAAAATTTTCAACCAAAAAAGGGCAATTTTAACAACCGTGGTAGGTGGAGAGGAAATCAATAAAATCAAGGGAGCCGATATAACAACTCTTATTGCATATTATGCAAGAAAAACAATCATAACACAAGAGATTGTCGGTACAAATGCAAAAGATGTACACGACACTCTTATTTTGAAAAAGATTGTTATTTCCGGCAAAAGGAAGAGGCTGATTTCACAGAAAATAATGATCAATTATTTTACACATGTCTGAATGCTCAAGAAGAGCAAACTGACACATGTTACATCGATAGTGGTTGCTCTAACCACATGACCGGAAATAAAAATTCATTTGTTAATCTTGATGAAAATATAAAATCACAAATAACACTTGGTGATGGAAGTAACCAAGTAGTTGCCGGAAAAGGAACAATTGTTGTTAAAACAAAAAATGGCTCCTCTAAATTCATCCCCGATGTATTTTAAGTCCCTGGGCTCGCACAAAATTTGTTAAGCGTGGGACAATTAGTCCAAAAGGGCTACATGGTAAAATTTGATAATAATCAATGCCACATATATGACAAGAAAAAGGAGCAATTAATTACCACTACTAAAATGGCTCCTAATAAAATATTCCCACTTAAAATGCAATCGGAGTCTAATATTGCCCTAAGTTCAATAATGGATGAATCCACCTTGTGGCATTTAAGATTCGGGCATTTAAATTTCGACAGTCTAAAACTGTTGAAAAATAGAGAAATGGTGATTGGGCTACGACCAATCACTAATGAAAAGAAAATTTGTGAGGGTTGTATATATGGCAAAATGCATAGATCGTCGTTTCCAACCTCGTCTTGGAAGGCCAAAGCTCCATTAGAAGTTGTCCATGCAGATGTATGGGGCCCTACCAAGAATCCGTCTCTTGGCGCAAAAAGATATTTTCAGTTGTTTGTTGATGACTTTTCACGCATGATGTGGGTATATTTCTTGGAGAAAAAATCAGAAGCATTATCCCATTTCATGTAATTCAAAGCCCTCACAGAAAAACAAAGTGGGCATTCAATAAAGGTTCTACGAACCGATCGTGGGGGAGAATTAACAAGTAATAAATTCAAAAAATTTTATAAAGAGCATGGCATCAAAAAGGAGCTCACAGTCAGACGCACACCACAAGAAAATGGCGTTGCAGAAAGAAGAAATCGTACAATTGCTGAAATGGCCCGCAGCATGATGCAAGGAAAAAATTTGCCTAAATATTTTTGGGCAGAAGCTGTCCACACAACTATTTACATCCTCAACAGATCTCCCACGAAAGCATTAAAGAGTATGACACCCTACGAAGCTTGGCAAAAAAGGAAACCAAAGGTCGAGCATGTCAAAGTTTTCGGATGCATTGCATATGCCCACGTTCCGAAGGAGAATCGGGACAAGCTAGATGGAAAAGGAGAAAAATGTATCTTCATTGGATACAGTGACGAGTCAAAAGGATATCGTCTCTATTAGCCCGAATCTAAGAAGTTGATCATCTCAAGAGATGTCATATTCGACGAAAAGGCCCAATGGCTATGGAACGAGAACGATGTTGAAGTTCAAGTAGAAGTCATTCCACCACCAAGCTCAGATGAAGGAGAAGATCCAAATCAGTCACCAACTCAATCATCTGCAAGTCCATCACCATCAACCAATCCAGGAACACCATCAAGGAGCCCAAGAAATCCATCTACATCACAAAGCTCAAGGTTGGAGTCAAGTCACTCAAGCCCAGCTCAACAAGTTCGAAGATCACAACGAGATCGATGTCCACCAAGCTACTTGGAAGATTATCAATGCAATCACACCATCATGGCACTCTTTGCAGAAGAACCACAAAACTTTCAAGAAGCAGCTCAAGAAGAAAGATGGATCGAAGCCATTAACGAGGAGATCAAGATGATAGAAAAGAACGACACATGGGAGCTTGTTGACAAACCTCAAGACAAGGACGTGATCGGTCTCAAATGGGTCTACAAGATCAAGCACAATAAAGATGGCTCCATTCAAAAGTACAAAGCTCGTCTAGTTGCAAAAGGATACTCACATCAACCAGGAATTGACTTCAACGAGACATATGCTTCAGTTGTCCGTATGGAGACAATCAGGTCAGTCCTAGCTCTACCAGCTCAATTTAAATTGCAAGTTTATCAATTAGATGTCAAATCAGCATTTCTCAATGGGGAGCTAGAAGAAGAGGTATATGTCGAACAACCTCAAAGATATATAATCAAAGGAAAAGAAGATAAGGTGTATCGCCTTCGAAAAGCCCTCTATGGGCTCAAGCAAGCCCCTCGAGCCTGGAACAGCAAAATCGATGGATATCTTCTCCAAAATGGCTTTGCAAATAGCCTAAATGAGCCATCATTCTATATCAAGACCCAAGGGCCAAAGTTTCTCATCTTATGCCTATACGTAAATGATCTAATCTACACAGGCACCGATCCGAGGATGATAGAAGACTTCAAAAAGACAATGATGTCAGAATATAAAATGACAGACCTCGAAGCTATGAAGTACTTCCTTGGCATGCAAGTCAAGCGAAGTCCAGGTAAAATATTTCTCTCACAAGAAAAATATGTCGAGGATATGCTCAAAAAATTCAACATGAGCGATTGTAAGCCAATGGCTACACCAATGGCTACAAATGAGAAGCTCTTAAAGAATGATGGAAAAGAAAAGGTGGATGCATCAATCTATCGAAGTTTAGTTGGATCTCTCATATATCTTACAAATACAAGACCAGACATCGTTCATGCAGTCAGCATCATCTCAAGGTTTATGAGTGACCCAAGCAAAGCTCACTTAGCAGCAGCCAAGAGGATGCTCAGGTATATCAAAGGAACAAAAAGCTATGGGATAATGTACGAGTTCGAAGTAGACTACAAGCTCATAGGCTACACGAATAGTGACTGGGCAGGAAGCATCAACGATCGAAGAAGTACGAGTGGATACGTGTTCCAGCTAGGGTCCAAGTCTATCTCATGGTCATCAAAGAAACAAGCTACGGTAGCACTATCATCATCAGAAGCAGAATACGTATTAGTTACAAGCGCGGCATGTGAAGCAGTATGGCTAAGAAGAATCCTAAAAGATCTACAACAAAAGACAGAAGATGCAACTACCATCTATTGTGAAATATGTCAGCAATAGCCATGACAAAGAATCCAGTCTTCCATAGTCGCACAAAGCATATTGAGATACGACACCACTTCATTCGAGAATTGGTCGAGAAACAAGAGATCGAGCTACAATTTTGCAAGATAGGGGAGCAACTCGCAGACATATTTACCAAGGCACTTCCAACAGAAAAGTTCATCAAATTCAGAAGACAGCTAGGAGTCTAAGATTTTTTAGATTAAGGGGGAGTGTTAAATAATATAATCTAGAAAAATCTAGAGAATAATGTATCTAGAAATAAGTAAACAAAAATCTATGATATCCTAGAAATATCTAGACTAACAGCCTAAAGCTAATAGCCTAGAACTATCTACAAGTTGTAGAAAAGACTAGAAACATAATGATGGTGAAAGCACCAACATAGAAGCACTATATATATATATATATATATATATATATATATATATATATATATATATATATATATATATATATATATATATATATATATATATATATGTTGCATGCTCTCATTTGTCACCAAGCCACATAATACAAAAAACCTTATTTTTCACAAAAACCATCAACTTTCCTCTTTATTTTTTTCATACTAGCATCTTCAATATTTATTAACCAAAATCAATAATCCACTACAACTTCCGCATATTAATTCTAACATTCCTGACATCTATGGCTTCCTTTTACCACTCAATTAATTAGAAAACCAAACTTTTAATTTACTACTTGTATCACTACACAAAAATCGCTATAAAAATATCAACTCAAAAGATAAAATATATATGACAAAATCTGAGAGCAAGAATTAAAACGTTCTAAAGAACTGAATAAGAAAGCTTAGGTTAAAAGAACAAAAAAAGTGAATACGCTGATATTTTAAGAGAACATCGAAGATAAATTCATGCTAATTTTACTCTCTTAAAGTTCCTTTAGTTATCATGTTGTTCGTTCAGGTTGGATAGATATTAAAGACTTTTTTGTTGTTTGAAGTTATACCATACACGGATCCCTTTGCACATACATTTGACTTTGGGTGGTTGCTCTTCTGGCCTACATAGGGCGAGCCTACGTAGAACATGGCCATAAAAACACAATAACTAGGGGTTGTTTGGCACGTGGGATTCGGGGAAGGGAATGAGACTTTGTTCAAAAAAAGTCCAAGTCCTTATTTGTTTAAAGGAAATGAGTATAAAAAATGAAAAAGTCCCTATGAATTAAGTCTTGGGGGAGGGTGGTAAATGGTAATTGATGAGACGTTCATTTCATCTATTTTTTCTAAGTCCCTAATATGCCAAATAAAAAATTAGACTTTTTTATTTTCAAAGTCTCATCTTAAAGTCTCACAAGTCTTATTCCCTTGTACCAAATACCCCCTAAGATCACATAAGTTTAAATTCCCATTCCTAGATGCCAAACACCCCCTAAGATCACGTAAGTTTAAATTCCTATTCCTAGGTAGCAAACACCCAAAACACAATAGCTTACTCGTTGAGTAGATTTCTCTTGTTTGGTGTGCCCTTTACTTATACAACTTTCTTTTAAGTCGTAGTACTTCCTCCGTTTCAATTTATTTGTAACGTTTGTTTTTTCACGCAATCCAATGCACTAATTCAATCTTTAATATCTCTAATTATATATAATAAAAAATTATAAAAATTTGATATTAATAATTTTTGCAGTGAAAACGAATCAAATAACATCTCACTTAATTATGTTTTAACTTATAGTTTAAAAACTAATCGCAAATTAAAAGTGATGACTAAATAGTGTCAATTTCCAAATATTGCAACTAATATGGAACAAAATAAGTATTAATTTTGCATTTTTAATCTAATCATGCATAGATTTATTGAACTTCTCCAGCCGATTCCCCTCACTAATCTTCATCCAAAACGCAAATGGTGCAGGGAACTAAGGGAGTATTCGATTATCTTGTGTCTGTGTACTCAAAAAAAGTTCATCTAGATTTTAGTTATGGCAGTTTTCCGGGTTTCGTTTAAATAAATAAATTTGACTTCATCTCTTGCTCTTTCTAGGACAAAATCCTTCCAAATTAGAGGCACTTGAGAATTTGCTGCCCAATTCACTTGTTCAGTTCTTGTAGAAGCTTTATACTGTCTGTGTTTAATCTTCTCTCCATTTAGCAAACAATATTTTCATTAAATAAACATGATTCACACTTACCCATGCCCTTTTTATTTCATCATAATTATCATCATTTATTATTATTATTATTATTATTATTATTATTATTATTATTATTATTATTATTATTATTATTATTATTATTATTATTGTGGATTTCATATATTATGGGTTGCCCGTTGCCCCCATTTCTGCTGGTGAGTTCTTTGAAGAGATGCTGAAAGAGCTATTTTATTGCTATCAAATGACAAGGGCACCTCCATTTGTGGAAAGGTTTTACATACTATGGATTTTCAGCACTGCAAAGACCTAGGGTTTTATACTGGTATACATTGCTTTTCTTTTTCTTAATAATTTTTTAATTACCATGTTGCTAATTATAGTTATTGTTTAATTTTTGTTTGAAAGATTTAATCTTTTTATTCTTTTAAAGTTTGTTTTTGTTATTATGTATTTGTTGTCAACTGATGTTTTGTGTTCTGTTTCAGCAATATAAAGTCTTGACATCAGAATCTTCAACAATTGGATCTTCAGTTACTCTATTGTACATACAAATGTCTAACTCCTGGTTGGTATCACCCTTTTAATAGTTTTTTTTGATTCCTCTAATTTTGATCATGTTCCTTTAAGTTTAATCTTTTTGTTTTGAGTTTTCAACTTTATTTAAAGTTTCTTATGTGTCTCGTCTTTGTGTCCCTTATTTCAATTAGGCCAAAGATTTATAGTTCTTTGATTTGGGATTATAATGGAGTAATGGCTTACGTAATGTGAAGTTGTACATGACGCTTGATACCAAAGGTCAATTGGAAACAACCTCTGTGTTAGTATTATCAGTAACAAGGGTATGGTTGCATATATCTGACCCTGAAAATCCATCCTAAGTGGGAGCTAGTTAGTGACATCGGAGTAATGGAAGGTTGTTGGGAATGTATGAGTCTTGTTTTGGTTCTGTTATGATGTTTAAGTTGTTTTAGATTATGTTTTCTGTTTACAGATCCAAGTTTTGCGTCCTACATGGGTCTGCTAGTTAGATTCGTAACACAACAATACTTTCATCTTGATGAATAAATTGGATTAGTATGAAATTTAATTTATTTTAAAAAAAAAGAATTGAAATTTTAATCTTAATGTTTTAATTTAATGTTGGGATACTTTGAAAATTAAAAGAATAAAGCACAAGTGCTAAGTGCTAACATCAAAATTTAAGATGAAAGATAAATATAGCAAGTAGCAATGCCCAGCATCCCAAATGTATAGATCACACAGTTGGTGTACATGTTGTGTCGCGTTGACACAGGTACGAGAACCACATTTGCCAAATCCAAGTTACATATCTTTTGGTAGTAGTTTATTTTTTGATTGGATTGAGGAAACTCAAGTTGGGAAGCGTGGTATGTTTTGATGGTAGCATGAGACTATTGTCATTCTCATCTAGTTTTCGGGCTCCACATTTGGACTGCTTTTGCAATGTGTAAACAAGTACTTGGTTCATGGTATATTTGTACGAGTATTATTTAGAATTAGCTTAACTAAAGTAGGTTGATCGTTTTGACATACTACATCCTAGGAACTCTAACTGCTAAATGTTGGATCACTTGATGCTCTTTTGGCCAATGCTAATAGAAATGGCTACACAATCAATGATTAGTTTTGTATTTCCCTTGATATTTAAATATTAGCTTCGTTTCTGCATTTATAATTTTATATATACACCATTCTTAAATACGTGTAGTGTACAATATCTTAACTCTAACAACAATGTCATCCCCAAATCAATAAAATAAAGGACTTATGCGAGGAATGCCTTTGAATTATCTTGATGTGACTGTGTTTGTTTTCTAGGCTATATGCAAAAGGTAATTTGCAACTTGTATGGCATTGCTTATTAAAGAAGTCCTTGTCTTCTTTAATAGTCTGCTCCTTATGTATGATAAGTCATTGCTTACATAAGAAGCTGAATAGGATACATTTCCATTGCGTACCTTTTAATGCTTGTGCCGAAGAATCCTTTGTCTGACCACTATTGATTTGGTTATATAGAGAAACATCTACCCTTTGAAGTTGGCCTTTTACAAATTTTTGTAAGATCTAGAAAAGACAAGTGGCACAATGTCATATCCCCGTTTCAAATTTCTATCCCAATAAATTCGAGTTTGGTTTTGCTTAACTCAACTTATTAATGTAACAGTTTGAGTTGGAGTTGCTTGCGTCTAGAAGTTCATTAGCATCCTCACTTCTTCTATCTTAATTTAATTACTGATCTAATTTGAATAGACACTTTCAAAATAAACTTTAGTTTATACTTCGAATTAGTATCAATCCCTTACATTAGAAAATAAACTACTCACTAGACATAGAAATTAATATAAAAACAACAATTAAAGCCTTTGACATGATTCTAGACATAATTTTTACTAATAGGAAGCAATTAAGATAAACTAGAAAAATGAAAATTGCCAGATTAAACTAATAACATGAAGCCCTAAAATAATTAACAGTTAAATAAATTAGAAAATGAATACTAACAAAATCAAACAACAATTAAAAGAACGGAAAAATGAAAACTTACAGAGATCAATGGCGATTGTTTTTTTTATTGAACTAAATGAATTACAGAATATAGGAATTTAGAGAACTAAGAAAACTAGAAAACTAGGAGAATAAATTTTACGCGAAACTTAAAAAAAAGGAAATATTACCTAGAATAATCCAATTTTTTAGTTGATTTTCTTACAATAATCCCAACTATTGATTAATCATGAATAATCTAAACTATTAGGTCACATATCCAAGAATGCTATTGTGCACATTATGACTTGTTTTTATAGGTAAAATAATCAAAAAAAAGGAAAAATAAAATAAAAAAAATTTTGAAAAAGAAAAAAAAAAATGCCCCATCCTCACTCATGCACTGTCATGCCATCCTTCACTCTACTCAATAACACCCTCCCCTCTTCTTTATCACCTTCAATTACTTTTCATGATCTTCATCACCCAAACAAAGACCACCCAACAAAGGTTGGTGTAGATCAGCAGTTGTGGATGACGCAACAAGACTTTTGGTAGTGGTGGTCGGTGGGTAAGGCTGTTGGGTTGGTGGCTGTTGGAGAGAGGATGAGTGGTGGCTATTGGGGAGGGGTTGGTGGCAGGTTTGGAGGGGCAAAGAGATGGGATAGAGTGGTGGAGGTTGGGACTTGGGAGGGGCATGGATATGGGTAGTTATTTTTTTTTTCATTTAGTTTTTTTAGTTAAATTTTTTATTTTCTGATTTTATTTTAATTTAATTTTTTTATAAAAATTACCTGTTGTACAGGTCACCTGTCATTATAGTTTATTTTTGGCAAATATCCCTTAAAGTTCGGATTATTCATGGTTAATCAATAGTTGGGATTATTGTAGGAAAATCGATTAAAGGTCGGATTGTTCTGGGTAATTTTTCCAAAAGAAAACTGTCTGGGATAGATTAAAACTAAGAGTGATGTACAAAATAAAAAGTAGAGAGAAAAACTAAACCTAAGAATTTCCTATCTATACTAATAGGTCACTTGGGAAATACTCTCCCCAAGAACATGATTTTTATTTCTAAAAATTTAATAAATAAAAGTAAACACCAACCAACAAAACGTAGGAAGACGTGCAACACATTCCAGAGACTGAAAACGAGTCGTTGCAAGCTCGTGGCATATTCATTTCTTAATAAACTTGTTTCCAGTAGTTTGTGAAGACTCGTCGCTTCTTCTGACTTTGTTTTTTGCTTCACTTAGCTAGTGACGAGTCGTGGCAACCTTACCTTCAAAAGCTAAGACTCTAACTTTTCTTCTTTTCTCGTCTTTCGCACATATTTTTACATTTGAGAGGGGTCTTAGGCGATTTTTCCAAGCCTTCACCCTTTTGTTACTTCTTAAGAAGACTCTAATTTTTCCCTCAAAATTACATTAAACATCACAATTAAGTTTATAAGGAAAATATATACAAATATGCATTAAAAATCATATAAACAAGTCCAAAACATCATCAAAAAGGAGTATAATTGGTACTAATAAAATAAGTGCAAATAAATACACTTATCAGTTGCCAGTTGTATATGGTTTTATACATAAGTTGAATGTTGTCTATTGACAACATTAACTACATTGACTGACCATGGATCCGCCCTTGTTAATTTACTTCAGTTTATGGTTCTTGTTGCCTAGTGTGCTGCATCGTGGGAGAAATTAAATGCACTTACATGTTTCTTTTTTTGTTGTGGATTTTAGCATCTAGGTGACAATGGTGTAGTATGTCATGTTGAGGAGAGGTTGGTGGGTTGTGGATATGCTTCTTGATGAAAGTTTGATGCTTTTATTTTAAGTTTGATGTTCTTGGATGTTTGAGGCAAGGGTGTTGATTTACTTCAATTTATGATTTTTATTTTCTAGAGCATGCCACATTTGTGGAGAAATTAAGTGCACTTGTTGGTCTTTAATTTTTTTCTTGAATTCTTAGTGATGATATTGATGTTGTGTGATATAGCAAAGGGAGGCTGATATTTTCTTGATGTGTGGTTGCATGAGAGTTTCGATGCTTGTATGCCATAAGTATTTAGTTCAGTTGGAGTTTGTGTCGTGATTTTGGAAGCTGCTCATCTAATACAGTAGTAATTGGAGTGTTAAAGGATAAATATATTAGATCTACACATAACTAAGTACTAAGGGACGTACTTTGGTGGGTTAGAGTAAAGAAAAATGTATGTCACATAAGTATATCAATATTGTTTAAGGTAATTATATGGAAACGCAAACAAGTGTTAGGACTTGTGGTGGAGCGACAAATGGTTGTTTAATCATAATTAGTGTACATCAAGCATCTGCTTTGAGTTTCTTAGATGAAATAACAAGACATATTTCTGTTAACATTTTATGATGTATGTTATTCTCCAATGACATTGTATTATTGGATGAAACTAGAGAAATGCCAAGTTAAAGGTATAATCTGAGTCGAAATGATAGATTATATGGATTGTCCTTTTTGCATGAAGGATCATATGAGCAGGGGCGGACCTAGATTTGAGGGATAATGTTGCACTAGTTAAATATATATTTCTTAGCATATTTAAAGTAAATTCTAAATTAACATTAGAAAGCGTAAGATAAAAGGTTGTAGGAGTTGGATTGAGATTTTTTTAATCCTGTACCATGTTCATGAGAAAGAATATCATTTTCACATGGATTTAGAATTTGAGTTTGAGTCATGGGTTCATAAATTGGTAAAGGAGTTGATGCTTGATTTGCGGTGGGTAATTGAGTTTGTGTTGGTTCGAGAAAGAGTTTCTCTAGGTTCTTCATATGCCTTCTTTTTTAAAAAAAACGTTTATGATTGTTCAGTCTTATTCATTTCATTTTGAAAATATAATGATTCAACAACAACATTTTATTACTTTAATGTCATTAAGCGACTCCACCTAGAGTGGGATTTGGAGTGTCAGATGCACGCAACCTTACCCTTATTAGTGCTAACACTAACAAATAGGTTGTTTTCGATTGACAGTTGGTAGCAAACATCATGTGCAACTTTACATAAATAAGAAGTGCACATTAAATAATGAGTCATTTAGAATAGACCATTATAATCCGAAACCAAAGAATTATAGAACTTTGCTCCATTGAAATATAATGATTGAAGTATAAAGTCTCATTCACTTAATTTTATATGAACCAAATCAATAATTTTAAATAAATAAAATAATTGATTCACAAAAAAATTGCATAGAAACAAAATAATGATTCAATTTTGCTAAAATCCCTTAATTTTCACTAATTTAATCTGAACAATGATTTTCACAAAATTTAATATTTTATAAAATAAGCCATTACATTACAACAATTTGAAAAAGAATTAAAGATAAAAAGGAAAGACATCACTAAAAAAATATTAACTGTAGAAGCTAAGGTGGGTTTCTTGGAAAATTAAATACATCTTATATTAGATAATAGTAACATGTTATTTACGTTAAGTATTTAAAATGTTTATTAATTACAAACAAATAAGGTGCAGCACGTGCAACCCCTTACGACATGCTAGATCCTTATATTAGAGTTGTGGTAGAGCTTAGATACAAAACATCTCGTTTTAAGTAGGTAGTTCAAGTACCTTGACTCAATGCTTAACAAGAACGAAGGTATTGATCAAGAGGTTAAGTTCTACCGGTACGGATCGTAATTTTAGGCTTTTAGGAGAGACTACAGTAAGAAGATTAGGATAGTTGAGATGTGCAAGATAAGATGGATGAGTGAAAATGCATTAAATGATATGATCCAAAATTTAGACATTTGTGAGAGTGCTCGATTATCGAAAATAAAATAAGGGAAAATCATTTATGTTGGTTAGGTCATGTGCAAAGCAGATCGAAAAATTAAAGGATATTCCGCAGGCTTTAAATAGAGACAAGTATATTGGCATTAACAATTCTTAATAATTAATCCTTCCTCCTAGAGAAAAGTAAGCCTTTTTCCAACCATCAAGCCTCTTCCAACCATCAATCCTCTTAGACACCTTCTCAATCACTGTTGACCAAAATGATTTCCTTCTGGGGTTGAGACCCAAAGGTAAGCCAAATAGGTGATGTGAAAGTCAACCACATCGCAGTTCCCCAAATTACTCAACGGACTTAAAGTACTATTCTCAATATTTATGCTTATGATGTATTTAGACGAATTTACCTTTAAACCTAAGAGAAGTTCAAATAGGGTGAGAATGTCTAGCTTATGTTTGAAACCCTCGCAGCTCGCAGAATGAAATAAAATTGTAAAGTTGGTGATGATCACATTGTTTCCATTGATCTACCTACCTTCAAACGTTGAAATTAAGTTTTCTTTATTTAACTGTTAATTGAGGTCTTCATGGTCAACGTTCATGATTGAAGTCAATCATAGAAAGTGTGCCAGATGTGCTCATATTGCAAAAATAAGGTCGCATCATATCATACCGGTCACATCTTAAAGATTTTCAAATTTACTAAACCAGAATTAACCGCATCTAAAAGATGTAAAAAAAATCCGCGTTTTAGGTTGTTCCATGCGATATTTCATGGTTTAGGAAAATACATGACAATACGACAACCTCATCATCCCTGTTACCGCATCACTTTGTGCGTAAGCATAACCATGACTGTTGCTGCATTTTTGCACTATGGCTGTGCTTTTGATATCAGTTTAAACTAAGGCCAAAGAACTTTTGTTAATGTGGATTTATCCTATAATTAGTCTCTGGATAGTGTGATGTTGGTTATTTTTTATTTGCTCCTGAATTTAAATGTAGAACCTACATGGAAATACATAACAGAGAGGATTTTGTTGTAGGTGGGGTCTATGGACTATGGAGGCTTGAGGCGCAAAACCTGTCGTATAAGTTAGATATATGTTACGTGAAATTGTAATTTGAACCTAAATGAAACGTCTAATTCTTTCAACATTGATGTGGCAGCATATCCTAATAGATTCAAATACATGTATTTATGGTGTGATTGAGATTTTTGATGAGGATTTGATGTAGTCGAGAATGCATTTATGGTAGTAACAGATCAAACGAAATCCAAAAACATCCTAATTTTCTTGCTTTTATATGTGATTTGATTTCTATGAATATTATTACTTACCATAAATGGTTTGTTTGTTTGTGTGCGTTTTCGCACATAATTGGGGATTGACTTTATATTCTTTGGAGCATAAAGATTTCTTCCAAATGGTGAAATTGTTGACTTAACACTATGTTTGGATAGCAAATTAAGATAGAAAATGAGTGTTTTCCCTCCAAATCTTTCCACATTAGTAGAGATTGTATTTTTAAGAAAATTTGTCCATGTTTTTCCTCCAAACCCCTCCCCTCCAAATCCCTCCCCTCCCTTTCTTTTAATCTAAACAATGGATTTTTTATCCTTCCAAATCCCTTCCTTCCTTTTCCCTTCATTTTCATCTATCCAAACAGTGTAAATGTTCTTTATTTGGTTTAGTCAGACTATATCATGACCATTCAATGAGATTGTACGCTAATTTTGTTACTTTTGAATTTTCTTTGTTAATTTTACTCTAAAGAAGTTTTCCCTTAGATAGTGCTGACGGTAAAGATCTAGTTGGCATTTGTTAAACCTAGAGCAAGGGTAGGGGGATACATATGTATCAAACACAAAACTTTGGGACTTGGTTTTCACTTCTGGTGTAACGGCAGTTTTGTTCTCTTGAATCTCAGGTTAACCAGTCAATTCTTTGCTTTTCTATGTTGTCTTAATTCAATTGTGCCCCTCTTTCTTCTGATTATTCTAGTGTTCTGCATAAATCAGTCAGCCATTGTTCTTCATTTATCTGTCGTGTTCTGTGAAGTTCTGATTGCTTTTCTGTACATCTTTTATGCAGTTGATTGGTTTTGCTGTTTTTTTTTGAGAGTTCTTTGATTTTCTTTTTCTAGGGATAAAGTTCGAAGTTTTCTGGACATGATGGATATTCAAGATTTACATTCACCTCTTCCATCATCAGTTTCAACTTTTTCGGATTCATCTAACTGTGACCTGCAACCTCTATCCATTGGTGCCGGAAGGTGGCATGTAGGTGATAAGATGGCTGAGCAAATACTGTCTATTATCCAGCCCAATGCAGGTTCTGAGAATAGGAGGGAAAGGATCATCAAATATCTTCAGAGGCTTATTGAGTATGCTTTTAAAACTAAGGTATTAACTTGATTGCTTATCTTCAACTCATAGATTTATAGTTGTCACTTGAAAAATACACCTTGCCTTCTTGTTAAATGTTGTCTGTCGTTATCGAAAATTTTTAGTTTCTTTTTTCTCGTTTCCCTTCCAATGATTGAAGAGCAAGCTCTTCATTTTCACAGAAAGCATAAATTATCAAGTAATATTTGGTAATTATAACTTTAAAGATGCTTTTGTAAATGGGAAGAGGATAAGATGTTTCTCAAGTTTATAGTCCTATACTAAATCTTTCTGAACAATATTATTTTTTTCAAACACGTACTTTTTCTTTTTTTCTGTTTTTTTTGACCTTTTAATTTAGAAAAAATTAATGCCTATGTTCCCGAGTTTCCCACACTTTTTTGATGTACACAGACTACACAAACTTTTAGTCATTTAAAATCAAGATCAATTCCAAGTTTTTTGAGTTTTTCCTCAAAGCAATCGATAAGGTTACTTTTCCTACAAGTATGCAAAATATGCCTAAAATATCCTTGGAATACTACATGCTGTGGTCTTTGGACAGGGCACCTCCAAATCCTTGGATTAATTATTTTGGGTATAAACTACGATTAGTTAAAGCTTATGAGTGAAACTTGATATTGTTTATGCTAATTTCTTTCACTATTGTTGTTATTTTAAATGTTCCTCACATTCTTAGAGCTGGTCTTTTCTTTCAATTTGTGTTCAATGGGAGCTAGATTATGGAAGCCTGCTGGAAATTTTTATGAAGTGAAAAAAGTTGCTGTCTTTTTAAACCATCTTTGTAAATGTATGTATAAAGACTATATACAAATATTCTTCTAGTCAATTGAAGTTGACGTATTTCTAATTTCTTACTATAAGGGAAACAATAGTTGTTTCAATATGACTTTCTCACTTCCCTAGCACTGTCTTTTTGTCCATTCAGAAACCAGCCTTTCTTTGTTGAGTCACTCATGCCAAAAGATTCTTCTGCAACTATTTCTCCTCAGTTTTTAGTTTTCCCCCTTTCTAGTCTATCTTGATCAATTTACAGTATTCATTCTCAATTTGTCATTTTGAAATGTTGTGTAATTGATTCTTGTTCAATGTGAATGGAGCTAATTTGGGAATTGATGTTAAGGGAAAGATTTGGTTTTATTTTGCATTTGGATTACAAAGACATTTGATAGGAGGGGTAAAGCCATGAAGGTTTGGAAGGTGAGGAAAGGAGAAAGATAGGAAGGGAATCAGAGTACTTGGTGAATGGCTGGCACATTTGTGACTCTTAATTCTATTTTTTTCAACTATTAAATGTAGGGAGGGGTAAGAACTGGGGAGATATTATTGCGGGAATGAAAAACCCTTGTGGATTCTTGTCTTTATCACTGTTTATTTTTATTTTTCTCCGACGCTTTTTATTCTTTCTTTAGAGCCTAAACTTGAAAACTTTAACGAATGATGATAAAATATTGTTGATATGTAAGACATTAGAGTATGTATAATCATTTATGTAGTAGTATTAATGGTGAAATGTGTACATAAATATATTTGATAGTCCTTTGAAAAAAGTATATGATGGGACGAAGAAAGAAGTAACTTCACCCCTTGACACCCCTAAATAAAAGATGGTATAAATGGAAAATTACAGTATGAAAAAAGTGATAATGGATAAATTCTCAAGTTTTCTCTCCCGCTGTCCTTAAAAGGCCAATGTAACAGATCAGCTAAGATGGTAATCAAAACTGACTATTAATGAATACAAGAACGATACTATTGAACATTCGAGTCTCCCAAACACTCCTAAGTATGGGACGTTCGAGTCTCCCAAACACTCCTAAGTGTTTCCACTTTACTCTCTAGATATCTCCTCCTCCAAAACATCCCATACTCCCCTCTATTTATAAGAGATGGGAGGGGAAAATACAAATAAGAATAAAGACTATTAAAAGACTAACTAACATAACAACCTAAAATACAACTCTAACTAACTTTTATTCTTTTACATTATATATGACCCTAGGAATATGTCATGTATGACAATACCGGCCGCCTAAAGATCCACCTTGTCATCAAGGTGGGTAAAATGTAACTTGGGTCGAATTGATAACATCAAATCTCACTTCTATTTCTTTCTCCAGCTATTTACAAATGAAATCCTTGGAATGAGCAGCAGATTTTTCAGTCTTGTTGCAAACAATAAGTATGGGGATCCTTTTCTTTACAACACTAGCCTTGGTAAGGATATCGTACAAGTACTATGCGGCAAAGCGGCAATTTGGCAAGAGCTCCAAAAAATCAATAGCAAAAATAATGCCAGCAGTTTATGACATATACTCGTCAACCTTAATCTGAAGATGCGAGTGCCTAGGAACATCAACTAAATGCACCGGTTTGATTTTAAACGGCCTAAAAATCTTAAAGAATTTTGGGGTGATTCTCACAATGAATTGAAAGAGCGGAAAAATGCCCCAATTCTAAGATGCCAGGATGTCATCAGCCTTGATGATGTCAACCATGACATCATTACCAGGAAACCCTAATGTTTCCTTCATCTTTCCTGGCTGAAATTCCAAAATGCCTCCTCTTTCAAAAACCCCTAAAATATTAAACTCTCTCTCCAACTTCTCTCCCATGCAACTGGCCAGCCAACACTCTGTTCTCCCGCCGATGTACCACCACCGAATTCCGAAGACCCCAAAACCAAAAAACCCAAATTGAACAATCGCACCCTTGTTCTCTGTCTTCTCCCGCCTGCCGACAAAACACCTGAGGTCCTCCTCGCTGTTCCCCTGCAGCTAGGGATGGTCATGGGTCCAGGACCCTGTAGGACCCGCCCCTTTTATAAGGGTCTGGGTAGGGATGGTCATGGGGCGGGTTTGGAGCGGGTCTGGCCAGACCCGGACCCGGACCCTATTTTTTTTGGATCCAGACCCGGATCCGGACCCTAAGGGTCCAAAATTTTCAGACCCGGACTCGGACCCTACGGGTCTGACAGGGTCTAGGGTCCTTAATGGGTCTTATACAAAGCATCTTTGATTTGTCAAAATTGAACCTTTTTCGAGTTTTTTTGTATTTTTGTAAGCAACTTATTATCGTATTACAAATACTTGTTCGAGTCCATGAAATTCAAATACAAAATAATTACTAAAACGTAAAAACACTTGTCTAAATACATGATTAAAAATCAATTATGAAAGACTAAATGAGAAACATAGTGTATATTTCATAACATTAAAAATTACAATAAATTTTGATTAATCTTCTTCAACTTCATCAAGATCCTAAAGGAAATATCAAACAAGTATAAGTTAGTTTTTCAATAAAGAAAAAGTAAATAAAAACAAATCCATTAAAGTTAAAGCGTACTAGTTGAATCGCATCTATTTGTTGTTCTTCATCAACATCCGAATCATCAATTACTGTGGAGCAAGCATAAGCATCTTTCGAAGAACCTTAGAAAAAGATTTTAAAAACAAAAACAAATTAAGATCACCAACCAAAAACAAAACCAATACTAAATCAGTAAAAGTTAGACTTTTACCTTTTATGTCTTCCATCATCCAATTTTGTAAACACATTAATGCTTACAAAGTTTGTGAATGAAGTCTTGAACGATGAGGGCTAATAACTCTTCTTCCGGTACTAAAAGCACTTTCTGAAGCAACGGAAGAAACAGGAATGGCAAGAATATCTTTCGCAATCTTTTGCAAAGTCGGATACTTCGTATTTACTTTCCACCAATAAAGGATATCCAAATCCTCATCATCCGATAATGGTTCTTCCTCTAAATAAAAATCCAATTCACACCTATTCACCTTTCTAACCTTAGTTCTCTTAGATTGAGCAAATTCATCTTGTGCACCGTCTATAGAACTTGGTGCAGGTTGTTTCCTACTTTGCCCAACATCATTCACATTTTTCACAATATCACTTTTCCTTTGATATTCCACAACCAAATTATCAAGACACCTACGAACTCTTGCTAATTGCATATCAACCTCATTAACATCAAAAAACTTCCTAAAATAAAACTCCACACAATCCATTTTATTTCTCGGGTCTAAGATAGTAGCAATAGCCAAAAGTTCACACATATTTTCCCAATACTTGTCAAATTTTTCAAGCATATTTTCTGTCATCAATCTAATAATTTCAACATCACTTTGTAACCACCTACCCATAGCAAGCTTAATCTCACAAACCCTTCGGAAAAAAAGATTGATAGTGATAAACTTTCTTCCAGAAAAAACATTAGTTGTATTGTAAAAAATTTCTAACTTATCACAAACAAGCTTAGCTAATTCCCAATCCTTATCACTAGGAACAACAAAATTCATCTTTTTATTCACTCGCCTTAACCTTGAAAACACATCTTTAAACGACAAAACACTTTTAAGCATCAAGTAGGTTGAATTCCATCTTGTTTTACAATCAAGACTAGGTCTTTTAATGTTAACTAAGTCCAAAAAACGACAAGCCTCCTCAAAATTTTCAATTCTTTTAGGAGTTGACATCCAAAAAGACACACAATCACGAACTTTTTCAATTGCAGAACTAATAACCCCTAATCCATCTTGAACTATTAGGTTCAATATGTGAGCACTACAACGTAAATGCAAAAGATCACCCTCAAGCATCAAAGACCTTTTCTCAAACTTATTCATTAAAATCTTCATCATTGCATCATTAGTAGTGGCATTATCAACAACAACAGCAGATATTTTATTTTCTAAACAATATTGAGACAAACAATCCATCATTACCTTTGCAATAACACCTCCGGTGTGAGGACAAGGCACATAGCAAAACCTATATAGAATAACATAATATATGTTTTAGTCAAAGGATAAATGATAAAATTAAAAGTAACATGATTACATGAGTAAATAAGTAAGATTTTACCTTAAGGTGCGATTTCGTAAGACCCATTGTTTATCAATAAAATGCGAAGTTATGACCATGTAACCCTTCTTCTGGTTGGTTGCAGTCCACATATCAGTAGTGATTGCAATTCTACTTTCATTATGATCGAGCAATTTATGTAGAGAAAGTTTTTCTTCTTTAAACATCTTCATGATATCTCGCTTTAATGTGGACCTAGAAATCATCTTAAAATTGGAATTAAGGCTTTCAACAAACCTTCTAAACCCAATATGATCCACCATAGACAATGGATACTCGTGCATAATAACCATGGAAACTAATTCCCTTCTCGAAAATTCTTGGTCGAACTCTTTAAGGTTGCTTTTACCACTATATTCCAGAGAACTTGACCCATCACATTCCTTCTTAACTCTTAAAGTTGTTTGACCACGTGCAAGATTCAAATGTCTTCCTGAACAAACTTTCTTTGCGTGTTTCAAGAGATGAGAAGTTCCACTACTACCACCTGTTACTAGACTAACACCACAATGCTTACAAACAGCTCTAATCACACCATTTACTTCCTCTCTTACAAAATAATTCCATGCCTCAGAGGTTGTTTTCCTTCCCTTATCTTTTGTGCAAGAACTTGGAATACCATCAACATTATCATTAACGAACCCTTCTTCATCTACATTCAATGTATTTTTTGACTCCATGCCAAAATCATTTTGTGGTTGTGCCACTGATTTGGATGTACATTGTGATTGATTTTCATCCATTATCTATACGAATACGAATATAAATCTAAATTTAAATACCTATTCAATCAATAAATTTCATATCAAAATCATAACAATAAATCTAAATTTGTTTTCAAATCATAACAATAGATTTAAGAGGGCATACAGATGATACAGTGAGTCAGTGATACAGACACAGCACACAGTCCTATTTGATATCATAACTTATAACATTCATAACATAAGTATCATAACATTCCTACAGAAAATTACAAAACTTACAAAGAAGTAGCAACTTAAGAAAACAAAACTTATAACATTCCAAAACAGAAAGGCTAAAACTTACATATAAATCAAAAAAATTAACAATCATAAGTATCATAACTAGCACTATAGAATATATACATATACAATCTAAATAAGAACTGATATCATAACTCTTTCCAGCAGAAAACGAAAACCCTAATAATGAAAGAGAAGTCAGTTTCAAAAGACCCAAATTTTCAGATATTACAAGTCAGTTTCTTGAGATCCCACAAAATATATTACAAGTCAGATGATTCTAGAACATAAAATGGAGAAAATTAATACCCAGTAGGCCACTAGTATATCTTTATAATCTTCAACACAATACAAAGAAAAATTAAACAAAAATTAAACAAAATCAAAGAAATGGAATACCTGGAGTTTTCGAGGCGATGGCGATGGTGATGTCGCAGAGGCGGAGGACTAGAGCCAGAGGACGAGGTTAGAGGAGAAGTCGAGAAGAGAAACTAGAAAGAAAAATTAGGGTTTTCGAGGCTGCTACCTGCTACTCTGCTTCCTGCTTGATTTTTGAGATTTTTGAGATTTTTGAGATTTGAGAATGTACTGGATTTTTGAGATTTGAGAATGAGAATGGCCCACTCCCAGTTCCACGCCCATCTATTCATAATATCAGAATTCAAAAATATAAAATTTAAAATTTAAAAGTTTAGGGTCCGGGTCCGGGTCTTCATCTTAGGACCCGGACCCGGACCCGTCAAAAAAAAATTTGGATCCAGACTCGGACCCGGATCCGACGGGTCTCAAAAATTAAGACCCAGACCTAGGGATGGTCATGGGTCCAGGACCCTGTAGGACCCGCCAAATACAAAAACTTTTGACAAAAATACAAAAAAACTCGGAAAAGGTTCAATTTTGACAAATCAAAGATGCTTTGTATAAGACCCATTAAGGACCCTAGACCCTGTCAGACCCGTAGGGTCCGGGTCCGGGTCTGAAAATTTTGGACCCCTAGGGTCCGGATCCGGGTCTGGATCCAAAAAAAAAATAGGGTCCGGGTCCGGGTCTGGCCAGACCCGCTCCAGACCCGCCCCATGACCATCCCTACCTGTAGCCAGTTCACGGTATCCCCTAAATTAGGCACTCCCAAAATTTCTACCGTACTTCACACCGAAACTATAGCATTAACTCTTCTCTCCTGCCGGCGCTTTCTCCTTTCCCTCGTCTGGAATTTTCCGATAATTTCTTCCTTTTCTGCTCTTTTCACGTCACCGGAGAGCAACTTATAATTTCCGGCTGCCTCCTTCGCACTTTCTTTCTTCCTCTTGTCAGTCAACAACCGCCAATTTCCAGTGAGCCACCCAAAAAATATCCGACCTTGTCTACCGCCGCCACTGTCTTCACCGCCCCTACCTTCCCATTGTTCCGGCTCCACCTACTCGAACCTCCTCCAGACCTGCAACTCAAATGTGCTTCCTTTCTTTTCTTTTTCATTATTATTTTTATTCCCATGACTTCTTTCTTCTTTTCCCAGTACTTTCTATTTTTCTTTTGGGTTATGTTCTTTTCTTTATGATGCAGGAACATAACCCTCTTCTTGTTTCTCATCCCTTTCTTTTTTACTCTACATTTCTTTTGAGTATTCGTCTTTTTCTGCTGTAACAATTTCTTACATTTTTTACTCGAACTTATTTGTTCCTTTACCAATCTTGAATCCTCTTCTTGGTTCTTGGATTGCTGATCTGTTTGCTGACCCTCACATATAACCATCTCTCTTACTTTCCTTCCCATTTCATCAACCTTTACAATCTCTTCTTGGATATCTTCGTTTCTTTCTTTATGGAATACAAATGCCATTAATTCATTTTCCATATCTTGATGTAAGATGAGAAGTGAAAATGCCTTGTGACCGCATTCATGTTCCGCCATTTCTGCCTCAACAACATATTCATCACAAAATTCACAAATGCCTTTTTCCATCTTTTCGTAAATTTCATTTGTGGATGTTTTTCGAATGAGTGAATAGAATCATTCTGGACAGCCTTTTGGAGCATATCTAACGGAGGAATTTCAGCCCCGAAACCCTTAAAAAACGCATCAAGATCTTCTTCTTCAGTATTCGGATATCCTATTTCTTCCTTGGGAAAAAGATCTAGCGCCAACGCCTTCTTCAACCTTATCAAAATTCTGTTCCAGTTGATCTATCTAGACTATCCACTAGATCGAAATTCTTGCTCTGATACCTATGTAACAGATCAGCCAAGATGGTAATCAAAACTGACTTTATTAATGAATACAAGAACGATACTATGGGACGTTTGAGTCTCCGAGACACTCCTAAGTATGGGACATTCCAGTCTCCCAAACACTCCTAAGCGTTTTCACTTTTCTCTCTAGATATCTCCTCCTCCAAAACATCTCATACTCCCCTCTATTTATAAGAGATGGGAGGGGAAAATACAAACAAGAATAAAGGCTATTAAAAGACTAACTAACATAACAATCTAAAATACAACTCTAACTAACTTTTATTCTTTAACATTATGTATGACCCTAGGAATATGCCATGTATGACAGCCAATTACAACAACAATGCCAAAGCTGTACGCGCAAAAGCTTGGGACCAACTACATCAACGATAAATCACTAAATCAATCTTTGTAGCCGCCCACATAAATTCTCCTACTCCATTCTAGTTATCTACCATCTCGACCAGTTAATATTGGTTCTTCATATCCTTTTTACCGGTTCGCCATGTATCAACATTCTATCTTCTTTACCGGTTTGTCAGCATTATGTTATTGTACATGCCCAGCCACCTCAAACGTTTTTCTTTCATCTTATATCCTTAATATTTTGCGACTATGTCCTGTTTCAAATTCTATCTTCCAAAGTATGATGAATCATCTATTTAAGTATTCGCAATTCGACTTCCTGATTTTAAAATTTTCATTTTATGCTGACCGATGCATGAACACAATTACCTGATTTTATTGGCTAGTCTAAAAATGATCACTTTATCACTTTTCATGCTTAAATGTAGCTCACCTTGGGTGATTACTAGTTTGGTGAATATTGTACAGAGATTTGTTGTGTTTATAGTTAAGTAATTTTTTTAGAGATGTGTTTGTGTTGTAATCTTAATTTTGCTTTCTTTTGAGGGGTAAGGAATGGCCCTTGAAGGTATACTCTCTGTAATCTTTTGTTTGAGTCAATTTTGTAGCTGTTGAATAGGCTTGATTCTTTTTGGAGAGTTGTGCTATTTATCCATGATTGTCTAGTATTCTTTTTCTCCTCATAAGCTATTTATGGATATGGACATATTTCTAGTTTATTCTTCATCTAACGGAAAGGTAGAGCAGTTTGCATGTCTTTATTTGATAACAATACCACTACTGCAACAAAGACCGCAACAAACCCATGAGTGAATTGTTTGATTTAGGTTTCAGTTTATGTGTTGGGATACAACAATCAAGATATGAGAAGCCGGAATCCTTGCCAATGATTGATTATAAGGATTTTTTGGTAAGATCAATGAAGGGAGTATTGATTTCCACTTAACAAAATCAATATAGATAGGAGAACTTGTAGTGGTAAACATTCATGTTGATAACATCATGTCATTATTAGCTATAATTTTCTATTCTCGTCCCATATGTGAGTATGTGAGATATGCATTTGTTTAATCATAGCCTTTAGGTTGTTTCAATATAGTATCATTAGCTGACATATTTTGTTTTGAATTGGTAGGTCTTTCCATTTGGATCTGTGCCGTTAAAGACATACCTTCCACATGGAGACATTGATTTGACTGCAGTTAATTATTCTATATCTAGTGATGACTTAGCTGCTGGGATATGCAGTCTCCTAGAAAATGAAGCGAGGAACAACACTACTTTTCAAGTGAAGGATGTGCTTTGTGTTCCTGCACAGGTTTGTTTCTAGGTTCATGCTATATACTTATAAAATATTAACCCCCTCGCCTTTGTTAGAATTAAGAGGATTTAAGATAAGATGCATGTACTTATAAAATATTAACTCCCTCGCCTTTCTGGTTAAAGGAAAATTAGAGATCGCTTCTCGGTGTGGTAAGACTTATTATTCACGGACTTTTACATTGCCATGACAAGAGCTTCTTTTGGAGCATTGGGCATGACTATAATATATGAATTTGTGGGTTTTAATTGTTTTATGTTGTTGGATCCACCTTCTTTTATTGAGAAATTCAACGTGGTAACCTTGAAGTATTGGGTTTCCATGTGGTAGACAAACTTTTTTAAAAATCCACATGTAACCTTGTGGTATACCAAATAAAAACTTTGTGACCTTTTTTATAAAATACATTTTTCTTCTGTTAGAAAGGATCCCAAATTGAAAAGAATGAACCGTTCACTCTCAATTGCTGCAACCTCTTTGAAGGTTTTTGGATTAGGCCCCTGTAAGGAGTTTCTTTAGTTGAAGAAAAGGTCGGCCTAAAGTTTGTGCTCAAAGTCTTGTAGTTGGGTGAGAGATTAAACTTTTGGATTAGGCCCCTGTAAGGAGTTTCTTTAGTTGTTTTTGCTTTGTGAGGACATTATTCAGAGAAATATAAGAAACAATGTTTATGTCTTGAAAGAAGTAACCTTGATTGCGTTGGTGATAAATCGAAGATGTTTATGATGTTTTCATAAGCTTTTGATTACATTCTTCTGTATTTTATGGAATTGTTTTGTTGAAATTTCTGGTTTTGTGATTTGTTAAAGGGCCCTGTAATACATATAAATGTAGTGATGGAAGCTAGAGTAGTTTTTATCGCTTATGTTCTAAGAAAATGAGCAACGATTTGATATCAGATATGGATTGGGGGAAGGCTGTATCGTGGCGGTTGAAAATATTCTTATAGTTTATTTACATTCTATTAGCAATTTGTAATTGTCTTTCCATACCACGAATGCTAGGATCTTGAGACACTACACCAACCATTAAGGAGCGCATACCTCTGTGTATGAATAGCCTATTCTTATTGGTGCATTGTATCCCAGTTGCAAACCTTTTCATTTCTTTTGAAATTCTTGGTGTGAACTTGGCGAATATTTCATCATCCTTTAGGTATCATCCAAAGACATGAATTTAACCATAATTTATCTCAATTCTAGTGTTATAGCTTAAATTTCTTGAACTCTAGATATAAGTAAATTTTATATCCTCTTTATAATGTTGAGGTTAAGGCTTTGGCATTATTATATCCGCTTCATTGCATTATAAAATGTTTTCCTTTCCCATTTGCTTGCTTGTTCCAAAAATAACTGCTAGGCACCGGTATTTTCATTATTTAATTTACAAACTCGTGAGTTTTTCATGGATTGACATCTATCTTGTCGGATTCTTTACCCAAGGATCGTTGCCAGATTCTACTTTCAATTCTAGCAGCAAACACTATCACAATTTAGAATTTTCACCCTTTTGTTTATAATTATCCAAGAGATGACTCCTGCCCATGTTGTGGTCAAAGTATTATCATCAAATATGTTCAACTGTGGTTGTTCATTGCCTTTTTATTTTTGATAATCACCTTCGCTTCTCCTATTTGATCTTAAAGAGGTGCAAGTACAAATGAGTAAACAAAGGGGCAAGTCCTATTTTCTTCAAGAAATATTGCAAATGCACTTCAATGTGCCTTTCTGGAATATTATTGATGTGTAAATGCTAAGCTTTTCTAACTTCAAACTTGATGCCCTATATCTTAAAAGAGAGGATCATTTGACTAGTTCCTTTCTGTGCGTCAGTTTCTGTGTAAACAAATCAATATTTAGTTATTCATATATGTTGATCCAGAAGTAGATAGATTATTTGGATTTATTTGGGATCATGCAAGTTGAACATTGAGTTTCTTGCAGTCGGTCATAGGTTTCTCTTTCTGGTTGGTTGTAGGTGCAAGTTGAACAGAATATATGTTGATCCAGAAGTAGATAGAATATTTGGTTTGCGGTTGATACTACAACCGCAACCGCATCCAATATTTTGCACTATAATTCACTGTCTGTGATGCACTTGCATGCATGCTTGCACATGGATGTGTTTTAGAAAAGTTGGCTTCCATGTATAGAGTCCACTGGTCTAATATGCTTGGACTTGGTGAAATCGGATTACGTTTTATTCTTTCATTCGTTTTACTCATAGCCTTTGTTTTAGCATGAAGTGTTTCTAGCAATATGCAACTATTAGAGTTTTTTGGTCATCCATTTGTCTTTATCTGGCTTTTTAAAATTTCTGAATCACCTTCTATGGACCTGTATTCTACTGAAATTTTTATTGTCTTCAGTTCTGCTAAATATTTACTTGCATTACTTCAATGGTTGCAAAGTGCTTGTGCTGTATTTGAAGATTGTCTTCTTCTGCTATAAGTTTGAAAATCTTCAACTTAAGCAGCTCTATGGTGGTTGCAGGTCAGAGTTGTTAAATGCACTGTGGATGGTATATGTGTCGACATATCCTTCAATCAAACGGCTGGGCTTTATGCACTATATTTTTTTGATAAGGTTAGGCTAAATTTTCTTGGATGTTGACCTATCTTTCCTTACCTTTATTTTGTTGTGCCAAACTTGCTCTCCACGTTGGTTGAAGTTTTCGTTGCCATGTTTTGAGAAAACAAGATTAGCATTTATGTATAATTAATCTTCAAATATGTCAATTTTAGACATCATATTTTATGCCCTGTGCGTTTTGGGTATGGATCAAAATGTACTGCTTTTGCTAGATGCTGATACATGTAGCTGTGGCCTATGGATTTGGTTTTGCTAGTTCACTGATTAATAAAAGGATGATATTGGTGAAATTTATTTTTCTGCCTGTACTGTTTCCGTGTCTTGTGCACAATATAATTAAAGCACATCCGAATATTCACTTACTTTATACTTGGTCTAATTTTTGTTCAGGTTGACCAATCTATTGGAAAAGATCATCTTTTCAAGCGTAGTGTGATTCTGATCAAAGCATGGTGCTATTATGAGAGTCGACTCCTTGGTGGATATTATGGCCTAATATCAACATATGCTTTGGAGACTATGGTCTTGCATGTTATCAATCTCTTCCATTCTACACTACCGTGTCCATTAGCTGTAAGTTTTTCTTGTTAAATAGTTCTTCTGGTTTCTGTTTTACGAAAGAACTATATACCAATAAGTCATTCCTAATCGGAAATAAATTGGTTTTAGTTGTTTTATGTATGTTTAAAATCTAGTCAAATTTGATTCAAAGGGCATTGTTTAAACAAGCGTTTATATGTTTTGTTTTGAGTTGCAGGTTTTGCAGAAATTCTTGGAATACTACAGCACATTTGAGTGGAACAAGTATTGTGTTAGAGTTGATGGTCTTGTCTTGATATCAACTCTTCCTGAAATAGTAGGTAATAAATTTTCCATTGTCTTGCTTGGTTTTTGCCTGTTGAGCTGCCAACTGTCGATTAACGTTCTTCACTAATAACTCTATTTTCGCTTCACAGTGCTGTCACCACCTGAATGTGATGATGCTCTTCTGAGTGATGCTATTTTAAGAAGTTACAGAGAAGTAACCTTATCTGCTATGGGAATGGGAGTTGTTGGATCTAAAAATCCTGCATTTCCTGTTAAGTTTCTCAACATTTTGGATCCTCTAAGAGATGATAACAACTTAGGCCGCAGTGTTAGCAAGGGTATCACAGTCTTAAAACACTCGAGTATTTCAATATTTTTTTGGGAAATTCCATGTGGTAACCCTGAATTTTCGGCTTGTCCATGTGGTAGACAAACATTTTTTTAATCCACGTGGTCACCTTTGACCAACCAACTTTTCCATGTGGTAGACAAAAGGGATGTTATTTTGTTAACTTTACGTTATTTTTACCCAACATAATGACATTTTTTGCAAACAAAAGTTGTGATCACCCTAATTGACCACATATTTCGAAATGCAGTCGAAATAAGCATTGAATTTAACCAAAAACTTAACATTTTGTCTACCACATGGAAAAGTTGGAAGCTCAAGGTTACCAAACTGATTTAAAAAAAATTTGTCAACCACGTGGAAAAGCCAAAAACTCACGGTCATCACATGGAATTTCCCTATTTTTTTATATTCATTATCTCCTGCTTTTTTTAATTATTTTTATGATACTCATAACAGGGAACTTCCATCGAATCAGAAGTGCTCTCTCTTATGGTGCTCAAAAGCTGGGTGACATTTTGATGTTACCCCTTGAAAATATTAAGCATGGGCTTGAAATATATTTCAAGGATACATTGGAGAGAAACGGAAAAGGATCACGGGCAGATGTTGATGTTCCTGTGTCAGCATATGGTTCAGAAACTTCTTCTGGCAATAGTGGCGATGATCATCTTTCTGGATTACATTATGGTCTGTGGGTTCATTATTATGGTGCGATATATCCTATCGTGTCTAACACATCAGAAAGTGACAAAGTATGGAATAATCGATGGCCAGAAATGGTTTATAACGCGCAATGTGATCAGAACATTTATTATGGTAAAAGTATTGACAAAAGCCCACCATCATCTTTTGATGGTGTGAGAAGTATAATACCCAGCAAGGCCGCTTCTGTTAAAGAGAATAGAAAATCAAGGGGAACGGGCACATTCATCCCCTATCCTGTAAGGCTATATTTCTTTCTTTTGGTGGTTTTTGTCTTGTATTCCTAGTATTTACATTAACAATTACTTTTACAGCCCGTTTGGTTAGTGGTACTAAATAGTGGTAATGGGAATGGTTTTTAGTATAAAATTTCATCAAAAGTCCCATTTCATTCCCATGGTGATGAAACTTTGATCACAAAAAAATTTTGTTGTTTACAAATTTTCATTACCACCTATACCACCTCTCCCAATGGTGATGCATTGGAATTAAATTTATAAAGAAAATGAGATGATTGAAGTTGGAAAAGCATGGTCATCAAGGTAGCAAGAGATTTTTCAACTAAAATTACACTAGTTTTCATTCTCATTACTACCGTTTAATAACACTTACCAAACGGGCCGTTATAGCGCAAAGGAGAGGAAAAAGTAGAGAGAGAAAAAGATGATGTTTACAACTTAGGACATGCTTGTAATGAGGGTAAATATTTTAGGTAAAAATAAAAGTCAAACTATACAAATGAAGGTAAGTAAAGGGGAATTTGAAAGGGGACATTGAGATCTGTTGACTTTGTACACCATTCCGTTGTAAATAAATGATTTTATAATAGGTCCATTGTAGTCTTAAAATTTTATAATAATCAAAACAACTCTAATCGCCATCTAAGGATAAAGAATATAATGGTATGAATAAGATGGACTAGAAATATGATTAACTTTACCACTGTTTCTTACATTTGACAATAACCTTGTTTTCTTAGTTTGGCTTTTATTTTCCTTTAAAATATTTACTTCCAATACAAGCATGCCCATAAGAGAAAAAGTAGAGAATCTTAAACTTAAAGTTGTAAACTCGAGATATTTTCTTTAACTTATATGTGAGAGCATTTTTCTTGTTTATCTCCCCAACTCCATACCCCAGGTTTTATTCCGGACTGTTCATTTTTTGTATCTTATTATTAAAATCAGTACCATAGACTTCGGAGGAACATTGTTTCGGTGGCAAATGGAGAGGAAAATGAAGCTGAGAAGGAACTTGAAAACGAGGAGGAACTTGAAAGTGAAAAGGTGGTTGAAACAGTGGACTCTCCTACTAGCTCTCCGCGAGAAGCAAATTTGTCTTCTGATGAGGCTGTAAATACAGAACCCTTCAATTATTCGATAGAAGAGTTCCCTGTTCTTCCTGGTAGTAAGCCCATACCTATTAAGGTTTGCCTTGAAACTGTTCAAGTCAATGACAATTCGGAATCATTTGATAGCCTTGAGTTTGGCAACTTCAAACACTCGCCATCAATATCTCCGTCAGTGTCAGAAACAAGCAAGCAGTCTGATTCTGATGTTTCAATTAATCTGGACTTAGTGGGTGACCCAACAGTGGCAATATCAGAAGGCCAAGAATCATCAAAGATCAAGGAAATACCGTACTTTCTTTTCCCATTCATAGCTAGTTTCTTTTGAATTTGATTTTATATTCCGTTTAGATTCTACCCCCACCCCAGCTCTTTGCTGCTGTATCGTCTCACTCACCTACTTCCCCAACCCCCCTTTTTGGAAATACAGGCTGGGCCTAGTGCAGCCACCACAGCTGAAAGATGATCAGGAGTTTCCCCCCTTAAGCCGATCTGCAGAAGCTGTTATAACTATTGATAAGAAGGAATTCCCTCCTCTTTGTGCATATTCAAGGTCGCATAAAAGTAAGAAGGGGACAAAAGACTTTAAATGAGATGTTGAAGGAGGTGTAGAGCGGTACTGAAGTTTAATGAAGGTACTGAAAGAAACAATAAACGATATCTTGTTCTTAGTGCTCAATATTTTCACTAAAATTAAGTAGCTTTTGATAATCGAATACCCGTAAGAGCGATATTGACTAAAATTTGAGACTTGTAGGAAACTCTAGGAGTGAGTTTTGTGAAGTTTACTGATCTCAAGGGCACCTAGCAAGAATTTTCTATTTTTTTTTTACTCTGGAATTAAAGATAATTGTAGGTGGATTTGCTTATGTTGATGATATCGTTAGTAAATGTTTCGTGTATAGAATTATGATCAGCATCCTCGTGAATTGTCTAACTTGTGTATCTGGTTTTAAAATGGCAGGATTTAGGTAATGGGTTGATTGATAGAAGGTCACATTGACATTAAAGCAATTGCATCAGGGAATCTCTTCACTTAGACGATACAAATCAGACAACCATCAGAAGCCAGTGATCGCTGGTGTGGAGTTCACCATTTTGCTGCCAATATTTCAGAATAAGTTCTTTAGAAACTTCTGGTGTAGTTTGTTGTTTGTAGTGAGCTCACCTCATTTTGCAATGTAATATATTAATTTGAGCATTTCTGACTCGTATTGAGACGTTCTGGCTAGCAATCTGGCAAGAATTTTCCTGCAGACCAAACGAGGTTATTGGGATTTAAAAGTACCGAAAAAAAAAAACCTTTACAGACGAATTTTGGTATAGTTATTCTGGATTTCTTGAATTTATGTAACTACTGTTATAATACTAGCTAGTACTTCAAAGTGCTATCAAAAGTATGCCTGGTGCACTACTAAGATAAAGAAAACTAATTTGGCTACAGAGCTGATTTGAGGGATTGGGGGATCTTAACATTCCAACCCTTTTTCGTTGGTATATATTCAATAAAAAGATTCCTCTTTTGCTTACGTCCTACAACCCTTTTTTGGTTGGTAATTTGAGTCACCTAATACAATGCAACTCTTTGCAAGTTGTTGTAAGATCGGTTATACTCTAGGGCAAGCCTGGTCTTGAACTTTCGAGGGTCCTACGTGAAATTATTAGTTAGGTCCCTCTAAAAAATGCCTTGCAAAAAAAACATTTATATTGATAACCGAATATAATGTTATTTTATTTGAACAAAACTTAAAAAAAGAGTTATAAAAGTATGAAAAATTCCATATGATAGCAATATGTTTTTTTGAAATGCGAGTGGTATTTTTTTTAAAAGATTTTTCTCATAGTAGCGACATGTTTATGCATTTATCAATTGACATAGTTTTATTGATCTAATTTTTATAGATTTTGTTATATCTTTAGGGGATTACTTTTATACCCTTACCAAGGGTGGGAGGACGACTTTGAATTTGAAGCACATGCATTTATATGCCGCAAAAACTTCATCTTCTCTAAATTGGAATCCTCCATTGTTAGTTTTCTCATTCACCATTGTTCAAGTATTTTTACCCTTCTGCTTAGCTGTGAACCCACCCTTGCAAGTCTACACATTATACCTAAACTCCTTGCACCTACCACATTTATGAGTCTTAGACCTCTTTCTTTTTTTATTCATTGTTTGCGTAACTCTTTCTATTATTGGGAGTTCTTCCAACAAATCTCTTCAAGTGCCCCAACTCAAATGTAAATCATATGTTTATGAGGTAAGTTCTCAAACATTTTCATTAAGTCTTGATTACAATTCATTTTAAGGGGTGCTAAATTAAGCCCTAAATTTTGCTCAACTTAAAACCCTATTGCAATATTAATATCATAATATTTTCCTCTCAAATTCAATTGCATTTACAATCATTATTAAAATAATAATATAACTTTCATCAAAATAATAATATTATAAGTATTTCTCTATCAAATTAAACCGTATCTAATTTTGTTATCAAAATAATAATATAAACTTTATCAAAATAGTAATTATAAATTCAAGTTTGACAAAAATAATAGTAAATCTAATTTAAGAATATATAAAACATAACATCATATAAAATCATGCATCCTATTTAAACACATTAATTCTTACTTAGCACATAATACTAACGGGATAGTCCTAATTTAATAGGGGTGTCAAACAGGTCGGGTTGGGTCATTTTCAGGTTCGGGTCATATATAAATGGGTCAATAGACCCTTGACCTGAACCTGACCCATTTAATTAAATGGGTCAAAAATTGAAACCCCGACCTGATTTGTAGCAGGTCGGATCAACCTGCTAATGACCCATTTAACCTGCTAATTAAATGGGTCATTAAACCCATATATTTCAGGTCATTTGACCCATTTGACCCATTTGATCCAAATATTATATTTACATTTCATAATAAAATTAAACATGCTTCAAAGTTCAACTATCAATCTATCATCATTCATCATATTCATAACAAGTATCATAAATAGTTTCTAGTTTCTACAAATCATCACAATCTAAAATATGGTGGCCGAGGAAGATGCTTTTGAGCTGAATTCATGTTGATCGAGACTTTGACATGGACTTGGACTTGGACTTGGACTTGGACTAGGGTAAGATATGTCTTCTTCTTCTTCATCAACTTTAATCTTCATTACCATCCCACAAAGCTCATCCAATTGTGATTCTATTTTTGCTTCATTAACAAACAAAAATATAAGTTATCAAACAAACAAAAATATTAACACCAATAAAAGCAACTAACCAAAACCAATATTAACTTAGACATATTAGTGTATAGAAAATTACCTCCTTCAAATGTCCAATCCTTTAGACAAACAATAGCTTGGATAATATTTGGCTTCAAAGCACTTTGATAGCAATCAAGTACCCGTCCACCAATGCTAAAGGCAGATTCGGAAGCCACGGTAGATATAGGAATGGCAAGAATATCTCTAGCCATTAAAGAAAGTACCGGATAACGAGATACATTTGTCTTCCAATGCGCAAGAATATCAAGATTAACTGAAGGAGGCACTAGTTGCTCCTCAAAATACATCTCCAAATCAGATTTCATACTCACAGTACTATGCTCACTAGAGAAACTATCAAAGTCCTATAAAACAAGCATTTACATCAAATCTCTAAAAGGTAAAGAAACAAACAAAAAACTTATATAATTATGGAAAAAAAATCAAAAACTTACGGTCATAAACTCATCGGTAGCATCTTCAATATTTTCAACATGTAAACTTCCATATTTTTGTCTTGGAGAAGTTTTAGATAGTTTAAGAGTATAAATATTATACATTTCTTGTATTTTCTCCCTCACCTTAGCCAATTGTTCCTCATAATCAACACCATCTATATAAACTTTTAGAAGCTCCATTGAACAAATTGAAGCTTAAACCTAGGATCTAACACAACACCAACTGCCATAATAATGCTAAAATCACTCCAATATATCCTAAATTTTTCATACATCTTACAAGCCATTTTCTTCATAAAACCATCCGTACTCTCCATCTCACTTTTTAAAAGCAATCTTACCCTCAACACATTAGGAAAGTATAAGTTAGCAGTAGGATATCTAGTCCCAGAAAAAGCAAGAGTAGCTTCATAAAAAACTTTTAAAAACTTGAAAATTTTTTCAATTTTAGCCCATACTTCCGCAGTAGGACAATGAATATAGTTTGCATCAACTTTCTGAAAATGAAATAAAGCTTTCTTGTAATACAATGCACTTTCAAGCATTAAATATGTGGAATTCCATCGTGTTATGACATCTTGTTTTAAACCCTTAGAGCTTTGAAGGCCTACATGCTCAATACAACTTAAGAAACGTTGTTTTCTAGCTTGTGATCCCTTACAATATTTCACACTTTTTCTCACCTTAATCACAGCATCATCAATTTCTTTCAATCCATCTTGAACTACTAAGTTCATGATATGTGCAGAACACCTCACATGAAAAAATTCTCCTGCACATAACAATTCAAGCTCCCCCTTAAGACAATTCGCAAACACATCATTTGAAGCCGCATTATCAAGAGTAATGCTAAAAATCTTTTGCAAAATACCCCATTCTTTCAACAAGGAACACACATGATCACTTAAAAGAACTCCCGTATGAGGAGGAGGCATAAAACAAAAATTCAACAACTTCTTTTTTAAGACCCAATTATCATCAACATAATGTGCAGTTAAAGTGATATATCCATCTGAGGTTATTGAACTCCAACAATCAGAAGTAAGGCAAATTCTACTACTAATTGAACCTAACAAAAACTTCAAATTCCCCTTCTCCCTTTCATACATCTTAACTACATCAGACTTAGATGTATTACGTGAAATCGTTTTAGTCGTAGGATTCAAATAACTAAATAATCTCCTAATCCCTTCATATTCAAAAAATTGGAAAGGGAGATCATGTCTTACAATTGCAAGAGCTAATAGTTCACGAAAAATAGCAACATCAATTACAGGCAATTTATTTGCTAAACCAGCAGTGGAATTCTCTATCAAATTTTATCAAATTAAACCGTATCTAATTTTGTTATCAAAATAATAATATAAATTTTATCAAAATAGTAATTATAAATTCAAGTTTGACAAAAATAATAGTAAATCTAATTTAAGAATATATAAAACATAACATCATATAAAATAATGTCATATAAAATCATGCATCCTATTTAAACACATTAATTCTTACTTAACACATAATACTAACGGGATAGTCCTAATTAGATGTACATTGAGAATTACCTTGTCACGCGATCCTAGACAATGTACGCTCCTAATAATCTCTGTCTACGAATCCGCTGTCTACACGAGAAAATAATATATCTCAATTTAATACCCCGATCAACCCATCGAAATAAATAAATTAGAAGACTCTTTATATATATATATATATATATATATATATATATATATATATATATATATATATATATATATATATATATATATATATATATATATATATATATATATATATATATATATTTATATAATTTATTCAAAAAGGTAGTTTCAAAATTTAGTTATAAATATTAAGAGTATTATAAATGATTTTTAAAAGAAAAGGACAAAAGTTAACATAATAAAGTTAAAAGAAAAAGAAAATAAATAATATTTTATAATAAGTATAATAAGGTTGAAGGAATAATAATAATAAAAAAAAAGAAATAAAATGGGTAAAACCCACAGTATCACGCAGAAAGAAAGAAGAGGGAGGAAAGAAGAGAGAGAAGGAGAAAGGGAGAAGGAAGAAGGAGAAGGTGCCGGTCAGCGGTGGCTTCGGTGGCCGCCGTCGCACGCCGATGGTATCCCGATGACTGTCGTATCGCCGGAAAATTAAGGTCAGAAATAATTTATTTTTTTTTTAGCAAATACAAAATGTGTAATTTGGATTGAAATTGGTAGAACAATATTATAAAGAGATGAAATTACATACCTTTAATATCAAAATCTTGTCTTTTCTTGATTAAATTTTAAGTAATTAGAGGATGGAGGAAGTAGTTTGTAGGAGAAAAAGGAAGTGTGAGTAATAATGTGAATGAATTAAAGGTAATTGGTTTAATATATAATAGGTAAGTAAGGTTAGTTATAAGATTTAGAGGGAGAAGTGAAAAGTTATTTGTTAATAGGGAGTTTTTTTTTTTTTTTTTTTTTAATTTCTGAAATTTGTTTTTTTTTTTTATAGAATTATTATTACTATATTTATTATTATTATTATTATTTTTATTTTTATTTTTTTTTATAAAAACGGATGTTACAGTGTTTGTCATTGTTAAATATCAAATTAATTAATTGGTTCATGTGATATTATATTGTTTTCACAAATTGATTTTTAGCTCAACTATATAGTACTCCCTCCACACCAATATAAATGTCTCATTTGCTTGGGCACGGATATTAAGAGTGGTGTGAGGTCCATTAAAAATGTGGTAGTTGGGTAGGTAGTGAAGGGTAATTAGTGAAGGGTAATTAGTGAAGGGTAAGTAGTGAAGGGTAGTTGGGTAAGTAAGGTATATAGGGTTATATTCGTAATTACTTGTGTGAACTAAGGATATTTAGGTAAAAAAAAACTGACAAACATAAAAATGTGACAATTGATATGGTTTTGCCAAATAAGGAAATGTGACAATTATATTGGTGAGGAGGGAGTATTATTTTTCCTCAATTGTTTTAAACTTAACTGTTTTATGAGATAGAATTGAAATTATTCAATTTCCTGATTTTAGGAGTTTTTTCCTTTGTTTTCTTGCATTATTATTTTGCAAGTTATTGATTGAGTGAGTATCGTGGAGTGAGGATCACCTAGAAAATTAGTTTTATTATAGTCATGTGTCAGTTTGAACTTTACTTTCAGTTGTTTAAGTTTAATTTATGGACATAGATTGAGTTTAAAATTTTCCTAAGTTGTAAGACTTTTTAGTTCATTTAATTCTATAAGTTATTTCTTAGTCATTTATCCTTAGATTTATTTTCTTAGAAATATATGTGGCAGTAACACTCAAATGAGTAGGTTTCGGCTTATCTTTTTCGATAAAAGCATTTTTTGAAAATTAGATCTAATTATGGGGGTGTTACAAAACCTTTTATCGCCATTGACGACACACACTTTTATGGTAAGTATCATCATACCTTATTGACTACGATTGCCCAAGATAGTGATAAGAGAATCTTTCCACTTGCATTTGCTTTGCGAGAGAAGGAATGCATAATTGCATGGTCTTATTTTATAGCTTGTATTCGTAAGCATGTCACACAGAAGATGTGTTATTGTGTTTATGTATTATTTCTGAAAAACATGCGGGAATTTTAGCGACTATGGAGGAGCCGGAATGGCAACCTCCTTATGCCTTATTGTAAGTTATGCTTACGTTATTTGCTTAGTAACTTTAATCGTGCTATAGATAATGCTCAAATAAAGAAGTTGTTTAGTAGAACTGTTGAGTAAAGACAACAATCTAACTTATGCATTCTTTTGACTAATGAATGCTTGAATTTTGGCGATGAATAATCCCGCCTGGAAAATACATTAGCCTATAATGACTAGTAATAGCTTACGATAATGTTAATCAAACAAAAAGGATTCATAAATTAGGGAAAATGATGCCGAAAATTCAAAATAATTTCAATAATAATGATTACAAATACATAGTTCATTCATGAAATTAAACCATTAGAGCCTAAGATTGCTTTGAAACTTTTTTAATATTCTCTCAGTCTCTTCCTTCCTATGTGCCTTATCAATTGCTTTTCTTTTCAAATTATGTATCTCATTTTTAAGCTCCTTATTCCCTTTATCAAGCTTAATAATAATTTCTTTTTGCCATTGGGTGCTCTGAAAACATTTGTAACAGATCAGTTGGACCTGTTACCGAAACTAGATGAATGGACACTTTAGTTTGCCCACTAACTCCTTAAAGGACACTTCTATTTATTCAATTAATCAAAAGCTAATCAATTATTACAAGGGTGGCTCTATATAGACTAAGCCCCAAAAGACAACTAAAAGATAACAACTATTCTAATTACAAAATACAAAGACTAATTAAATACAAAATGTCGATAATGCCCTTGGACCCATTGACGCAATGCATTACATTAGGTACAGTCCAGTGGTAGATCCAGAAAAAAACAAAAATAAAAAAGTTATGTCAATCATTTAAGCAAAAAAAAAAAATTACGTCAGACAACTTGTTAATCAAGTCAATTGTCCATATTGAGTTTTCATATGTTAAAAGCGGTGTACAATGATGAAAAATTTTAAAACAGATCACAATCAAAATAAAATAAAATAAAATTTAATCACTTAAAAACTCATCAAATATCTTGTTGTGTAAATACTATCTAACTTATCATTAAGGTCGACATACTTAATCCAAAACTTTTAGGGGCTTTATGCAAAATATTAATTAAGACCCTTTTAAAAAAATTACATCATACTAAAGTACAAACTGATTTCCTAATAATATTTGGGAAATTTCATGTGGGTAACCCTAAGGTTTTGGGTTTTCCACGTGGTAACCAAAACTTTCAAAAAAATCCATGCTGTAACTCTGAGGTGTACCAAATTGTTCCATCGTGACCTTTTTCCACATAAAATGTTAGCAAACGTTAATTTCGAAGCTTTAAGGCTGTTGTACACCTATTTATGCGACTCATCATGTCAAATGCTATTAATTTCAATCTTTTCCCCCAAAACATAAACCTTAACTTTACCATCTTTGGATTTAGGGGAAAGAATATGATTTGGATGAAAGATGGTAGAATTAAGGTTTATGTTTTGGAGAAAAAGGTTGAAACTGATGGCATTTGAAATGGTGAGTCATATAAATAGGCGTACAACAACCTTAAAGCTTCGAAATTAACGTTTACTAACATTTTAGTGTAAAAAGGTTATGGTGGAACAATTTGGTAAACCTCAGGGTTACTGCGTAGATTTTTTTAAAAGTTTATATTACCACGTGGAAAATTCAAAACCTCAGAGTTACCACGTGGAAGTTGTCATAATTTTTTTGGTTAAAGCATAACATATTTTCAATTATAAAATTATCAAATTGTTGCCAAATGATCATATGCACAATGTTGCGACATTCAATATTGAAAGAATTCTTGGGAATTGAAAGCCTATTAAGTCCTCTAAGAAATTTATGGCATAATTGGAAAAACAGTAAATTTTAAAGCCAAAAAATTTATTGTTAAGGAGCACACGAGTTTCGAACCTGGAACATCTAGGTTGAGATGGTAAAAGCGCCTATACCAACTGGTTTATTGCCATTTTCTAGTTCTTTATTACTACTGAGTCCGCCACTGTACATCCCAATAGTTCATGAAAAAGTGAACAGACAACATATTGACGATCAGGATCAACATCGTTCCAATCACGACCGTATTCAATTTCATGACCACAATGATAATGCTCTTTCATTGAATGAAGTTTTGACATATACTAATGAAATAACATAATGACATTACTTAGAAAAATAATCAACTTAAATTCAAGGAAAAATTATAAGAAACTACCTAATATATAGGTCTATTTGAAAAAAAACTACCATATGTATTTTGTTTTGCAAAAAACTCTAAGAATTATCCCAATAATGGGGATTTTTTGTTTGAGTAAAAATTTTTTTGGGTAAAATTGTATGTCAAAGGTGAAAACCAAAAAAAAATTCCCAAATGTTCCTAACAAAAAAATACTTGTGTGGGAAATTTTTAAAAAACATTAAACATCTTTGTTCACCGGCTTCACGCCTTCACCCAACATATAAAAACTTGACATATGTCCAAACAACATTTTTTAGTTTTTAAATAGGTTTTTTTATTTATACATAAATTAAAATTATATATAAATATACTATTGGTCATACAATTTTATGCTATATAATTAGACACCTATTATGCTATATTTTAATATGCTTTAAATTTTTTATTTTTTTCAATTCTACATAAATTAGTATTTAAAAAGTGGTGAGAAAAGTTTTTTGTTTTCTCATTGATGGAATATATATTTTATGTAAAAAATTTTCACATGAAAATCTGATTTGGATGAGAGGGTAAGTGTAGAGAGAGATTTGTGAGGAAATTTTTTTGAACACCAATTAGAGTGCTTTAATGTGATATATTTCTTTGCAAATGACTATCACTTAATGAAAAAAGGTTAGCTGACCGTTAAATTTAAAGGTTTAACCGAAATAAAAAGATAAATTAAAATGAAATAGCACATGTCAAGTTTTGGCTGGTTAAATCAATTTTTAGTTATAAAAAAAGATAAACAAAAAAAATTCATCTACTCATTTTTCATTTTCTTTTACTTTTTTCTACATTTTTTACCCATCATAACAATATTTTTCAAAAAATGGCCGTCGTGATTAACTTTATGGGGTAACTCATTTGAAAATCCGATCGAAATAATTACTTATTCACCTATATCCCGACAAGCAAATCGAAAAAGATATTTAACGTCATTTTTACCCATAATAATAATGACTTTTCAAAAAAAGAGCGTCGCAATTACAGTTATGGGGTAACTCTTTCAAAAGTCTGGTCGAAATTAGTACTTATTCGCCTATTTTCCGATAGGTAAAACGAAATAGATATTCAACATAATTTTTACCCATTATAATGATATTTTTTCAAAAAATGAACTTTGCAATTATCCTTACGGGGTAACTTTTTCGAAAATACGATCGAAACAAATATTTATTTTGGTTTACATGTCAAAATCTAGGTGAATAAGTATTTTTTTCGACTAGATATCTAAAAGAATTACTCCATAAGGATAATTGCGACATTTATTTTTCGAAAAATTATCGTTATTATGGGTAAAAATGACGTTAAATATTTTTTCGGTTTACGTGTTAGGAAATAGGCGGATAAGTACTTGTGTCTGTTAGATTTTCGAAAGAGTTTTCCCATAAGGATAATTGCGTCGTCCGTTTTTTTTGAAAAAAGATCATTATGATGAGTAAAAATAACGTTAAATATCTTTTTTTTTTTTTTGATAATTTATGTGTTTTCATTTTTAATTATTTAAAAATACGAGGACAAATGAGACACTGCTACATACACAACTTAATATCTCAAATTGGTCAAACCCTCAAACTTAACGATCAATTAACGTTTTTTGGTGAGTGATATTTATTTGCAAAAAAATACATCACATTGGGTAGTGTTTTGCAAAAGAAAAAAACACATAAGGTAGTTTTTGCGCAAATAGACCTATACATTAAGTAGTTTCTTATATTTTTTCCTAAATTCAATAATAACATTAAACAATCAGCATAAGTTATAAAAAATACCTTAGCTTTAAAACATTATGTTGATAGTTTGAATGAATTTGGATGGAATGAAATAAGCTATAAGGAAATGTAATTATAGAGCATTTGTTGAACATTCATCTTGATCACTTCACGACTAGTTTGACCAAAAACCATAAGAAAAAGTCAGAAATAGTAACACAAAAACTTGTACGAGACCATCGCAAGTTGAGACGAAGTGTGGAATGACCCATTTCACGCGTGAGTAACAACATTTTAATTTTTTGGGCATTTATTAATTTTGACCTTAGAGGTATCAATTTTGAAAATTGATACTTTTAAGGTCAAAATTGATACCTTTAAAATCAAAATTGAAAAATGCTCAGAAAATGAAAAAAAATGCCCAAGTTGTTACATGCGCGAATTGGGCCGACCCTAATTGACAGTCTCATTATGAGGCCGTCTCGTCCAAGACCAGCTGAAATAGTAAAAATTTTGTTCAATTTTAGTAATAGTAAATAAAAGAAATCTGATCAAATAAGGTCAAATTTTTGTTAGCCGTTACTAAGAGGGAACAAAGGCTTGATTTCATTTGATCGATGTTTTCATTGTTAGCTAATAGTAATAACGAAGAGAACTTACTTCTTTTGACTATAAAGCTTATCTTCTTTAAACTTTCTCTAAACGACACGGTGTCAAGTGCAATTTGTGAATATTCAAAAAAAAGGAAAACGTACAATTTGTGAATACACTGCCTTTTCCGCCTTTATCTTGCTTTAAATATCTATTTTCACAGATTTATGTTGATCTTCATTTTTTCTCCCAAGTCCCAACAACAATGGCGTCTACCAACTTCAGCAGGTATGTCTTCTTCACTCTCTCTCTTTAATGCTGCTCTTTATTCCGATCTCTTTCATAAGTTTTGATTCTCTCTCTTCTTTTATATTAAAAAATTTTTTTTTTTAACAATTTTGTTCAGCAGACTTCAAATTTGTGAATCTCAAATCAACGAATTAAACTGATTCTACAATGGAAAGTGAATTCTGCTAATTCTCAACTAATTTAGGATCAATTTTAGTTTCACAGACATTGAATTGTTAGGCTCAATTGAGTGAATTAAACTGATTTTACAACTGGAGATGAATTTAAGTTCTGCAGACTTGAATTTATTTAGCTGAATTCAGTGAAATCAACTCATTTGACAATCGCCGGTGGATTGTGTTGATTCCTCGATTAATCTATGACCAATTTTAAGTTCCGCAGACTTTGAGTCTGAGCTCAATTTAGTGAATTAAGCTTATTTTTAATCAGCAGTCAATTCTGCTAATTCCTCAAAAGTTAAAATCAATTTATGTTTTGCAGACGTTGAAATAGTGAAGCTGGATTCAGCCAATCAAATTCATTTTACAATAGGAGGTGAATTCTGCTAATACTCAACTCTTAAGGCGCTTTCTTCTAGAAACTTCGAAATTTCCAGTGAAGACGCGTAATTAGTGTAGTTAGGGTTTCGACTTCTGCTGAGAAGATCAGCGCTGAGGTTCTGGTGGTGACGAATCATCTTTCTGGCATTTTCTCAATTTGCCAAAGCTTCGCTAAAAGTCAAAGCATACACAGGTAATTTTATTTTGTGTTGATTTTTGTTTTTGATTTGGAAATTTTTTTGTTGATTTTGATTTTAAAAGACAAGGTTTTTTGTGCAGTGTGATAAGAATAGTTGAAGTTAAGAGTCATATTTGAATATCAGATTACAATTAGCTTGGGTTGTTATTATTAGTGGTGTCGCTTATAGCTTTGGTGTTGATAGGACAGGAGTAAGAGAATGATTTTTATTCTAACAGGATAAAGCCTAAATTTAAATGTCTTCATCAACTTGAATTATGCAAGAAAACTTGATTGATTTTTCTGGACTTAAATTGTGCATCAATGATGGAGATGGTGATATTGATGCAGGAGATGCTATATATTTGCTAGTTGAGAGGTGCACAGATACCTTAAATTCAATCTTGAATGGTTATTGTGATAAATTATATCAATTCGTTAATTGGTAATTAGTAGGCATTTGAAAGTAAGTGTGCTTGAATGTTAATAATAATGATGTTCAAATCATTATCTCTAGGTGAAAGAATCTAAAATTAATTAAAAGCTATTCCCTCCCTTAGGAATTAACGGTTAAATATAGTTTTTTTTTTATATTATTTATGAAAACATTGCCACCTTTTATAAGGTGGTATCATAGTGAAAAATATGGTTTTCGTCACAGTCACTACAACTGTTAAACAACTTTTACGATGAGGCTTCCGTTGTTGATTTGACCTATATTTCAGTCGTTGCTTGCTCAAAAATCTTTACATTACGTTCTTTTGCGTTCATGATATTGACATATTGTTATGCGTCGATATTTTGCATTATATATGGTATTGGTTCATGATTACATTTTCAAATAGGAAAAATTACTAGGAATAATACAACCTTTTACTTATTTCCCTACAGTAATACCAACTTTTGATTAACCATGAATAATACCAACTTAGGGGGTTTTCCTAGAATATCCCTAATATGTTTAAAGTCAAACTATAGGATATTATATGACAAAAAAGTAGGTAAATTAGTTAATAAACTAAAGTTGGTATTGTTCTGAAAGACCCCCTTAAGTTGGTGTTATTCATGGTTAATCAAAAGTTGGTATTATTGTAGGAAAAACGAAATGTTATATTATTCGCGGTAGTTTTTTTTCCAATATGCCGCATGTTGAATTAAGCAATATCATAAAGAGTCTTTCAGTAAATCACGTCTTTATCCTAGTTTTGAGGGGTTAGGACAATATGAGATTGAAAGCTAGGTTTATTTGTAGGAAGTCTTATTATATTGAGCTTCCTTTCTTTCTTATCATTGTTGGTTCATATTATCTGGTCACCTGTCTCTACATGAGTTATCCATGCAACATATTATTCGTGAGTTATGATTGCCAAATGCAACAATAAAAACTTTTTTTTTTGTTCCTGTTTAGAAGTTTAAGTTTTGAACCTTCAAGGGCACTTACGAAAGATCACAAAAAGTATTATGTACTCCCTCTGTCATTTACTTAGAAATTCTATAAGATACTTCAACTTTGAATGATGTTAAATATAGATGTGGGCTTAAATTGAAGGTTTATGGTCAGCTAATTTGATCTAAGTACCTTGTTGTTCGCATATGATTTCTTCCACTATAAAGTATATATAGGACTGTAACCAACTCATTTTCCTTAGGGTTTTATCTCCCACATCCAAATAATTTTTGTGTAGAATCTTTAAAGTACTTTTAAATGGGTCACTAATCAACAAGACAAGAAATAAGATAATTCAACTTTGAATGACGATTTGATTTAGATGTGGGTATAAATCTATATTTCATGTTTAGTCAATATGATCTTAGCACCTTGTTGTGCATATATGACTATATGAGTAGTCCCACATTTATGTAGATAAAGGATTTGGCCAACTCATTTGCACGTCCCATATCAAATTGCTTTTATTGTACCTCTATTCTATTTTTAAATGGCTCACCACTCCTCTTTTATGAGGGTTTGTTTCTCCATTATCACATCTTCAAAATTCTTGACAAACTATAATTGAATATATTTTATCTAAGTTAAACTCCCTAACTACCAAGTTACATCAATTTTAAGGAATTGTGAGATATTCAGTTCAAATAAGGATTGTGAGACACATTATTTTGATATTACGTACCTTCAATACAAGTTGTTTCTTCATTTTGATGCAATCAAACTCAGGTTAACTGTGGTTTGGGTCTGTGTAGAGTTGTGGACCTAGTCTTAGTCTGCCAGCCATCTATCATTTAAATTCTTGATCACTGTTCCACTCTTTTTTATCTTTTTGTTATTTGCTCCTATATGTTTTTTCTGTTGACTAACCTTAAATGTAAAATATTCAATCATGTAGAGCAAAGAGTCAACTAGTGCTATAATCAAAATGGCAGATTCGTCAAAGGGTAATTCTTCAACCGGAGAAGCAATAACAAAAATGTCACTACTAGGTATTCTAATCTGTGATCTTATAATCATTTTGTATACGTGACTTTAGTGTATAGGAGAATCATTATTGTTTGTGAATGGAGAGCTAGATTAGAGTCTAAGTTGAATACTCAAACTATAATATAACAAAGATCAAAGGTATGAAGTACCTTGATAAACAAATAACAGTTTCAATGAATTGACAATATTTCAAGGGATTAAAATACAAACAAGCATATGAAACAATAAGAAACAGAATCCTACGCTTGCTGTCAACATAGCTCGTTCTAGGGAACCTTGTGCTCGTCGAGCCTTCACCGACGGCAGCTCACAAGTTGCTCGTTCGAGCAGAATTTTGCTCGTTCGGGCACATGCTTATTTCACCTTCTAGAACATTTTGATCTTGTTGCTTGTCTAAGACACTTTGCTTCCTTTGGATGCCTTGTTCGAGCACCACGTACAGTACCAGATGACTCTTGCACTTCCTCATTAATCTCATTCATCATGCTCCATAATTCATATGCTTAAGTCAGACTTCAATATCTTCATAACTTCAAGAATTGATTCATGCACTTAAACAATCTCTTAAGCACCACTTTAACTCCACACTTAACCTATCCATCTTAATGCACATATCAATGCACATCATAATGCACATATCAATGCACATCATAATGCACACTATTATGAAACACATAATGGTGCACTCAAGTCACAATGACTCTAACAAACTCAACCTTGACTTGAGTTTGCCTGAGTCAAAACGTTCTCCAATTCACTTCATCTTACAACCATTAACAATACATAGATTCAACTTAAACACCAAACATGTCCCAAAGGGCATCGCATCAAGGAGCTAAACCAACCAATTCCACACACAAAGTTAACTTGTTGGCAGCCAATGGTTTTGTTATCATGTCGGCTGGGTTTTCTTAGTATCAATCTCTACTATACCCACTATTTTATGCTCAACTTCATATCAAGATAAAGTTATATTTAATACCAATGTGTTAGGACCTTGTATGAAATGTATCTTAAATTTTAGCCAAATGAATTGCACTTTGACTATCACAATAAACACTTACCGAACCCACCTTGTTGCACATCTCACCAACTAGACCTTTGAGACATTTTGCTTCTTTGAATGATTCGACAACGACTATGTAATCCGCTTCGGTAGTTGAAAGAGCAATCACATCTTAAAGTGGCAATGCCAACTCACCGCTGATCCGCCCAATGTAAGGTCTAATCCCGAAGTAGACTTTCTAGCATACAAATGACCACCATAATTTGAGTCACAAAACCCGGTTAGCCCACTTGAATCGTACCCATTCATGAGACAAACAGTAGAAGTACCTTTGAAATACCTTAACAACCACTTTAGTGCCTCCCAATGTCCCTTACCTGAATTAGACAAATATCTACTCACCAAACTTACTGCATGAGCAATGTTGGGCCTAGAACATACCATAACATACATAACACTACCATTAGCTCTTACCATTTGCTCTTCTTTCTCCTTTGTTTGTAGGCACAACTTTTTGGAAAATTTCAAATGAGAGGAAAGAGGAGTAGACACACCTTTTAGCATCACCCATGAAGAAGCCTTGCGCCTAGGATGCTATTTTGGACTATTTAATGCCCGGTTTAAGGTATTGAAAGGGTGTATTGTGGGGCAATTAATCTAGGAATAATTGTGGGCATTATTTCTATGTTTATTAGGTTTATTGTTGATGTTTAATACTCTCTCCACACCAATATAAATGTCCCATTTGCTTGGGCACAGATTTTAAGAGTGGTGTGGGGTCCATGAAAAAGGTGGTAGTTGGGTAAGTAGTGAAGGGTAATTAGTGAAGGGTAAGTAGTGAAGGGTAGTTGGGTAAGTAAGGTATATGAGGGTATATTCGTAATTACTTGTGTGAACTAAGGATATTTAGGTAAAAAAAAGACTGACAAAAATAGAAATGTGACAATTAATATGGTTTTGCCAAATAAGGAAATGTGACAATTATATTGGTGTGGAGGGAGTATGCATTAAGAGGGTGTTTCATTGCTAAGATCAATGTATGTTAATTGTAGGGTGTTAATTGTGTTTTGATGGTGCATTGAGTGTGGTTCTAAGAGTGATGCTTTCCTTCCTCTATAAAAGGGAGCATTATTCATAGAACAAAGTACCACAAACACACATTGAGAGAGAGCTATTACTTTGATTGAAACTTGAGAGTGTTCTTCATTGTTTTAGCATTTTGTGATCTTGAGAGAATTGTTCTCAAGATAAGGAGATGTTTATTATACTTGTAATTGTTGAATTCAATATAATAAACTACATTTGAGGGTGAGGTATCCAAGATACCTCATAAACACTTGTGTTCATCTTTGCATTATATTTTCATTTGTTTTTCATTGTTGAACCTCTTTGAGGCTTTCATTTCACCCTTATAGAAGAGTGCTTCACTACCGGTAATAATACCTCTTCAAAATCAACACCTTCAATTTGAGAGAATTCCTTAGCAACTACTCGAGTTTTATAGATGTGGGCTACACCATTAGAAGGACCCTCCTTACTCTTGAATATCCATTTGCACCCAACATTTTCTTTTTCTTTGGTGCTTCAACGATATTCCAAGTTTCATTCTTGGCAAGAGACTCCATCTCTTGCTTCATGGTTATCAATCACTTGCTCGAGTCATTTGAGGCCATGCGTTCTTGTATGTACTTGGTTCATTCAACCCTTTGAATTCACTAGCAATGTTGAGAGCATATGCAACATTATCTCACTCTTTAATGTACCTCTTTGGAGCCACAATCTTCCTCTTTTGCCTTGTAGTGGACAAAGGAGAAGTTCTTTCTTGAACATTATCATCATATTTTTCTTCTTCATTATTGGGGGTTGAATCTCCTCTTGTGCATCAATGGGAATTACAAAATCGTTTTTCAAGGGATTTTCTACACTAGAGACTAAAATGCTTTTTTCATCAAATATAACATCTCTAGAAGTAATATTCTTTTTCACTTTTTTCACCACACTCTATACCCCTTTACACCCACTTCATATCTCACAATAATGCATTTTCTAGCCCTAGGTTCTAACTTTTCATCTTTTACATGATTATAAGCCGGACAACCAAAGACTCTAAGACTAGAATAATTTATCGGAGTGTTGTATCACACTTCTTGTGGTGACTTAAATGTCAAGGCGATATGAGGTGAGTAGTTGATCAAATAACATGCCGTAGCCACTGCTTCGGCCAAAAAATGCTTCCCTAATTTTGCTAAGTTTAGCATGCACCGTGTCCTCTCTAACAATGTTTTATTCATCCGCTTCGCATCGCAACACCATTTTGTTGTGGCCTTCCCGCACAAGTTCTATGCTGCACAATACCTTCCTGAGCACAATATTAAAGAAATTTCCCGTCAACAAATTCAAGATTATTATCGGTTTGTAAGGATTTTGATGCTTCTACCGGTTCTTTTCTCTATTATTTTTTTCCACTCCAAGAAAACAACAAATGCTTCATTTTATGTTTATGAAGTAACACCAAATTTTTCTTGTAAATCATCAATGAATGTTAAAAGGTATACCACCAAGTGAGGGCTTTCTTGAAGGCCCCCACAAATCGGAATGAATATAGTGAAGAATTCCCTTGGTGTTGTGTATGGCCAGTTTGAAATTCACTCTCTTCTGTTTCCCATAAATACATTGTTCACAAAATCCAAGATTCCCAAACTTCTTGCCATCAAATAGACCATGTCTAGAAAGTTCATACATACCTCTTTCACCCATGTGACCAAGTCTTAAATGCTAAAGTTTTTTTATCATGATCGGACATTGTGTTTGTGGAAACATTCGCCGAGACGGAGATAGTTGAACCTTAAAGAGCATAGAAACTCGCATTCATCTTCCCCTTCATCACAACTAGTGACCCTTTAGCAACCTTCATAAGTCCATCTTCACAAGTGATTCTACACCCGATTTTATCAAGAGTACCCAAGAAGATAAGATTCTTTCTCAAACCTGGAACATGCCTCACATTGGACAATGTTCTGACCATTCCATCAAACATCCTCATTTGTACACTCCTAAACCGACCACTTAAAATGTTGTCTTGTTTCCTATCGTCACGTTTTCCCCATCTATACTCATATGTAAGGATGAAACTTTTGTTGGGTGTCATATGGAATGAATAATCCGAGTCAAGAATCCACTCATCTCCACCGTTGTACCCATGTGTGGCTACTAGGACACCACCATCATCATTATCATTAACGTAATTAGCATCGGCATTGCTAGTTCCGTCTCTCGAGCCTTCTTCTCTACAATTTTTCTTTTTCCACTTCCAACAATATTTCTTGATGTGGCCTTTGGGCTTACATAGTTGCAAGTCTTATTTTTGATAGGCCCCTAAATTTCGACCTTCTCTTACCTTTGTTCCCACTTCCACTAGTGGATCTTTTCTCAAAAGACCTTCCCCTCACAAACAAACCATCACTCAAGCCACCCGGTGCTCTGTGTGACAATTGTGAATCAATGAAATTCCTTTGTGTTAAGGAATTTTTCACATCATCACTATTCCATTTTTCTGTACCATAAAGTAGAGTCTTTCTAAAATGCTGGTAAGATAGAGGTAGTGAACAAGCAAATAAATAGCCAAGTCTTTATCATCTAGCTTTATCTTAATATTTTGCAAATCCATGACAATTGAGTAAAACTCACCAATATGAGGTTTCAATGGTTACCTTCCTCCAAGCGTAAATTATAGGGTCTACTCTTCAAGAGTAGTCTATTGGTGACACTCTTGGCCATGTAGAATGGCTCCAATTTCTCCCATATCCCCTTGGTTGTGGTCTCCTTAACAACCTCTCTTAGCACTTCGTTGAAAGACATAGTTGAAATGCCGATAGTGCCTTTTTATAAATCTCTTCCCATCTCGTTGTAGTCATGCCTAGGGGCATTTTCTCCACACGATCTATTGCCTTTTGCACACCATTTTGGATCAAAATGGCTTTAATCTTGACTTGCCATAAGCCAAAGTTTGCATTCCTATCAAACTTCTCTATATCTAGTTTCATTGTAGACATGTTCCACCAACAAATGACTCCTAAATCAACGTAACGACTTGGCTCTGATACCAATTGAAAGGAGAGCTAGATTAGAGTCTAAGTTCATTACTCAAACTCTAATATCACCAAGATCGAAGGTATGAAGTACCTTGATGAACAAATAACAGTTTCAATGGATTGACTATGTTTGAAGGATTTAAAATGTAAACAATAAACACAAAGTTTATGAAGTACCTTGATGAACAAATAACAGTTTCAATGAATTGACAATGTTTGAAGGATTTAAAATGTAAACAATAAACATGAAGTATTTACGAGGTTTCATCCAATATAGGCTACTCACTCGGAGGTGTGTAGTATCTTGTCTAAACTAAAGCAATGGAGTTCTAAGTAACAAGTAACTTATCTCATATCTCTTTAGCAGTCACACAAGAGGAGATTCTATTGAACTCGATTCCATTGAGAGCACAACACAATTGATTCATAAGACGGAAATTCTTTGAGATGGCTTCCAAATGTGTTTGATTATAGCTTCGCTTGTCTGCATCTTTCTTCATAGGGACCTTAGGACCATTCTTGATGATTTCCCAAAGTTTCATGTCCTTATCAATCACAAACATTGCATTAGGGTTTTCTAATGTGAAAAATTTATACCACAAAAGAGTTGAGGCCTTGTGATTGAGCGACCTTAAGCAAAAAGATCTTCTCCTGTTGAATCCATGCTCTGATGCCAATTGAAGGTTCGAATAAGAGACTTAATATTCTCCAGAGATAGGGTAAATAGATAATTTGCTCATTTTGAAATTTCTTTTGAAATACGTTTCAAGACTCTGCAATCACTTTCAGTACAATGTTTATTTAAGGTTTATGTGTTACGGAATAATAAAGAACGAAATGAAACTTAGACGAAAGATAACAAATTTTTATCGAGGCTTAGCTACAAATAGCCTACTCCCCACCTACGGTTCTCTTAACCGTAGGATTCAATCCCCTTTTATTAATTCTTGGAACCTTAGATCACTACTTGAAGATCTTATTATCTACTACACACACCCCGTTCTTCCCTTGTAGAACAATCTAAGAATTCCCTTTTAATGAAAGATAAAACCCAAAACACTCAAACAAAAACAATCCGTGAATAAGGTTCCTTACATGCGGCTTTTCTTATGACACATGTTACTTAATACAATAATAACTTTTTGAACCTAATAAGTAAGATGTAAGGAAGAGAGGATGGCTAGTGGGATGAAGTTTTGCCTTTAAATTGCACAAGAAATTCGTCTCACCCTTTTAGATTGATGTAGAAAATCCACGAATGAAGCATTTAGTCCAACATCAAATTCAACTTAAAAATGCATCTTGATGTTGATTCAAAATTCAAATATAACAACAATATCTTATAGTGTATGATCAAAAGTTTTATTTGAATTTCGAATAACTTAAGCATATTATAACTACCTGCCTAACGTTAGTTTCCAGCAAACAACAATAATATAAAAACCTAAACAAAACATACTTAGAATTTTCAAACTTAGCATGAAGATAGGTACGCAGTTATAGGCCATAGGGTTGACTGATTCCACATCTTTGATCAGAGATCAATTAAGCACAACAAATTTTCCTATTATGCGATTTATGTTTATTTTAAGTTTAAACAACATTTTAGCATATAAGAATTAATTTTATGGTTATTTAACAATTAAAAAATTAAAATTAATGAATAAATAATAAATAATTAATTAGAAAAACGTTAAAAATTTTATTTAATTTATGTTTAAGTTTACATTGTGGTGGCAATGTGGTGATGCAGCCGGTATTTTGCGCTATGGTCTTTGACGGAAATTCCAAAGTACAAACTTTGTCACTTTTCATTTTTACTACTTCAAGAGGCTTTTCTTTTAGTTGTCCTATTACACTTACAAAATTGGTGTCTTGTCACTTTTGCAAAAGCATTGATTTGATCTAACCTAATTAAAACAGATGAGGACTTCTCTAAAGACTTCCTTGCTTCTTGGAAGTCTACATCTGCCTCGGATGGAGATGATATGGACTTCAACTTCGAGCCAGTTAGCAAGGGAAAGAAAAAGGGTTTTAACTTTGGCATGTAAGTCTTTTGAAATAACTTTCCATTCACTTTAGTTATTTTCAATATTAATGATATGTGCAAGCGTATTGTTGGGATATGCTTCCTGCAGTCCTACTTGCTGCTTCTGTTTCTTTTGGGTTCACTTCATCCCCGACATCAGTTCTCATAATGATTTAACTAGGATTAGGATCACATTTAATTCTCTTACAGCATATAATCACTGTATGTCTCAATCTGATTTCCTGCCATAAGGAATACCTAAGGTTATCTACAATGCCAAAGGAGTTAATACTAATTGTACTCTACTTGGGGTAATCATAGTTTCATAGCTTGTTATTGCATATCTAAGTGACCTGTTTGGTATTTACTTTTTATATTGTCCTTGTATGGTACTTTGGTGCTTGTAAATTGTAATATGTCATCCTTTGTATTCCTTGTATTCCTCCCCTCTTCTTAAGCCAGGTTTCAGCACCTTTGGTACACCGTAATTTTGATAAACATGTGTTAAGTAAACTTATTACAATACTTTTTGTATTACTTCCTTTCTGATGATAGTTGTGCCTACAGTGCATTAATTTGTCTGCATTCGTGTAATAATTTTATCAGGGAAGATATGGATTTTTCTCTTGATGATGCATTTTGTAAGATGCCGTCTTTCAAGATGGATATGGCAGATCTTGATTTTTCTAGTTCTCCAAAAAAACCTGCAAAGTCAAAGGATAAGTCAGCACAGGATTATGCCAAGGGAGATCGTCTAGACAAGTGTGAAAAGTTCACCTTTTCTTTTGATTTTGATGGGCAAGTAGTCATGAACTTTCTCCACAGTATACATTTCAGTTTGGTTCTGGGAAAGGAGTTATTATAGAATCAAATGGGGTACTATAGGAGTATTCTTTGTTTCAATGCTGTCATTCTTAATACTAACTCTCTGTATGGATTTAGATTGGATGACTTCAGCTTAAATGCCCCTTCAAGTATAGAAGAGAAGGGTGCGAGCTTTGACAAAAAGATAGAAAAAGATGGTTCTGAGTGTGGAGACTTTCCTGGACATGCTGAAAATAATATGAGAGAAACTACTAAAGATACCGTAGTCGAGGAACCTGCAGTATGTGAAAATGCGGTATTTTCAAAATCCGAAGATTTAGTGGTTTGTAATGACAACTCTGATATTCCCCTTGTTAATACTGCTAAAGAATTACTGGTGTCGACACATATAGTACAACAAAACGAGACACCAAATTCATCTGATAACAAATTTTCTGAGGGTACCCAAAAGCTGGACCTTCAAAGTTACTATGACCCAGCAAAAGAAAGTAGTGATCTGATTCCTGTTAACAAATCCACGCAATTAATTGGCTCACAGATTCCCGTGGAATCAGCAAAAGTGCACATTTATTCAGAGACTGAAAGAACAATGACTGCCCAGATTACAGATGATGAACTGCAGTCAAACGAAGAGACAACTTCCAAGCAACAATGTACCCATTTGAAACAAATGGACGTTTCTGCAAATATATGCTTGGTTGAAGCTTCGATTCAAGATGTTCTTTCAGAAAAATTGGAAATTAGTTCTCTAGTCAGGGACAAAAATGATATATCATGTACAGGTGGGTCCCATATTGAAGGACTTCCAGCATTTGTTGTTTCAACAGCGGAGAATGAAAAACAGATAGTAGACAAGTCATTGCTGCAAAGCTCAATGGATAAAATGAACATTAGTAGTGAGAAGAATGATCTTGCCGATGGTGATGATTTGTTTAGTGCTAAGCATCCGATAGATACTGTTGGGAATACTGCTTCAACTGGCGACTCAAATGCATTGTCCTTTACTGCCAGATCTACTGTTGAAACGCACAAGCCAACTTTGAAGGTTTCTGCAACATCATTTGGCAGGTTATCCACCTTTGTTGTTCATGCGATAGTTGTAATACTTCTTATAAACTAACTGATATCTTCATTCTTGCCTTCATGCTCAGATTGTTAGGATCCTCTTTCAGAATTTTGCCTAGAATAGAGGTCCCTTGCTTAACCATATGATTATGAGCATATACTGCTTTTTTACTGGAGCATTTTATGTTATTTCTAAATCCAAATTGATTATTTTCCACTCATCTAGTATGTTTTCTATATTATCACACACTACTAAAAGGAGAGTTGAGAGAAAGGTCCTTGGAAGTCATAGAAAAGGGGGAGGGCGAGGGGGAGTTTGGTCCAAGATATCTACATTCTTGCCTTCATACTCAGACTGTCTAGGTCCGTAGGATGCTCTTTTGCTCTTATCTGGAATAAAGGTTCTCGTATTTAACTATATGATTATTAGCATGAATTGCTATTATACTGGAGCATTTTGTGCTATTTCTTGACCCAAATTGATTATTTTCAATTTGTCTGGGATACTTAATTTAACAAAAGAAAAAAGGGGGTGCGGTGGGGTGACTAGTGAGATTGGACTCAGCTTAACTTATTGCAGGAATTGGGCTGGGCAGAGATCCAAGAGAGCTAGCTGGGGAAGGTTCTGTCTACGGGAGGCTAACATCATTATAGTAATCTGCTCTAATATTTTAGTTTCTTACAAAAGCACGTCTTTCATCATTCTGAAAAATTGTATATAATCCTTCCAGTGGACCCAATGCTGCAAAAATAACAATACCTAAGAACAAAGTTCCAGGAGATATGAATTCAAATGATCCTGTCATACAACCCAAAAATGATGGAGGTAGGACGGACTTTTCGGCTTTTAAAGATAATAGGGAAGGCTCTATACATAAAGGTTCTTCAGACAAGAGGTATCTCTATTTTCTTTGGAAAGAAATCATTTACTTCTCTACCTACTTTGATATTCTAGTATGATTTTTCAACGTCTATGTAAGTTATAGCAGTTATAGAAGCAATAAACATAATCAAAAGCAATTAGATGACAGTCCAAGTTCATGAAAGAATTGATTTGACAAGATCCAGTTTTGGAGAAAAGTGAAACAAATGCTTCTACAAGTACCATTGTGAAGTGATTATAGGATATAACATATTCCATTAATGATGTGTTAAGTTAATTGCATAGTTCGGTTCTGCTAGAACTATATTCTTACGCATTGAACATTTTGAGCAGTAGGTATAACAATGACCGGGTAAATGGGAAAAACAGGAATGAGGAGGGTATTAACATTATGCCAGATAGAAGAAAAGCAGCAATGAATGGTCTCACTTCACTTGAATGTGAGAAGATGGTCAAGAATGTCAAATCTTCTGGGTAAGACTTACTTTTACATTATTAATTCCTGAGTAGATGTTTTACTTGATATAATCTGATTCCCGATGAATTACTTGCATTCCCTACTACATAACCACATTTCACTCATGTCTTACCAAGTATTGAGTAAAGATGTGGCTTTTGGTAATATGTTCATTCTTGGCATCAAGCTTAGTCTGTTTAAGATGTTCTTTCACTCTTGCCTAAAATAGACATGATTATTAGCATAGATTGCAATTATATAAAAGCATTTTGTTCGATTTTTTATCCAAATTGATTATTTTCCATTTATATGGAATATCTCTGTATTATCAAAGGTCTACCAAAAGGTGAGAAAGGTCATCGAAACAAAAAAGGGAAGGGGAGTTGTTCCATGATATTTTTTCATTCTCGCCTTCATGCTGAGACCGTCTAGGATGCTTTTTCACCTTGCCTAGGCTACAGTATAGGTCCCTTTTCTCAACTGTATGACTATCCACATGGATCACTATTTTACTGTAGCATATTGGGCTAGTTCCAAATCCAAACACAAATTAATTATTTTTTATTCGTCTGGCATAGATCATTGAGACAAGGGAAGTGATTAGAAGAATATGAGGTATACTAAAGTGAATATTGAAATGACAATTTGAGATTGGGAGGACTATTTGGCAATAAATAAGAACGAATGAAAGAGGAGAATATATGTAGATGATTATTGTCCATTAGAATTGATTTTTGTGGTTGTAAATTAGTATTAAATAGAGCCTTATGAAGTATAATTTTTGTTACCGATGATTTTCACGTTGATTTGTTTTTGTCCAAGTAGTCAACCTTATATTCTTTGAATTACGGCTTTGACATTGTTGTATCAATGGGTTACCAAAATAAAGTATGCAGGACTAGCTGGGGTGGACTATCGGAGGCTAACTTTGTTAGATTAGAGTGATCTGCTGTAATGTTTTTTGTTTGTGAGAGCATCTTTTATCCTTATCTTAAACTTCATATAATCATTTTCAGTGGGCCCAATGCTACAAAAACAATGCTACCTAAGAACAAGGTTCCAGGAGATATGAACTCAAAGTTTTCTGTCATAGAGCCCAGAAATGGTGGTGGTAGGACAGAGTTTTTGGCTTTTGAAGATTATGTAGAAGGCTCAACACATATAGGTTCTTTAGACAAAAGGTAAAAGCAAATCACATTAATATAAGAAAAATACTTTTTTAAAATCTATTTTTTCTTTGAAAAGAATTTGTTTAATTCTCTACCTACTTTGATATTCTAAAATAATTTTGTTAACTTTTTTCAAGTTATAACAGTAATGGCAGCAGTAAATGTAATCAAAAGAAATTAGATGACAGTTCAAGTTCATGTAAAGATTTGATCAAACAAGATCCAATTTTGGAGAAAAGTGAGACAAAGGCTTCTACTCATACCACTGGGAGGTAATTTTATTATACTCTTTCCAATTCACACCAGTTGTCCCATTTGGTTTTTACACTATCTAATGCACTAATTCAATCCTAAATATCTCTAATTAAGCATAATTAAAAATTATACTTAAAAAATTAATATTAATAAAATTTAGATTACAAAAATGTGGTGAATGTGGTGAGCATTGACACAAAGTCAGATAACAAAAAAGCAGCAATGAATGGTCTTTCTTCACTTGAATGTGCGAAGACGATCAACAGTGTCAAATCTTCTTGGTAAGACTTAGTGTTAGTGTTACACCATCGATTCCAGAGTAGAGGTTTCACTTGATATAATTTGATTATCTGCAGAATTACTTGCTTTGTCTACTACATAACTACATTCTCATCTCTTGTGATATTGTATCCACTTGAGGCTTCTCAATTTCTATGCCCTGAGTAGTGAGAAACTTATGTTCTAAGGAGTATTATGTATTAAGCAGGGCATATTTTCAATGAACTCACTCTTATTTGTCATGGTGTTTATCTTTAGTTCATACTTTTTTATGTGCAACTTACATTTTTAAGCTCGAGTTTTATTTCAGTGATGTTCCATTAGTCATCCTTTCCTGTGCCTCTAAGACGCTTCCTTCTTCGACTGTATATACTGGTACATAGAGGAACCGGATGTGATAGTGAGGCCTAGTGCTAGTTTTCTTAATTTCTTGAGTTGGCGACAGTTATTCATGTTGGGTGCATTCCATCATTCCATCTGAGCAAAAGTGTTGGCAACTGTTGAACAGCTCCACATATGGTCATAACTTGTGGAGTATCTTTTGTTTTTGCTCATATTCATTTAACATGTTTAAATTTTCAGCAGGTCCGAGATTTTATCAATCCCACTAAATCAGGGAACTAAAGTTGGTAACCAGGGGCTAGAAAAAGTGAAAGACAAGGTTTCGAGCATCACAATTCAGAAATCAGATATTGGTTTAAGAAATAAAATTTCATCCCAAAAGATTGACAAGAAAATGTCTGCTCTTCCTAGTTTGAAATTGACTAGGTATGTCAATCACTATCTTTCTTCTGGATGTATTTTCTAATATGCTCACTGGCTCTGCTGATTAATTTTCTTAATTAGTTTCTCTCCCCTTAGAAATACCATTACAGACAAACATCCAATAGGTGCCAGAGTGCAAGAAAATGTTAATGTGGGAAATTTTGATAGAAGCACAAGACTCCAATCGTGTATCAAAATAGCCTCTCCAGTTTTTCCCAAGAAACAAACATTGTTAACTCCCTCTTTGAAACGCAAGCTATCTGAGGTTCTTTCCACAATCATGTCATCTCAAGACGTATAACATTACTAAGTCATTCTTAGTAACTTTTATCCTCAATGAGCAGGCTGGTGATATGGATCAAGCATATCTTCACAAGACAAAACGCGTCTCACCCAGTGAAAACAGGTGCTTGATACTGCAAGTAGGTGTATCTTATAATAACATCAAAAATACCTTTCGGGATTTAGTTTTAATTTGCTTCAACGTGCAGATTGTCTACAGTTTCATCCGGAAAACTTAATGATGGGGTAACGTGCTACACATTCTGCTTCAATCTTTTATTTGTAGTTGTTAATGGGAAATGACGATAACATACGTCATGTCATAAGTTATCTTACAATATTTAGCTTACCATGTGTATAGGCTCAAACACAAGAAAACCTCTTGGAAGGAAACAGAAAGAATGTCACAACAGAATGCATGACCCCTAAGTTTGATTTTGATCAAGAGGCAAAAATAGAGGCTCTGCAGTTCAGTTTAATGGTCGAGAATGATGCAAATGTCCAAAAGGCTGAGGCATGTGCCAATGAGCTTGACAATGTAAGTACTTACTGAAATCAATCAAACATGACCTCTAAAAGAGAATAGGAAGAGTTCTGTTTACAATTCTTGAGAATAGAGAGGGGATGGGTAAGAGAGGGAAGGTGAATTTAGGGTTCTAAAGAAAACTAAAGGAACGAGTTTGCATTTTCCTTCTAAATCTTCAAGATAATGGATGGTTTTGACTTGTTAGATGGGATGAGAATTAGACCTCTGTATTTACTTTGCTTTTTCATTCACTATTCCATATCCAAACCAGAGAAAAATAGGTTTCTCACCCATCTTCCTCATCCAAACATACTGCAGTCTCACGTTATGTCTTAGTCGGACTCAACATTAAATTCAATACGACTGAGATTAAACTCAAGCCCATTTCAACATATTCGCTGCAAGTTTTCATTGTTGCTTGAAGCATGTGTTATTTCTATTGTTGTGTTTGGATTGAGGGAAACGGAGGGAAGGAGGGGGAGGGAAATGAGGGATTGGTTTTTCCTCCTTTTGGATAGCGAAAGAGGAGGGGAGGGAGTTGGAGAAATGACATTCTTCTTATTTTTATGATAAAACAACTTTCCTGTATTGGAGAGTTTTGAAGGGAACTTATCTTTATTTTTCTTTCTTCCCCCCTGCTCCTCCTCACCTTCCCCTCCCTTCATTTCCTTTTTCTTTATCCACACACTCTAAGAAATGATATGGGTGCTTGAAATTATGGGAAAATTGACAAGATTATTCCGAACTATATGGGGTCTATTCTCAAATGATCTCAACTGACCCAAAAACTTGTTTTAATGAGTAATTTTAATTTTGGATTTTGTTTATTTTGCTTCATTTATTGTTTTCTTCCTTTCATGATTGGGATCATTATGGGAAAATCAACCATAATTGGAATTATTCTTATCAACATTTTTGAAGTTTAATATGCACGCAGCCACACGTTGCTATATTTTGTTTGTTTTTTCTCTGTTTCCAAGATAGTCAGCATGCATGTCTAGTCTTGTGTCTTTTGTGGTTTAGAAAGACACATTTCTCCGTCACTGGGAGCTCTTTTTTCTCCTTCTCAGTACCAGGCTCTCCAATATGGTGCAGTTAATATATATAATTGTTACACACAGATTAATTAAAGACGGATGCATGAAATTGTGTACTTGATCTTGTATGATTTATCAATGCTTACTTATGTGGTGGTATATGTAAAAGAACAACTATGACACTTAATGTACTATCAATTTTACAAGTCCGAATCAGTATCTATTTGCTTACCCATTAAAGTCCATGATAAGAATGTCTTTCTATCTTCTCTCATAACATGTGAACTTGCTTCGTAGTTTGCATTATTTTTTTCATCTACTTTTGTGAAATTGAGAGATAAATATCAAGTTTTTTTCATTTTTTCAGATTTGCAACATGTTGAAGAGGAAACATGAAGAAGCCAAGGAGTTACTAGTCCGAGCTCTTGTTAACAACAATAATCTTTTGATGCTGAACCATCCCGTCTATGAAGAAAAAATATCCTCTCTTTACAGTTTTAGTCCTCTTATCATTTACAATTCATTTCTTTGATTTTATGAGTGTGAACTATGCTGAAGCATTGTAGAAACAATTGTAACCCTTGACAATCCACACATTCGCGCAGTTCAAAAATTTGCTTCCAGGTTGACCTTCAAGGAGCTGGAAATCGAAGCATAAATCAAAAATTCACACTGATCACATTCTAGGTGGCCGCAGAAACTGCATTGTCATAATATCTGGAAACCGTAATTTTCAGAAGGGATGGCACCAATATTGTAGTATTGTTTTTTTGATACCCTTATTTTGAAGGTGTTACATTTAGTTTTCTGAACTTGAAATCATATATGATATTATGGTTTTGGTGCGTTTTTACTTGAATAGAACTATTGTAGAATTGTATAGCCAACGTCCTTGCTCTATAAATCATACGAATCAATATAACATTCTCCAACACACTCCTAACAAGCATAAATACTATTTAAAATTAACTTACTCACCAAACATGCCCCAATGGGCATCACATCAAACAAGGAACTAAACCAACCAAGTCCAAACACAATGTGAACTTATTGGTGGGCAATGACTTTGTCTTCATGTCGATCGGGTTATCTTTGGTATCAATCTTCACCAAATTCACTCTTTTGTGCTCAACCTTATCTCGGATAAAGTTGTGCTTGATATTTATGTGTTTGAACCTTCTATGAAATGTATTTAGATTTCTTGCCAAATGAATTGCACTTTGACTATCACAATAAACACTTTCCAAACACACCTTGTTGCACATCTCACTAACTAGACCTTTGAACCATTTTGCCTTTTTGAATGATTCGGCAATGGCTATGTGCTCTGCTTCGGTTGTATACATGGCGACCACATTTGGGACCGATGATTCCAACTCAGTGTCGACCCGCCCTTAGTAAAGACAAACCCCGAAGTAGACTTTCTAGCATCCAAATCACCTCCATAGTCTGAGTTACAAAACTCGGTTAGCCCGCTTAAATTATCTCTCATACATGAGACACACATTTGAAGAGCCCTTCAAATACCTTAACAATCACTTCAACACTTATCAATGTCCCTTCCTCGGATTAGACATGTATCTACTCACCAAACTAATGGCATTAGCAATATTGTGCCTAGAACATACCATAGCAAACATAACACTACTTACAGCGAAAGTGTAATGAATTCTTATGATTTGTTCTTCCTTTTCATATGTATGTGGACACAACTTCTTGTATAACTTGAAATGAGAAGAAAAAGGATTGGACATACTTTTAGCATCACCCATGGAGAATCGTTGCACAACCTTCTCAATATACCTCCTTTGACTAAGGACAAGACACCCTTAGTCCTAACTCTCATGATTTCCATCCAAAGTATCTTCTTGGCTTTACCAAGATTTTTCATATCAAATTCACTTGAAGCAACTCTTTAAATTTCTCCGCCTCAAACAAATTATCACTTGCAACTAGCATATCATCAACATATAAGAGCAAATATAATAAAAAAGCTTTATCAAGTTTCTTATGATAAATACAACTACCATAAGAACTTCTTGTGAAATCATGTGTGACCATAAAAGAATCAAACCTTTTATACTATGACCTTGGTCATTACTTTAACCCATAAAATGATTTCTTCAAACGACAAACACACCCTTCCTTATTGACGACCTCAAAACCTTCTAGTTGCTTCATTAATTTTTTTTTTCAATTCACCATGAAGAAACGTTGTCTTTACATGCAATTAATGTAACTCCAAATCTTCCATCGCCACTAAAACAAGTAGTTCCCTGGTAGAAGAGTGCTACACCACCGGTGAGAATACCTCAAGAAATTAAATTCCTTCAACTTGAGAGTATCCCTTGGTAACTACCATAGCTTTCTAGATGGGGGCAACGCCATTTGAAGGACCCTCCTTCCTCTTAAATATTTAATTATGCCCTATAATTTTCTTCTTCTTCTTCTTCAACAATATCCTAAGTTTTGTTCTTGGCAAGAGATTTCATCTCTTGCTTCATGACTATCAACCATTTGCTTGATTCATTTGAGGCCATAGCCTTGTACATACTAGGTTCATTCACCTATTCAACTTTGCTATCTATGTTGATAGCATATACAACATAATCACATTATTTAATATACCTTCTTGAGGCCACGATCTTCCTCTTTTCCTTGTAGTGGACAAAGAAGAAGATCTTTATTGAACATCATCATTGTCGTATTCTACATTACTGGGAGATTGATTCTCCTCTTGTGCATCATCGATAGTATCTACTTCATTAGACAAGGATTTTTCTACACTAAAGAATAATATAGCATTTTCATCAACAACGTCCTTAGACTTTATTATTCTCTTTGATTTTTCAAACGACACCCTCAGGGGCGAAGCATTGATAATCGAGGCCCTATCCATTTATGTGATTATTTACGAAAATGAGGCCAATATTAAAATTTTATAATAAAGAACTTTCTTCCACTAAAAAAATTTATATTGTCATATTAAAATACAATCTAATATTAACAAAAACACCAATTTTTATAAGGATATAATTAAATGGCAACTGGGTCAAGAGATTCAAACAACAACAAAAATTATGAGAAATTTTTTAGAAACATATTTCAAATAACAAAAAGCAAAATGCCTAAAATATCATTAAATTACCATGAACACATTACTCTTGTACAACTTACTCCTTTATCATGAATCAACGAAAAAAAACTTCAACTTACCTCCATTTCAACTTTCCAATTGCACAAAATATAATTGAGAACCAACATATGGCTTAAAAAGTCAGCACTTTAGTTAAAAACCAGGGCAATTCAAATTACATATTGAAATGAATAAAGGTAAAAATTAAAATACGTATAATGAATTGAATCAAGTAATTCAATACCTAATTTTAAGATAAATTATTCTAGTAGAAGAATTGGAGTTAGCCCAAATTCTTGTAGTCTATTTTTTTCTTTTTTGATGAACATAAATTATTGAAAAATATGAAATGATTCAAGTGAATTTTACCTCTCCAACTCCGTTAAGTTTGAATAAAATTTGAAATCTTGAAATTATAAGATTGAGATCTCTAATCTTGTGCTCTAAATGGTATAATTTGAGTTTTATTTTAAGAAATATTCTGGAAGATAGTATTAAGAAAATTCAATAGTAATAAATTTTGGGGGGAAGATGAATAGAAAAGCAATGAATGTTGGGACTTGAGAATGATGGAGAATTCACCGATAATGTTGACACAAGTATTAAGAGAAGAGTGAAAAAATAGTAATTGATTGTTTTTAAAAAAATAATGTGGAGTAGTAGTTGAAAGGTATGTATCAGTCATAGAACTTTTAAATTACCTTGAAAATATGTCGATTCGAACCCAAGTTCTTTGGTTCAAAATACAAAATGTTTACCTTTTGCACTAATTTGTGATACTAGTTGTTAATGGCGCATGTAAAATATGAAGCTCTGTAAAACTGGAGGCCCTATGCGATTGGGTATCTCTAATGGGTTCAAAACTGACCTTGGACACCCTATACCCTTTTATACACACCCCATACCCAATGAATATGCATTTTCTAACCTAAGGTTTTAATTTTTAATCACTCACATGAATATAGTCGGATAACTAAAAACTCTAAAACTAGAATTATTTACTGGAGTGTTGTACCCCATATCTTAAGGACACTTGAACTTCAAAGCTGTATGAGGTGATTGGTTGATCAAGTAACATGTCGTAGTCACCGCTTCAGCCCAAAAATGCTTCCTTAATTTTGCTTGGTTTAGCATACATCTTGCCCATCCAGTAATGTCTTGTTCATTTTCTTCGCAACCTCATTTTGTTGTGGCCTTCCGGCACATGTTCAATGCCGCACAATTCCTTCGTTCGAATAATATTGTAGAAATTTTCAACCAACACATTAAAGAATCATTATCAGGTCTTAATGTCTTGAATCTTTATGCTTCTATCAATCCTTTTCTCAATCATCTTCTTCCAATCCAAGAAGACATCAAATACTTCATCCTTATATTTTATGAAGTAACACCAAACTTTCCTTGAGAAGTCATTAATGAAAGTTAGCAAGTAATTACCACCACCAAGTGAAGTCTTCCTAGAAGGCCCTCATAAATCAAAATTAACATAATCAAGTATCCCTTTGGTGTTGTGGATGGCTGGTTTAAAACTCACCCTTTTATGTTTTCCATAAACACATTGTTCACAAAATTCAAGATTCCCGAACTTTTTATCATCAAATAAACGTTGCTTACATAATTCATGCATACATCATTCACCCATGTGACCTAGTGTCAAGTGCCAAAGCATGGTTTCTTGATCGGAGATTGTGTTTGTGGAGATGTTCATCGAGTCGGATATAGTAGAACCTTCAAGAGCATACAAACTCCCATTCATCTTCCCTTTCATCGCAATTAGTGACCTTCTAATGACATTCATAACTCTACCTTCACAAGTAATCTACACCCATTTTTATCCAAGGTACCTAATAAGATCAAATTCTTCTTCAAATTCAAAACATGCCTTATAAGTTATATCGAACAATGTTCTCATCATTCCATCAAACATCTTCATTTGCACACTACCAACACTGACCTCTTTACAAATTGTATTGTTTTCCATGTTTACATTTCACCCTTCTATACTCTCATTTTTAGAGAATAAACTCTTATTGGGTGTTATATGGAATGAACATCCCGAGTCAAGAATCCATTCATCACATCCCTTGTATTTATGTGTAGCTACTAAGACACCATCGTCATCATCATTATCATTCACATAACTAGCATCGAAATTGTTAATTCCATTCGTAGACCTCTCATCGTTATTGGAATTTTTCTTTTTTCAATTCTAACAATCTTTCTTAATGTGGCCTTTAAGCTTATAATAGTTGCAAGTCTTATTTTTGTTTGGTCCCCTAGTCTTTGACCTTCCCTTGCCCTTATTCCCATTTTCACTAGTGGAACCTTTCCTAAAAGATCTACCCCTTACAAACAAAACATCATTTGAGCCATCCAGTGCTTTATGTTATAATTGTGAGTTGATCAAATCCCTTTGAGTTAAGACATTTATTACGTCATCACTACTTAAATTCTCCCTACCATAAAATAATGTCTCTGTAAAATGCTTGTAAGATGGAGGTAATTAATATATCAAGTAAATAACCAAGTCTTCATCATTAAGCTTTACCTTAATATTTTGCAAATCCATAACAATTGAGTAAAAATCATCTGGGTGTGGTTTCAAGGATTTACCTTCCTCCAAGCGTAGATCGTAGAGTCTACTCTTCAAGAGTAGTATATTGGTAACACCTCATTAGAAAGACACAATTGTATTGCATATAATGCCTTTGAATCTATCTCTTCTCATCTCGCTTCACTCATGCCATCAGGTTTGTTCTCTACACCTTCAAGGGCTTTATACACCCTCATTTTGTATCAATATTGCCCTTATCTTGACTTGTCATGAGTAGGGATGGCAATGGGTATTGGACCCGACCCTGATCCATGGATCCGTATACGTTTTCACGGATCTGGGTCCTAAAAAATTGGACCCGTCGGATCCGAATCCGTTTAAGTTTCACGGGTTCGGATCCGGATCAGAGAAAAAATACCCAGACCCGGACCCGGACCCACGGATCTGGATGACCTTTTTTTTTTTTTTTGTAATATTAAATTATTAAATATATATAATCTTCTAACTACTACCCATCCTAACTCCTATTTGCATTTCATTTTGCCAAATCTCCATTTCCCTTATTCCCTCCCAGACTCCCTGCTCCCAATGACCCAGTCCCACTCTCATTTCGTCTCATACAGGCCATTTTTCTTTGTTTGGGCTCACCACTTTTTACAAATCATTTTCATTTTGATTGAGTTCATTTATTATCAATTGTATTTTTATAAAAATGCTGGCTTTTTGATTATTTTTATTTACTCTTGATTCTCAACACTCTGTATTTGCTTGCTGATCAATTTACTGGTTAATCGGTAAGTATTAAGTTTTAATTGTATTTCTCTCTCAAAAATTTAACATTTTTAATTTTGTCATGTTGAATAATTTAAGCTTGTCTGGATTATGTTGTTTATCATTGTTAATTCAAAAATAGCTGGTGATCGATTGTGAAATTATATATATTATTATCATTAGTCTATAAATATAGCTTTATTGCAATCTCAAAACCATTCAAAAATACAAAAAAAAACAAAAACAAGTCAGACAGTTTTGGACCCGGATCCGGTGTATCCACGGATCCGGATCTAGGTCTTCCAAAACTGGACCCGCGGATCCGGGTCGGATCTGGATCCTATTTTTGAAAACAGATTTGGATCCGGGTCCATCTGGAACTGGTCCACATCCGACCCGTTGCCATCCCTAGTCATGAGCCATAGTTGACACTCTTATCAAATTCTAGGTTGCACTAAAATGGACACAGACACAGACACGAACACGACACAGATACGGAAAAACGCCAACTTAAAAATGGCGGACATGGGGATACGAAAATGGTAATATAATAAATATTTCAAATTAAAGATAATTTTACAATCTTTCATTTGATATATGTAAATAAACACTTTAAAAATTGGACCCGTTGGATCCGAATTTGTTTAAATTTCACGGGTCCAGTTCCGGATCAGAGAAAAATATCCAGACCCGGACCCGAACCCGCGAATTTGGAGGACCTTTTTTTTTTTTAATATGAAATCATTAAATATATAATCTTCTAACTACTACCCATCCTAACTCCTATTTCCATTTCATTTTGCCAAATCTCCATTTCTCTTATTACCTCCCAGACTCCCTGCTCCCAGTGACCCAGTCCCACTCTCATTTCGTCTCATACAGGCCATTTTTCTTTGTTTGGGCTCACCACTTTTTATAAATCATTTTCATTTTGATTGAGTTCATTTATTATCAATTGTATTTTTATAAAAATGCTGGCCTTTTGATTATTTTTATTTACTCTTGATTCTCAACACTCTGTATTTGCATGCTGATCAATTTACTGGTTAATCGGTAAGTATTAAGTTTTAACTGTATTTCTCTCTCAAAAATTTAATGTTTTTAATTTTGTCATGTTGAATAATTTAAGCTTGTCTGGATTATGTTGTTTATCATTGTTAATTCAAAAATAGCTGGTGATCGATTGTGAAATTATATATATTATTATCGTTAGTCTATAAATATAGCTTTATTGCAATCTCAAAACCATTCAAAAATACAAAAAAAAAACAAGTCAGACCCTTTTTGGACCCGGATCCGGTACTAGATCCGTAGTATCTACGGATCTGGATCTAGGTCTTGCAAAACTGGACCTGCGGATCCGGGTCGGATCTGGATCCTATTTTTGAAAACAGATTTTGATCCGGGTCCATCTGGACCTGGTCCAGATCCGACCCGTTGCCATCCCTAGTCATGAGCCATAGTTGACACTCTTATCAAATTCTAGGTTGCACTAAAATGGACACGGACACAGACACAGACACGACACGGGTACGGGAAAACGCCAACTTAAAAATGGCGGACATGGGGACACGAAAATGGTAATATAATAAATATTTCAAATTAAAGATAATTTTACAATCTTTCATTTGATATATGTAAGTAAATACTTTAAAAACATAAAACTCACATAAAATGCAAATAAGTACCAAATAAACAACATGAGTATTTAAAAATAGTCGTACAAACCAAATCAAAGAAAGCCAAATAAATAGGTAAATTTAAGTTTGATCATCACCCATCATCCATATGACATGCATCATCATCCTCCGCTACAAAAGTAGTTTCCAACTCGGGCTCATCGAGAGAAAGATCCGCCATGCCAAGACAAATAAAATCTTCTCATTTAAAATTGTAAGTAATCATTTAAATGTTATAAGTGATCACTTTAAGACAAAAAGTATATATGTGAGACCGTCTCATTTAAGAATTAGTGATGAACATAATAATACTAACTAATCAACATAAGTAATTTACAAATTTTAAGTGATAGTGGTGCGGTTTGGGGCAACAAATGGTGGTGCGTGGTTTGTGGCCTGCTGCGGTGGCCTAACTGCATGAGTAGAGGAGCAGAGAAGGTGAGGATGTCAGTAGTGGCTGTGGCGCACATATTGAAGGAGAAGACGACGATGCTAGCGGCGCTCACATGTGGTGGCAGAGAAAGAAGAGGAAAAAAGATTTTTTTTTTTTTAATTATTTTTTTTTAAAAAAACGTGTCCTTGACTGCTTGCCGTGTCCCTTGCCGTGTTCCTTGCCGTGTCCGCGTGTCCGAAAAAATATTAAAATATTGGAAACTTCATTTGGCGTGTCGGACACGGATTTTCGCGTGTTCGTCGCGTGTCCGTGTCTGACACGGGACACGCCAGTCTAGGGACGTGTCCGTGTATTCCAGATCAAATTTCTTTGTCTAGTTTCATTGTAGAATGGTTTCACTAAAATTTTACTTTCAAATTCCGTAACAACGACCTGACTTTGATACCAATTGAAATGGAGCGTTATATAAGAACCTAAAGTATATAACTTTATGTTTAATATCACAAATAACGAAGGTATGAAGTTTCTTTGATGAACAAATTACTCTAGCTATGAAATGGTAATGTATGTCGGAATAAAATGCAATAAAGCAAGACTAAGATTTACGAGTTTCACCCAATTTGACATATATTCTCTGAGGTGTGTAGTTTCTTTGTTTTCTAATAACAATGGAGTTTAAAGAACTCTTACGACGAAGAATTACAATAAAGTATAGAGAGAAGAATTAGGCTACGTGTATAGTGCCAAATATCAGGCGTTCCAGAACAAAACGGGCGAACTATATCGGTTTTGGAGACCACCATTCCAATTTCTCGCGAATTGTAACGCTGTATGAAAAATGGCGCGTCAACGCGCTTATCGATTGATTCCACCGCATCTTACCGGCTAGATTAAAGATCCCGGGCGCGTTTCTTACCAGAAAAAATGGAAATGAAGAAGAAGAGCCGAGACAAGCTATTTTATTAGTTTGGGAGAAAAATGGTTTAATAATGGGTTTTAGAAAAATCAGCATAAGTATAGGCATATAGCCGTATAGGGATAATGATTTTTTTCTATACAAACTTACATTTGATTGTAAATACAATTGTAATTGTTTTATTTTTGTTTCTTTATAATTTTTTTAACTTTTAATATTGATTCTTGCAAGTTGGAATCTTTTTCCCATAATATTGCCCAAAAATAAATTAATTCCCACTTTGCATTATGTGGGAAAGTATTTCCCACAATACCGTCCACGTAGGATAGGTTTTGGAATTTTTTTTAATATAATCGCTAGTTGAAATGGCGGTTTTGTTTAAGAATCTTAAGTAAACCGCTATATGAAATGGCGGTTTTGTTGAATTTCAATTTTTTTTAAAAAAAATAAAATTAAATATAGCAAACCGCCACTTGAAGTGGCAGTTTTGTACCTGTACAAAACGGCTGGTTCTATTTTCATTTGGGCACTTGTTCTCACTTGTTCTTCCTTCCTCCTTCCTCCTTCCTCCTTTCTGCTACCGGTTCTATTTTTTTTAAAAAAAAAATTCTTCAATCCTCATTTACTTCATATTCACAATTCCTCTCATTCAACTAAATTAATCAACTACATTCTCATCTTCTTTTTCTTTACTTGTTCATTTTCAATTCATCATCATTTAAGGTATTAATATAAACCCTAATTTATTTCAATTTGCAAATTGAATATTTTGTTCATTATTGTTGTCATTTGAAGTTATAAATACATTGATTATTTGTTACATTCTCTTGATTTCATGATTTAAGCTTACGTTTTACACATTTGTAGTTGAATTTTATGATTTGGTTTGTATGCATATAAAGTGTTTGATGAAATGTTTCAATGAAAGTTTATTACTTTGTTGGGTTAGTTTAATGGTTTTAGTATATATTCATGGTATCTTTAGCTTTATATTTGAATTGAAAGTTCTAATAAGTGTTCTAATACCTTAATATGACAAATTCTTGTATTCACATTTACACTTCTCTTACTCATAAGCAACAATAAAGTGTAGGTGAAATCACATGAAAAACATGTTTGTGTTTACAGAATATGGATCATTATCCCGTTATAGTGTATTGGGGTGGGGAAGTAAGTTATACTGGATCCGATGTTGTGTATAATGGAGGATTAAATATAGTGATGTTTATTCATGGTCAGAATACTAATTTTGAGGTGCTTCATAGTAAAATCTGTGATGTAATTGGTTGTGATCGCAACTCTTTTATGTTAAAAATGGAGATGAATTATCCGGTGACTGGGAAAAACACGTGTAGCTTTTGTGGATTTAGTGGTCATAATAAGAAAACATGCCCTCGAAGGGCAACAAAGTATGTGTTTATTAATATTTTGTAATATCATGTTGAGTCTGATAATATTTATGTGATTTTTATAACACTTATGTATGTAACAACGATCATGGCGATGCCGGGCCTAGTTGATCCATCAGTGCTTACGCTTCAGGCGACACACAGGAGCGTAGCTGCGTGGGAGGGCTCCACTGCCCAATTGGTTACTCGTCAGCACTACCAGGCGAGTACGTTACATTGGGAGGTGGATGACAGGGTATTAGAGGTAGTCGAATTAGCTGGTTTCAGATACATTCACAGGTTGTTGGGCGGGGGCTTAGAGCTCAATCGAGCTCTTATCACTTCATTGGTGGAGAGGTGGAGGCCGGAGACTCATACCTTCCACCTCACAGTTGGCGAGGCAACGATCACGTTGCAAGATGTGGCAGTTATAATGAGACTGCCCATTGAAGGACAAGTAGTGACAGGTTATGGAGAGGGAAATTGGCCAGCATTAGTTCATGAGCTACTAGGGGTTTGGCCTGAAAACCCTCAAGACCCCACACAGCTGAAGATCATCGTTGGATCGTCATTGAAGCTAACTTGGCTCCGAGAGCATTTTAGCGCGCTAGAGGATGACGCGGATGATGTTACGGTTGATAGACATGTGCGAGCGTACATCTTGTACCTGTTTGTAGGCATCTTGTTTCCAGACAAGAGTGGTGACTCAGTGCAGTTGATTTATCTCCCTCTACTGGGAGACTTGGAGCGGGTAGATGAGTACAGTTAGGGAAGTTCTACCCTAGCGTATCTGTATCGTAACTTATGTCGAGCATCTCGTAAGGGTGCCAAGGACATTGGTGGCTGCTTGATGTTGTTACAGATATGGTCATGGGAGCACATTCATATAGGGAGGCCTATAATCTGGACGATTCGACCCGATGGGCAACATGATCAGGAAGATAACGCGGATGATTTTGAACCGGTGTTAAGTTCACAGCATCGTCGCGGGATGGATCCTTTAGCAGTAAGGTAGCAACACTCAATTCACTATTCAAATTCATAATTTCATTATTTTATGATACATGGAAATGTTAAACAATGTTCATTTGTTTGCAGCTGGCTTTGCGTATATCTTTCGAGATTCCACTCCCCACATACTCTCGTCTACTACAGAGACGCACTTGATCGACAACGGGACGAGCAGGTTATTAACATTTACTATTTGTATTAGTTATGAATAAATTGTATATATTACTGAGCATATTGATTTCTATTACAGATAACATGGCAGCCTTACACAGCGGCTAAGATGGACGCTCTGCCACACATATGTACATCGGGCCACGAGATTTTGAGATCGTGTTTTCCACTTATTTGCTTTGACATCATCGAGCTACATCTCCCGGATCGTGTCATGCGTCAATTCGGTTTGGAGCAGGTTATTCTGCAAGCCTGTGATACCCAACCTCAACTACATGTGATCGATTGGAGGACTGGGGACAAGAACTATGTTGTACGACATAGATTACATGTAGATGCGTGGAATGACCGAGCATCTACATTGGTTCGAGGAGATAACTTCACAGGTCATAGCTCTGGTATGTAAATGAGTTGGTACAGGCGTATCTCCATATTATGCCTAACAAACACCACATTTGCGCAGCCAGGATCACATTACCATTCGACATCTACGTTACTGGTAGGTATTCTTTCAACACGCATAACATGTTGTAATAGTTTTATGTGACTCATTTAACAATATAATGATAACAAACAGGCTGAGCGCATCCGATCGGTGCTCATACAATGCAATGACATGATTCAAGGGGCCGCTACATCGCCAGTTGATGTGGGGTATCGGCTAAGTTCTCAGACCCTAGGCTCCATTAACGCGTCGTTGACCGATGCATTGAGTCAGGCGGGTTATGATTACCTCATACTGATTCCACCCATCATTGGCGAGATTTAGTGCTTAAGGCAAACCGCCATCTCAAGTGGCGGTTTTGTCTGAAAAATTAAAAAAAAAAAATTTCCACGTGGACGATATTGTGGGAAATACTTTCCCAAATAATGCAATATGTGGATTTTTTTTTTAAGCAATATTATGGGAAAAGATTCTGCAAGTTGAGCCAAACGAAATACTCTTTTTATCCATTATAACCGTTCAAATATCAAATAAGTTATAGTATAAATTAATTTAATTTTTATTTTTTAATATTAAATATTTTATTTTAAAAATCCTATAAAGAACTTTATTTACTGTTTATACAACAAATATGTTAAAATTTAATTTACAACAACACTAAAAACCAATTATTAATAAAAAAAACTATAAACAATTGTTCTCTTATTATCGCGACCCATTCAGTGATAATATTCCCAATTTACAAAACAAAAATAAAAAGACTAGGAAAAACAAGAAAAAAAAAATAGACAAGGCTTTCATATAAATAATTACTATTATATATTTTTGGCCTTGAAAAAAATCAATTGAGGAATATATTTTTTTGAAACAGTTAATAAGGAGTTTCGAAACCAAAGGTTTCGAAACAAGATCTGATGGAAAGTTTTTAGTTTTGTTGTTTTCCCTTATTTTCATTTTTTTTCCCTTTATTATTTCGCTCTTTTCTCATGTTTTCTCTTATTTTTCTTGTTTTTTTGTTGCCTTTTTCTTGTTTCTCCTTTTATCTCTCTTGTCATTAGGTTCTTCCTCTTTAATCTATTTGAACAATAATCTTACTATCATTTTGTGATTTTATGACTACTTGGTTTGGTTGTATTCTTTTGTGTTAGGGTTTATCCATGTTGAATTTGTTGTGTTTAATCAAATTAGAAAAATGCTCATAGTTATTTTCATGTTGGAGACTTTGATTTTATTTGTATTGAACCATTTTGAAGACAAGACCATGGTTTATATCGTTGTTGACAACTTATAATAATAGCTCAATGATAACATATCTTGTATGCATTTTATGCCTTGGATTTGAGAGCATTCAAAATACTCAAAATTAGTGGATATTGAAATGCTAGTAATTATTTTAATTGTTGATTTGATTGGATATAATCCAAGTTGAGACTTTTTCTTGATTTGGTTTAATTTGTGTTGAACCAATCAATTTTATTAACAATTGCGCCTTATCTAATATTCGCTCTTTAATTTTTTGTGCGCTGAAACAACTCAAAGTTGATTTGTTGGTGATTTATAATAAAAGTACACAATAATGATAAATAAAAAAATAATTTTGTACCATAAAATATAAAAGATTTGATAGTGACTTTTAATAAATATGCTCAATAACGATATATCTCCAATTAATTTTGTATTGAAATATGCTCAATGATGATATATTTCTAACCCTTAGATTAAACAAATGACTATATTTTTTTTAAAGATATAATATTTCAATATTTTTTTATTGAACAAGCAGTTGGTTTATAATAGTATTAAAGCATTTACATTTGTATTTGAATTAATTGGTTTCTTGAACAATTTAGCTCGCTCTATGACTGAACATATAAAGTCTTCAATGTGTTTTCATGCCTTATATTAATGTTGTAGCCTACTACTACTTATACATCTTCAACCTTTCCATCCTTCACAACTTTGCATCACAATGACATTCCAAAGTTTTCATTCATATTATTGTTAATAAAAGTGTATAAAATGACATTATAAAATTCAAAAATGTAATACAACTAGTTCAATATAATAAACTACATTTGAGGGGAGGTATCCAAGATATCTCAATAAACACTTGTGTTCATTTTTCATCTTATTTTTCATTATTTGAAATGAATGTTTCAAGTAATAAAGCCCTTACAAACATTGTGCAAGAACAAAACAGTGCATCTGACTTAACATCTACGCCAAATGCTCATGAAGGACAAGAGCCAACCCTTGATGCCTTCCAAGAGTTGAGAATGAGCCCAAGATCACATATTGGGTACAAAGAAGCCAAGCCAATATCGAAGAACAACATCATGGGCATGATAAGGCAAACAGAACAGAATCAGGGACACAGAGCCTTCTGTCAACCAGCGGACTTTGCTAAGCCTCCTGAATTCAGACCTGGATCATCTGGACCCTGAAAAAGCCTGGGACATCATCTCCCCACACGGGCCAAGCCATCAAGGGTCTAGGACCATGCTAAAAATCCAAGTGGAACCCTAGAATCCATGCTGAAGGAGGGCTAGTCTACAGTTTTGCAGAATCAGAATTTGTCTAAGTTTTATTTGCTTTCTGTTTTCTGTTTTAAGCGCCATTGATCAGCACGTGCGTTTTAATTAGGCTTGTGACGTTATAGCCGTTATGTTAGTTGAAATCTCTATATAAGGAGAGTCTCACTTTTGTAATAGGAAGCTTTTAGTTTTGATCGTTCATAGTAATACAAGAGGTAATTCAGAAAAGTGTTTTTTGTTTTCTCTGAAGTTTGTTTGCAAACTTCACGAAAGGCTGCGGAGCTTCCTTTATCCTTGGAGTATTAAGAGTTGTGGAGCAACCTTGATTCTTTAAGGAACCTGGAAGCAAAGTCTGGAAGACTTTGTAACGTGTTAGTTTAGTGTGAGTAATAGGGAAGGAATACAAATCAACCATCATCACTAGAAAATCAAGAAGTCAGTTCTTGGTTCTGTTGTGATCCTTTGGTGTTCTTTTCGTTATCATTTGTAATTTCTGAGAAGAGTAACAAGCCAAATTTCCGCACATCATTAATCATTGCATCATCAAGGCCCTATTCAGGCTTAGTTTTGCATCAAATTGGTATCAGAGCACGGTTCACGAAGGGGACAAAGTGCGCACAGAAAGGGATAAATCAAGAAGAGTCTGCATTCTGTTCTAAGTATTTCAGAGAAGGAAATTTTAGGGCGATCACAAGAGATAAGCGTGCAGAATCATTCAACATCGTCTCTGCCACATTCAGGGAGTGATTCCTTCTATTTTGATTTCATTTTGTCATTTATTTAAAGAATTTTCACACATTTCAGACACAAAACACACACCAGTGCACTGAAATCTGTCTGGCATTGCGATTGTGATTTCTGTGTTTGTTAATTTGACGTTTTCTTGTGATTTCTGTTTTGATAAATTCTTGTATTGTTTAATCTTGAATATGGACACAGAGGAAAGGTTTGCATTAATAGAAGAGGGTATGCGTAAAATGATGCATGAAATAAATCAACTAGGGAGAAATAATCAGATTGATAGACCGCAAAACCCTAATTTTTGAAACCACGAAAATCAAAAAATGAAAATTGATATTCCTGACTTTGATGGTTATACTCATGACCCAGAACATTATCTAGATTAGGAAAATAGGAGGGACCAATACTTTGAATTCAAGGAAACATATTCAGACCAACAGTTTAAATTGGCCAAGGTGATAATGACGAAGATTGCTTCTACCTGGTTAGAAGGGGTGCAGAAACAGAGACTTAGGGAGGAAAGGGGTAGGATTAACACCTGGGAAAAACTTAAGAAGTACATGAGAAGGAAGTATGTACCCTCCACCTACAGACAACAACTATATGTCCAGTTTAACACTTTGACACAAAGAAGTAAATCAGTGAAGGAGTACATTCAGGAGTGGGAAAGACTCGTTGTGTTGTGTGATGCCAATGACGATGAGGAATTAAGTGTGGGAAAGTTCATAGCATGGCTGAGGGAAGATATTAGGGGGCAACTGATTTACACACTCAATCTCACAGTACACGCAGCAGGTAACTTAGCCATTGAGAATGAGAGATATGCTGGTAGAGTAGCTACCTCCTACAGCAGGACCAATAAGACCTTTACCCCAAGGAATCCCAGTATCACAGCTGCACCTAAGAAGGATACACAGGTTAGTACTCAGAAGACCAGCACTGTGAGGGTAGTGACACCTTCAAAGGATATAGTGTGTTTTAAATGCAATGGAAGGGGACACTATAAGAAAGACTGCCCTAATGCTAGAGCTTTCACCATGAGAGAATGGGAAGAGATTAGGCAGGACACTCGACCTAAGAAGATCCTAGTTTCAAGGAGTGGTCAGGAAGAAGAGATCTACCCACCCAGTCTTAGTGATGAAGATGACACTTACATAGAGAGGGAGCAGAGGTTTGAGGGAGACAGTGAAGAAGAGGAAGAGGAAGAATTGGAGCAGGTACTGCTTGAGGAGGAGCAGTATAGCCTGATCATTAGGAGAAGCTTCCACACTACACCAAGGGCTAAGAAATCAGACCAGAGGGAAAATATATTCTAGACCAAGTGCAAGGTTGTAACACCCTCAGAATAGATCGGACTTTTGAAAACACCTTTAATGAAAAACATGAGCCAAAACCTATTCATGGGAGTGTTACTGCCACATCTATTTCTAATAAAATAAATGTAAGGCTTAACGACTAAGAAATAACTTAATGATTTTAAATCCAACAAAAGGTCTTACAACAAAAGAAAAGACTGAAACGTAATTTGTGTCTATATAAAATTTAAACAACTTAATAAAATTTAAAATGAAATACGACTCTAGTAAAAGCTATATTTCTAAGTGATGCTCACTCCGCGATTCCCATGCAATCAATAACCTGTAACATAAGAATGCAAGAAAAACAAGGGAAAAACTTCCAAAATCAGAAAAATTGAGTAATTCCAACTACATCCCGTAAGACGATTAAGTTTGAAAATGATTTAAGAAAATACATTATAATCAAATTGGAAATAATTTTAGAAAACAACATATAGCTGAGTTTAATAGTAAACAATTTGAGAAAATAATATATATAGTATCACATAAACCAATTTATTAAATTGATAATTAATAATGACAAACACATAATCAATTTTTAATTTGAGGGAACGAGAACGCCAGTAGATCGAGGCTTTACCCCTATACCTACTTCAACAAGAGGTCGTCACCCCAAATAATTCAAGGCCAGCAGAGTAGTCTCAGGGAACCCTAGTGTGCACACCCCTTCTACTTGGATCACAACAAATAGAAGGAAGACCAAACATCGTATCAAGTATCAGAAATAATAATAATAATAATACCTGTCGGCAGCTATACTAACCAAACAGGGCAACCTGTTCATCACCCTTATACTTGGATCACAACAAATATAAGAGATTCATTTCCCTCGAGTTACACTTTACGTGATTTAATAGATTTTTATAATTAGTCGCGATCACGCAAACATATAATCAAACATACATTATTTATTTTATTTTAGGATCATAAATTTTTCCTAATAAATATATATCTCAGGAATATCCAACTGAATTCTCATTTTCCAAATCACCATTCTAACATCAATTGGTGGCAATAGGAATTAATATCACAAATATTTCTCTTCCAATTTAAATCGTATCTAATTTCGTTATCAAAATAATAATATAAATTTTATCAAAATAAAAATTATAAATTCAAGTTTGATAAAAATAATAGTAAATTGAATTTGAGAATATATAAAACATAACATCATACAAAATAATGTCATATCAAATCATGCACCCATTTAAACACATTAATTATCACTTAGCACATAATACTAACGGGATAGTCCTAATTAGATGGACATTGAGAATTACCTTGTCACGCGATCCTAGACAACGTATGCTTCTAATAAACTCTGTCTACGAATCCGTTGTCTACACGAGAAAATAATATATCTCAATTTAATACCCCGATCAACCCATTCAAAAATAATTTAAAAGACTCCTTTTTATTTTATATACTTTATTTAAAAAAAAAATTAAATTTAAACATGTAATTTAAAATTGTAAGAGTAGTATAAAAGAGCAAGGTTAAAATAACATAGTTAACTCATTTTATTATAAGATTTAAAATTGTAAGGGTTAAAAAAAAAATAATAATCATAATTATTATATATATAAAAAAAGAGAAGAGTGGGTGAGTCAGGAACCCACGAAAAGAAAGAAGAAAGGGAAGGAGGAGAGAGAAGGAGAAAGTGTCGGCCAGTGGTGGCTCCGGTGGCCGCCGTCGCACGCCGTTGGTATCTCGGTGACCGTCGTATAAAGCTAATGTCAGAATTATTTTTTTTTTTCAAATGCAAAATGTGTAATTTGGATTGAAATTGGTAGAACAATATTATTAAGAGATGAAATTTCATACCTTTAATATCAAAATCTTGCGTTTTCTTGACTGAATTTTTAGCAAATAGGAGATGGAGGAAGTAATTTGTAGGAGAAGAAGGAAGTGTGAGTAATAATGTGAATGAAACTAAGGGTAATTGGTTTGATTTATAAGAGGTAATTGAGGTTAGTTATAAGGTTTAGAGGGAGGAGTGGGAAGTTATTGTTAATGGGGAGTTATGTTTTTCTTTATGTTTTTAATTTTTTTATTTTTTCTGAAATTTATTTATTTATTATTATTATTATTATTATTATTATTATTATTATTATTATTATTATTATTATTATTATTTTAAAAAAACGGTTGTTACAAAGGTGTAGGGGAAGGTGTGTGATTTGATCATCGATGGTGGGAGTGAATCCAACTGTGTGAGCAAACAGTTAGTCAGTGAGCTGAGCTTGGAAACCAGACCTCACCCTCACCCTTATAAGATAAAGTGGCTGGACAACAAGGCTAGTGGGTCTGTTAACAGGCAGTGCTTAATTAGCTTGACCTTAGGAACATATACTAATGATGTGTTGTGTGATGTGCTTGAGATAGATGCATGTCACTTATTACTAGGGAGGCCATGGCAGTATGACAGGAGGACCAAACATGATGGCTACACCAATACCTACACCCTTAGGCACAATGGGAAGAAGAAGGAGTTAGTGCCCTTACCCCCACACAAAGCCATCCCACCTAAGGCACCTAAACCACCCATACACTTGATCAACAGGAGGGAGTGTGACAGAGAGATTAAGGGGAAGGAAGAGCTGTATCTGTTGTTTACCAAGGAGGTCAGTAGCCCTACACCTATACTACCTGAACTGAGGGACCTCATAGAGCAGTATAGGGATGTTTTCCCTGAAGACTTACCACTTGGATTACCAACTTTGAGAGGGATTGAGCATCAAATAGATCTAGTGCCAGGAGCTAGCCTACCCAACAAGCCAGCCTACAAAACCAACCCCATGGAAACTAAGGAGCTGCAAAGACAAGTGGAAGAGCTTATGCAGATGGGTTATGTGAGGGAGAGCTTAAGTCCTTGTGCTGTGCCTACTTTACTTGATGAGTTGGCTGGTTCACAGTGGTTTAGCAAGGTAGATTTAAGGAGTGGATACTACCAAACCAGAATGAAGGAGGGGGATGAGTGGAAAACAACTTTTAAGATTAAGTATGGCCTTTATAAGTGGCTTGTGATGCCATTTGGTTTGACAGGAGCCCCTAGCACCTTCATGAGACTCATAAATGAAGTCTTAAGACCATTCTTAGGTAAGTTTGTAGTTGTTTATCTTGATGACATTCTTATATACAGTAGGGAGCTAGCAGAACACTTGGATAGAGCAGAGGTTGTATGGAAAATTGGAGAACTGTAGCTTCCTTCTGCCCGAGGTATGCTTTTTGGGGTATATCATAGGTAAAACAAGGGTGAAAGTAGATCCATAAAAAGTAAAAGCCATACAGGACGGGCCTGTACCTACCACATTGACACAGATTAGATCATTCCATGGCTTAGCCTCCTTCTACAGGAGGTTCATTAGGAATTTTAGCACCATTATGACCCCTATCACTGAGTGCACCAAGAAGGGAAAATGTGAGCGGATTGCAGAAGCACAGCAGGCCTTTGACAACATCAAAGAACACATATGCAAGGCACCTATACTTAAGCTGCCAGACTTCACAAAGCCCTTTGAAGTAGAGTGTGATGCATGTGGGACTGGTATTGGGGCTGTGTTAGTGCAGGAGGGGAGACCAGTAGATTTTTTTAATGAGAAACTCAACCACAGCAGGCTTAATTGCTGCACATATGACAAAGAGTTCTATGCTATCATAAGAGCTCTTGAGCACTGGTCACACTACTTGAGGATTCAACCCTTTGTGTTGCATACAGACCATGAATCATTAAAACACATCAATAGCCAACACAAGTTAAGTGGGAGACATGCCAGATGGGTGGAGTTTATGCAAACTTTTGATTTTTCAGCAAGGTACAAAACAGGGAAGGCTAATGTGATAGCTGATGCATTAAGTAGAAAATACAACCTTCTTAGTATATTAGGTACCAAGATTTTGGGATTTAAGATGATTAAGGATCAATATGAACAATGTCCTGACTTTTCACAGGTATACAAACAAAGCATGAATGAGCGTCAAGGATTATTCTCTGTGCAGCAAGGCTATCTGTTCAAAGGAAACAAACTGTGCATACCACAATCACCTTTTGAGAACTGTGTTGGTAAAGGAAATCTATGAGGGAAGCTTGGGAGGGCATTTTGAGATACAAAAGACCCTTTATATGCTAGCAAAACACTTCTACTGGCCTAAAATGCTAGGAATAGTAAGCAAACATGTGCTGAGATGTGAAACTTGTGTCAAGGCCAAGGTGACCTTCCATAAGGGAGAATACTTACCCATGCTTGTAGCTCAAACACCTTGGGAACATGTTAGCATGGACTTCATGATGGCTATACCTAGGACTAGGAGGGGCAAGGACTCAATAATGGTAGTTGTGGATAGATTCTCTAAGATGGCACACTTCATAGCTTGCTCTAAAGTAGATGATGCACAGAATATAGCTAAACTATACTTTTTTAAGGTTGTTAGATTACATGGCATACCAAAGACCATAGTATCTGATAGAGATAGCAAGTTCTTAAGTTACTTTTGGAAAACTTTGTGGAATTTATTAGGAACAAAGCTGTTGTTTAACACTGCCTATCACCCACAAACATATAGGCAAACTGAGGTTACTAATAGGACCTTGGGCACCCTTCTTAGGACTTTTGTCAATAATAATATCAGGGATTGGGATATGAAGCTTTGTCATGCTGAATTTGCATACAACAACAGTCCCAGTCATGCCACTAAACACTCACTTTTTGAGTGTGTTTATGCTACTAATCCTTTGTTACCTATATCCATGATTGATTTGCCTTGTTTGAATATGATGAATACAGATGCAGTAGATCAAGTCAAGACAATGGAAGCTTTGCACAAACAGATCCAGGAAAACATTGCAGAGTCTAACAGAAAGTACAAGTTGCAAGCTGACAAACATCACAGAGCAAAACAGCCTATCAAAGTAGGTGATCTTGTTTGGGTTCACATCAGAAAGGAAAGATTCCCTCATCTACGAAAGAACAAACTTATGACAAGAGCCATAGGTCCATTTACAGTTCTACAACAATATGGCTTTAATGCATTCAAGATTGAGCTACCAGAAGAATACAACATCTCCTCCACCTTCAACAATATGGATGATAGCTAAGACCCATTCAACAACAACTAATTCTATTTTTAGTAAATTCAATATTTACTAAAAATAGATCCTAAAATAAAGGATCTAAGAAAATAAGGACATTAATTCATTTTATTTAAGAAAAACGATTTTCCAATTAATTTTAATAAATTACTACTGCAACAAATTAATTTTATTAAATACATTAACTAAAAATAATAATTAAAATATAATAACCAGAATTTTCAGTCAACGTAGTCAACCTTCAGCTTAGGAACAGTGCGCTGTCTCCAGACTTCAGTTTAGCTAGAACATCCAACTTAGGAACAGTAGATCTGCTGTCTCCATTTTACATCCCAAGCGATATGCTTCTGCTAACCTCTTTTGAAACCTTTTGACATGTACGTTTCCATAAGCTAAGTCATAGGTACTATCAACGATCATTATCACGACCGGATATCGACCTGCACACAATCTCTAAAAACATATTTGCTTAAATAAAGTGTAGTCATCATCAAAACTCAAGAGGTCCAACAAATTCCTCTTTTTTGATGATGACAAACTTTTTAAACAAACTTAAACAAAATAGAGTAAAATCAATATTGAAGAGCATGTTCGAGATTAAAACAACTCTACATTACTTAGTAAATTAACTCGTTACAATATAATTTACCAAGCATACATTAAAAACAAATTACTCTATTAATTAGAAATATTTAAAATAACTTAAGCATAATCAAAACATCGGAAGTAGTTTATAACTTAAGATTTCAAATAAAACTAAACAAAACAAAAGTTACCAAAATTCTAAGCATTGTAAGAACTTTTATCATAGCATTCAAGTAATCATTAGAGCATATAAATCATAACAATATTCAAGTAATCATCAGAGCATATAAATCATAACAATCAAAGTATGTATCTCAGTATGTATATCAGAGCTAAACTTATTAATCATTAGAGCATAGCCACCAGAGCATAGCCACAGTTCTAATGTTCAACAGAATAAATGTATATCAGACTAAGCTTACTCAAGCATTATTTAAGTTTGTGCTAAATATTCCCCCTTTTGACATCATTCAAAAAGAAATGGAGCAATCAAGCCACAGCACTAAACATATAATTATAGTCAAAGAGAAAATAAGGATGCACAAATTAAAAGAGCATAAGCAATGAATGCAAACATGATCAACAATGATTAAAATGACAAAAGTTAGTAGCATAAAAGGAAAATATGATCCAGAGTATTAAGCAGTACCCCAGCTGGTACAAATTGAAAAACATAAAAAGATTATTTAATGAGAGTGATAGTTGCAACAAATAAGAAGGATTGAAAAAGGAGAAATTAAGTTGCAGGAGCTTCATCATCAACATATTCTATCTCCACCTCTACTGTGTCCAGTTTGGCCCCCAAACGTGCTTCCATTTGGTCCATTTGAGCAGATAGTGAGGCTATAGAGACACGAATTTCATCTTTAAAAACAAGAAAGCTGGACTGCAAATCATTGAGTTTCAGAAGAATGGAGGTTAGATGGTCAGTGGGAACTGTAGTGTCACCTAAACCTTGATGTGGTGAAGAAGGTACTGGTGATGGTGATGGTATATGTGACTTTGGTGGTGAAGATGGTTGTATTGGTGATTGTGGTGGTGATGGTATATGGAATGACGGTGTGGCAGGTTTAGGTGAGGAAGGTTGGCTTGGTTGTGCTGTTGTGTATGAGGTAGAGTCATCATCAATAACAACAACAGGTTTCTTACCTTTAGAAGCTAGCCTACTACTCTTCCTAGGGGTTAAACCAAGTGAAGAACCCTTCTCATTTTTCTTTTCTTCTTCCTCCACAACAACCTTCACCAGTTCCTTCACTACTTCCCCCTTACAAGAGTTTTCCTCCTGTTCTTCCTCCTCAGAATGCCCCTCTGCCTTCTTAGTGGCAGAGGGAACAGGCTCCTCCTGTTCCTCCTTGTTTACTTCCTCCTCCTCAACATTTTCTTCAACTTCTTCTTCTTCATCGGTGTCCTCTGATTGTTCAAAAATGTTCTCAAGGGTCCCATTTTTAGTTAATCTTAGATGTAAATTATTCAAACATTTTACACCCACTTTGTTGTTTGGACCCATGGGATAATTTGGACCATCAAGAGGAACACCCAATTTCTTAAATATCCAGGTCAACAGTCCACCATATCCTAGCACATTCCTTTTAAAAATACAATCATTTAAATGACAAATCATTAAAGAAGGAAAATTAATCTTGATGTGGTTCGCCAGACAGTAGATCAACGTAGCATCCCTCAAACTAACCTCACTTCTTTTGATGTGCGAGGCAAAATAAATCTTCTTGCTATGTTGTACAACAGTTTGTGCATTGGTGATAGCACATTATGACTAACTTTTCCTCTTTTTCATTCAACTCTAAAAACTTCCAAACTAACTTCTCATTTATACCAGAAAAATCAATTTTTGACCCAACAACATATCTATCAAAACCAGTCGAGGGAACACCCAACCATCCTCCTAAAATCAGGTTATTAAATTCAATTTTGATCCCCTTTACTTCACTAGTACAGACTCCATGGTCAAAAGAAAAATTTAAAGCAAACTCACGCATTAAGTTGGGATACATTGGGTTACAGCAATAGTTTCCCATTAAAGATTCCCAAGCTTGATTTTGCAAGATGGCGTGAAATTGAGGAAAAAAGTTTGATTCATACCATTCTTTATCCAATCCGAAGCCAACAATCATTTCTTTTGATATCTCTTCAGCAGATACCTGAACATTAACCTTTGCCCTCTTTGAGGATGATTTCCTCACTGTAGCATCTCCTTTTCGCTTCGAACTTTCATGCACTTCAGAAGGATTAGGGGTTTCCTGTTGCTTTCTTGATGAAGACTCAGTTTTGGGAGTGAGTAGTGTTGGATAGATGACTTGAAGAGGTTTGGGTTGTTTCATTTTTGGGGTTTGATTCTTAGCTTTCATGATGATTTGAAAAATCAAGAGAAAGAAAAGCTAGGTTGAAGACGGTTTTGGGAGTGAAATGCAATTGATGATGAAATGAAGGATTTGACGTGAGAGAGAGTATAAAATGCATGTGAGGGGACGTGTGTTTAAGTGATTCAAGTTCCTTATTTAATTCGTGCATATGAACACATAATGTGAAATGGAAACAGACGAATTTTATGATGATTCAACTCCCACTTCTTAAAAAAATTGCTGGAGAAATTAATATATCAAATATTATGAAAATTTTTTTTATGAAAATAAAAGATAAATGGAAATTTTATGCTACCACAATCTGATCAAATCAAACATGCAATCATAAGAGCACTCAAAGTATATACTTTTAAATAGTGCGTACCTGATTCTTTCAATAATTGATTTTTCAATCAAGATTTTTGTGGTTGATCGACTTTTTCAAATTTTCAATTTGTCTTTAAGGATCACATTTATCACTTACTTCAATTCAACTTGATCATGCCCAGTTCTAATCTCATCTTTTCATGTTGTTCCCTTGGGAGTGGCTTTGTCATGATATCAGCTATTTGCTCGTTTGTATTAACATGCTTGACGATAATATTTTTATTTTCGACGTTGTCCTTAAGAAAATGATGCCTAATGTGAATATGTTTTACTCTAGAATGATGCACTAGAACTTTTGATATGCATATGGCACTCGTATTATCACAATAAATAGGAACACATTCAAACTTAATACCAAAATCTCTTAGCTGTTGTTTTATCCAAAGCATTTGGGAACAGCAAGCTGCTGCTGCTACATATTCAGCTTCGGCAGTGGATAGTGCAACAGTGTTTTGTTTCTTGGAACTCCACGAAACTAAACATGAGCCAAGAAATTGTACCATACCTGAAGTACTTTTTCTATTAACTAGATCACCTGCATAATCTGCATCACTAAAACCTTTCAAATCATAAACATCACTTTTAGGATAAAATAAGGACAAGTCGTTTGTTCCCTTCAAGTATCTCAAAATTCGTTTTACTGCTGTGAGATGTGATTCTTTGGGGTTGGACTGAAATCTAGCACATAAACCAACACTAAAAGAAATATCGGGTCTACTAGCAGTTAGATATAACAAAGAACCAATCATGCCTCGATACATGGTTTGATCAATAGTTGTTCCATTTGGGTCTTCATCTAATCTAACATTTGTAGCCATAGGTGTATGGTTGGTTTTAGCATTGTTTAGTCCATATTTCTTAAGAAATTATTTGATGTATTTTTGTTGATGAATAAAAATACCATTTTCAGTTTGTTTAATTTGCAACCCAAGGAAGAAGTTTAGTTCTCCCATCATATTCATTTCAAATTCATTGCTCATTAGGTTAGCAAATCCTTTACATAGCAATTCATTCGTGGCTCCAAAAATAATATCATCAACATATATTTGAACAACTAGAATATCAGAACCTTTATTTTTAAAGAATAAGGTTTTATCAATTTTACCTCTAACAAAGTCATTTTGGATTAAAAACTTTGATAGTCTTTCATACCATTGCCTTGGAGCTTGTTTCAAGCCATAGTGAGCTTTATCAAGCTTTTAGACATGATCAAGACATGAGGTATTTTCAAAGCCTGGTGGTTGTTCAACAAAAATTTCTTCATCAAGAAAACCATTTAAGAAAGCACATTTCACGTCCATTTGATATAATTTAAAATTCATGAAAGCAGCAAAAGAAATTAAAATTCTAATAGCCTCTAACCTTGCTACCGGTGCAAATGTCTCGGTATAATCAATACCTTCTTGTTGATTGTATCCTTTGACCACGAGCCTTGCTTTATTTCTAACAATTATTCCATGCTCATCAAGTTTATTCCGATACACCCATTTCAATCCAATTACCTTTTTGTGTTTTGGTTTGGGTTCCAAATGCCATACTTTATTTCTTTCAAATTCATTTAATTCATCTTGCATGGCTATGATCCATTCGGAATCCTTTAGAGCTTCTTCATGATTCTTGGGCTCGAGAGATGATAGAAACGCAAAGTGTGCACAAAAGTTTCTCATTTGAGATCTAGTTTGTGTTCCTTTATTCAAATCACTTATAATCAAATCAAGAGGATGGTATTTTTGATATCTCCAAGGTTTTGGCACAAAATCTCTTGTGGGAACAGTAGCATGTTCTGGTTCATCAGCTTGATTAACATTCTGTTCAGCTACTGGATTGTTCTGCTCATCTGTGGGAACAGCTGGATTGGGAACAGTCTGCTGTTCCTGATGTTCTGGCAGTTCCTGAACTTGATCAGTACTTTCTGCTTCTGCTGGAACCGGCTGTTCACCAGGTGTTCCTTGATCTTGCACTTTCAATTCTTCATCATCGTCCTCTAGATTTGCAAGACCTATCTTAAAATTATTTGTATCCTGTTCACTTGACAAAAAGTTTGATTCATCGAAAATTATATGAACGGATTCTTCCACACTCATTGTTCTTTTGTTATAAACTCTGTATGCCTTACTATGTGATGAGTAACCGAGGAATACTGCTTCATCACTTCTTTCATCAAACTTACCTATGTTTCGTTTACCATTCACATGAACAAAACATTTGCATCCAAACACACGAAAATAGGAAATATTTGGTTTAACACCTTTAAGCAATTCATAAGGTGTCTTAGAAGTGATTGGTTTTATTAACACACGATTCAAAATGTAACATGCAGTATTAACAGCCTCGGCCCAAAAATTTCTAGGTAAACCACTAGCAATTAACATGGTTCTAGCCATTTCCTCTAAAGTTCTATTTTTCCTTTCTACTACACCATTTTGTTGTGGTGTTCTTGGTGCGGAAAAATTATGACTTATTCCATGTTCACTGCAATAACTCATAAAACTTGAATTTTCAAATTCCTTACCATGATCTGACCTTATGTGAATAATTTGATTATTTGTAGATTTTTGTATTTTGTTAGCGAAGGAAACAAACTCATTAAAAGCTTCATCTTTACTAACTAAAAATAAAGTCCATGTAAATCTACTATAATCATCAATAATAACAAACACATATCTTTTGCCACTACGGCTTTGTATTCTCATAGGTCCACATAGATCCATATGTAATAATTCAAGTGATTTAGTGGTGGTCACAATATTCTTTGATTTAAAAGATGATCTCATTTGTTTTCCTTTGGCACAAGGATCACAAATTTCCTCCTTAAGGAATTTTATAGTTGGTAGTCCAATAACCAGGTCTTTTGATCTTAATGTATTAATCAATGAATAACTAGCATGACCTAGACGCTTATGCCAAAGAAGTGGGTCGTCTTCTATAACACTTAGACACGTTAGACTGTTTCTGGGAACAGTGTCCAGGTCCACCACATAGGTGTTCCCTTTTCTGATTCCCTCAAGAACGGTGTTTCCTGTGTCATTCCTAGAGATAATGCATCTTTCAGAAGTAAAGTTTACAGAGTTACCTTTATCACAAAATTGAGAAATGCTAAGTAAGTTATATTTCAAATTCTCGACTACAAATACATTATCAATTGCATGGGAACAGGACCTTCCAACCTTTCCTTTGGCTATTATCTCACCCTTCATATTGTCACCGAAGTTTACTGTTCCCCCATCATAGGCTTCAAGTGAGAGAAACTTAGATTTGTCACCCGTCATGTGCTTGGAACACCCACTGTTGAGATACCATGAGCTGTTCCCCCTCACTTGGACCTGAAAAAAAATTAATGGTTAGTTATAGGAACCTAGACTTTCTTGGGTTCCTTGTCGATTTTGCATGAATCATTTTTCTTAATCTGAATGTTATCGACATAGTTTCTGTTGGAGACAGTGTACTGTTCCCTTTTGGTGCACTGGTCCTTCAGATGACCAGTTCCTCCACAGAAGGAACAGAGCCTGTCGCTAGGGAGATCAACGTAAGCCTTTTTCTTCTTGTTATTCTTAAAATATTTTAGGCCTTTTGAATTTTTACTTTTAGCATCTTGAATCCATTTGGGAGTAATTTTGATTTTCCCTTTTTCTCTTGAACTTAATTCAAGCTTGTCATCATTGTTATGGTCGGATTCCTGATTTAATTTTAAATTTTGAAAATCATAGCATAAATCTTTAATAGATGCATCATTCAATTCTTCATTTAAGCCTAATAATTTGTATTGTGATAACTCAATATTAAGAATAACATTTTCCTTTTTAATTCTCTCCATACTTTCCTTTAGGATTATGTTTTGATCCAACAAACCGAACAATCTGTTTTGGACATCATATCTAAAAGTGTTTATATAGGAGACATGGTCTTTGCTTATCTTGAGCTCCTTTTCTAATTAGAGACACTTAACATTACAATTTTCAAGATTGGCTTGTGTCTCTTTTAGCAACTCAATTAATTTATTTTTACTTAAATTGGATGGATGGATAGAAAATGAATTAGAAGTATTTACCTGCTTTTCCTTGCCTTCGTGCGTAGCCATGAGACATAGGTTAGCTGTCTCCTCTTCTTCGGGAACAATAGTTTCATTTTCACTTTCAGTTTCTCCCCATGCAGCAATCATGGCCTTGCGAAAGTCGGTCTTGTTAAAGTTTTCTTTGTTCAACAGTCTTCTTGAATCTCTTGTCTTTCCCTTGCCCTTTTCATTCTTCCACATAGTGCACTCCTTGATGAAGTGTTCGGTACTTCCACATTTGTGGCATTCAAGATCGGTTTTTGTTCTTCTTTCTTTGTTGTTTCTTTGATTTGTATACCTGCTGTTCCTGAAGAACTTCTTGAATTTTCGTACCAGTAAGGCAGCATCTTCCTCATCGCATTCTGACTCGTCCTGTTCCCCAACTGCCAGGGCCAGTCTCTTGTTCCTGGAACTGTCGGCTGTTCCCAAATGTAATTCATGTGTCATTAGGGAACCAGCCAGCTCCTCTAGATTAAACTTTGTAAAATCTTTGGACTCTTGTATAGCAGTAACCTTGGCCCTCCAGCGCTCATCTTGAGGAAGGCTCCTAAGGATCTTCCTTACTTGTTCATCGGTGGGAATTATTTTTCCAAGAGAGACAAATTCGTTTGTTATGTTGGTGAACCTAGTGAACATCTCTTGAATGCTTTCCCTCGGTTCCATAACAAATCTTTCATATTTAGACATTAACAAATTAATTTTGGAATGTTTGACTTCACTTGTTCCCTCATGGGTAACGGCTAGCAGGTCCCAAATCTGCTTAGCAGATTTGCACCCCATTATACGATTGTGTTCATTTGGTCCAAGACCACAGTGAAGCAATTTTACTGCAAGAGCGTTTAATTCCATTTTTTGAAAATCTTCTTTTTCATATTCGGTTATTGGTTTGAGAACTACTTCATTGTTGGAGTTAGTAATGGTTACCTCAAAATCTCCGATTTCGATGACTCTCCATACTTGATAGTTCTCAGCCTTGATGAAGATTTCCATCCTATTTTTCCAGTATGTATAGAATTTTCCATCGAACATTGGCGGTCTTTGAGTTGAATACCCTTCTTCCATTCTCTCGTTCATAATTGACATTTTCGGGAACACCAGAATCTGCCCTCAGGGTTTCCTGATCTACTGGGAACAGGGCTCTGATACCAATTGTAGACTCAATTAGGAACGGGAACAGCAGCAAGAGGGGGGGGGGGGGGGGGGGGTGAATTGTTGTTGTTACTAGTTTAAGCGTTTTGTGATATTTTTGCGGAATAGAATAAAATAAACAAAACTTAAACTTAGAGCAAAATAAATGAAAGAGACAACGAGATTTTTACGTGGAAACCTTCTGGGCCTAAACAGAAGGAAAAACCACGACCCCTTGGGATTTCTAAAAACTCCACTATGTTTACGACAATTAGTTACAATTACAATAAACACCTTACTTCACTCGAAGCGAAACAACTAGGCCAACTCTTCTCTCTCAAATTGCTTTACTCAAAGCAACAAACTTAGCTTCACTAAAAGCTAAACTCCACAATAGCTTCACTCAAAGCTATCTAATTTCCCCCTTAGACTCACTCGAGTCTAATTACAAATTCTCTCAAAAACCCTTACAAAAAGAATAATAATTCTCTAAAATAAAATCAATGAGTTGCTCAAGAAAATATTATAAAATTAATTTTCAATTTTAAGAACAAAATATTTCTTGTAAAATCCAAAAATCGTATGAAAACACTTAAGCACAAAACGTTGGATTTTCTCATCTATAAAAACCGGAATTAACATAGCAATTTATAGAAAATAAGATTCCTAAGAAAATGGAATATTCCAATCCATTATCCCATTATCAAAAGATCATGGGAGTAATGTGGATAAAGCAACCATACGGTTATTTGATTAAGTCAAACCAGACAGAAATAACCGCTGTTCCCATTTGCCTTAAAATAACTTATGTTCCCTTTAAGCAGCAGTTTCTTCAATAGCTGTTCCTGTTCCAGTATTAATTGTTGGAACGTGTTTGCTATAAATAGAAACGGTTATGCTTATTACGAATGGTTACTTACTAACTTGTAGGTATAAAGATGGTTAAGAATGATAGCTAAGACCCATTCAACAACAACTAATTCTATTTTTAGTAAATTCAATATTTACTAAAAATAGATCCTAAAATAAAGGATCTAAGAAAATAAGGACATTAATTCATTTTATTTAAGAAAAACGATTTTCCAATTAATTTTAATAAATTACTACTGCAACAAATTAATTTTATTAAATACATTAACTAAAAATAATAATTAAAATATAATAACCAGAATTTTCAGTCAACGTAGTCAACCTTCAGCTTAGGAACAGTGCGCTGTCTCCAGACTTCAGTTTAGCTAGAACATCCAACTTAGGAACAGTAGATCTGCTGTCTCCATTTTACATCCCAAGCGATATGCTTCTGCTAACCTCTTTTGAAACCTTTTGACATGTACGTTTCCATAAGCTAAGTCATAGGTACTATCAACGATCATTATCACGACCGGATATCGACCTGCACACAATCTCTAAAAACATATTTGCTTAAATAAAGTGTAGTCATCATCAAAACTCAAGAGGTCCAACATAATTATTTTTCTCGATGCAACAATAGACCATTTTTTTTATATACATAGTCTACAATGTCGAATACTTGGTTAGCATATATAGCAAGTATAAATGCTTCCTCACTATCATGCAAACGAGTTAATTCTACAAGAGTATATCCATAAGGATCATCATTGTTTACGCATCGTCAATTGCGATCCATCCACTTGCATTAAAAAAGACAAATCGTGAAACAAGAGTACTTAAGCTCTCATATTTCATGTACTCGCCCGTAGTATTAAAATTTGGCATCAACCAATGATTGATGCTTAGCACTTGCGTAAATTATAGATAACACTAAAATTGAGTCACTGTTGTTTTACAAAAATAATACTTCTTATCTTGAGCTTGAGTTGAAAATTCAAACACGTTGACATCATAACACTCATATTTATTGACAACTTCACGGGGACAAAAAACATACTACTTAACAGTTTCTGACCACTATCGAGTTTATATACTACCTAATTATGAAATCAATTAAGAAATGTCTTATTATACAACTGCATCAATACTTTATTTTCTTTTTCTTCCTTTCATGTTTCCGTCTTTGGTGCCATTTCAGAAGAGTAGTATTGGCTTGAGAAATGAGAAAGTGAAAGATAAAACTGGTTGTTGAAATGGGGAAGGGAAATGACGAATTAGAAGGAGTAACAATGAAGAAAGATCAAATGATGCTGTTGGCTCTCTTAAGTTTTGATGATGACTACACTTTATATAAACATATGTACTTTTAGAGATTGTATGTAGGTCGATATCCGGTCGTGATTAAGATCGTTGATAGTGCCTATGACTTTGTCTATGAACATGTACTTGTCAAAAGAATCCAAAGAAGTTAGATAAGGTGTATCGCTTAGGATGTCAAATATAGACAGGAGGTCTACTGTTCCCAGGTTTGATGATCTAACGTTACTAGAAAATGGAAACAGTGCATTGTTCCCAGACTGGAGTCTGGAGAAGTTACGTCTGTTGGAAAATTCTGATTAAGTTATTTTCTGATTTTTTAGTTGATGTATTAGTTAAAATTAATTTGTTGCATTATTTATTAATTAAGTTAATTGGCAAAATATTTTATAATCACCTAAAAATATAACCGTGTGATTTTCTAAGTATGGAATATTTCTTTCCTTATTTTTCCCCTTTTAAAAAGGCTTTTATTTTGGATCTAATTTAAATAAGTAACTAATCTACCTATTATTAGAAAAAGGGAAACCGTAGCTTTTGCTTAAGCACCAAGCTTCCACTTATTTCTCCTTTATTTATGAGAAAAGGTACAAGTGTTAACCGTGGGTTTTGACCTTGTAATTCAAGATCCATATTATTCTCCTTAATTTTAGGGATAAGGGAATAATGGGTAGTTACTTTCTTTTTATTAGCTAAATTAACTCTATAAATAGAGGACTTGTTTGTTCCTCAATTTTTGCTGCATATGAGCCATAAAAATTCATACGAGAGATTGATAAAATTAACAAGAAATATTTTGTTCAAAAATTGCCAATTAACTTATAATATTTTCTTGTGCAACTCTTTAATTTTATCTTTAGAGAATTTATCCTTGTAAAGGGTTTTCGAGAGAATTGTTGTAACTAGCCTTGGGTAAATCTAGGGGAGAATTAGAAAGCTTCTAGTGAAGCTAGAGAAGAGAATAGCTTTGAGTAAAACTAAGAGAGAAGCTTCGAGTGAAGCAAGAGAAAGAGAAAGAGAAAGAGAAGTTGGCCTAGTAAGAGAAGCTTTGAGTGAAGCAAGTTGTTTTATATAATTGTAACGAATTGCCTAAAACATATTTAGGCCTAGAAGGTTTCCATGTAAAATTGTGTTGTCTCTTTTACTTTTTCGCACTAAGTTTAAGTTTGAATTCTTCAATCTAATTCCGCAAAAACAAGGCTAAAATACTTAAACTTATTAAAACAACAATTCATCCCCCCTCTTGTTGTCGTTCCCATCTCTAACACTGTCTACAGATGCTACGTTTAACATATGTGATGTCATCTAAAGGCTTTTAAAGAATTATAGGGATAAGGAAGATTAAAATAGGTTGTATGTGACTTAATCGATTAGGGGTAATTATGAGTTGATACATTAAATTTTTTATGGTGCATAGAATTAATTAAAAAACTATTTAATGTTCCACGGAATTTTATAAAGAAAATTGGTTAATGATAACCCTCTATTTTGCTCTTATGTTATGCCTATTCAGTGTGTATTTTCATGCAGTTGTTGTTCCATCTTATTATTTTTATGGGATTTGATCGCCCTTGTGTTGGGTGTTATGTGTTTTACTCGTTTTTGTAGGATTGGCCACCTTTTTCCGAGTAAAACAAGTTGGGGACGATGTGCCCCTAATCTCCCGGAGGTTTTAGCGAGGGAATGGTGCTAAACCGAGGATAGGAGATAGTCTTAAGCATTCATGTAAAGGAAAGAAGGCAAAAGGACTTAGGCTTGAGCAATTTAGGAGTCTTTGATGAGATCGATCTATCGATCACTTTAGATCGATCTGTCGATCCCTTGCAGCAGCATTTCCAGAAGCCTTAAGCAACATCATTTGGAGATTGATTGGTCGATCACTTTAGATTGATCAATGTAGCTTACATTATCTAGAAGCATCCTTTGAAGAGCAAAGTGATTGATCAGTCGATCTCTTTTGATCGATTGGTCGATCTTGTGTCCCAAACTTTCAGAAGTAGCTATTTTAAGGAGTTAAGTGATTGATTGGTCGATCAATCGATCTCTTTTCAAGGATGGGTCTTTTGCTGATTTCTCTGACTTGGTGGCCTTCTACACGTTATTCAAAGAATTATTCTCTAATTTTAGGCTAAAAGGGTTTCACCATTTTGGGAGGTGTTATATAAGGAGAGTTGGTACGCATTAAACATACTTAGTTTTGTTTTTTCCCTATTTTCATTACTCTAGCTTTTATTTCTGGAGATTTAGTTTTCATTTACAAAGAATCCTAGCTTTTAATTTTTGCAACTTAATATTAAAAATCATAAAATACTTTAGTTAAGGTTTATTGTAGTTATTGTTTATTCAATCCACTAGTTTATCGCAAGTTTGGAGTTTTTCTTCTTCATCAACCTCCATTGTTGAGGGTTTGAGCTTCATTATTTTATGGGTTTTACAACTTTGTTCTTCAATCGCACTCATCTTTTGTGGGTATCTTCTAATACTTCTCCTTAGTTATTATGATAATTTGTTCTTGTTTAATGCTTGTTTGTGGTTTTCACCATTGTTGCTCAATAGCTTTATTATTTGTGTTCTTGTGTTTGCTAATCATTCAATATCTTATTTAGTATCCATTATGATGTTTTGGAGCAATAAAATGAGTAGTGAGTATTTTTCTAGGGTTGGGGTTAACTCAACCCTTATGATAATGGCTTATATGAGGAGTTATTCTACCCATTGGCCAAAGGTTGTCATGATTGCTTCCAATATACCAACGAGAGTTCAATTTTGAGTAATCTAATCTTTGATCAATGGATGGAATCAAGTGTAAGGGATCAATGAGGATTGAACCTTGCATCCACCCTCTCATCTAAGGGATTTATCCTCCACCTACGAGAGTAAGGAAGGATGAGCAACTAGCGTATGATTTATAGCCCAAGCCCTACATCTTCACTCACGAGAGTGAGGATGGTGAAGAGCTTGGAGGCAATCCCAAGCCCAATCAGGATCAGATTGCTCTTCTTAGTGCGATTCGCTACCCTTTAATGACTCTTAAGAAGCTAGAGTATTGCCATCAAATAGTCGTCATGAATGAGTTAACCTTACCCCCTCTTATCATTGATTGTTAATCCTTATTTCATTTGCATATTCTCTTTGTTATCATTTCCAATATAAACCCCTTTTTATCCAAACTAATTACAAGAAAAGTTGCATACCCTTTCTCCTTGTGTTTGACGCGTATGTGCTACAACACCGTGCACTTGCTGTAACTCTCATGTTGAGGTAAATTTGTGTGAACAGTTAACAGAAAGAATTAATTTGTGAATATTAAATATTCTTGAATTAGATAATAGGAACAAAAGACATGCACATATAGTAAACTCTTGCTAATATAAAATCATTCATTAAGATAATAAACTCTTCCTAAGATCATTCTTAATTAGTCAACAATGAAATTAACAAGATTAGAATTCAAGGGTTTAGTAAATATATCAGAAAATTAATGTTAAGTAGGAACAAAAGAAAGTGAAACAATACCGTTTTCCACATACCTCTATATGTTTTGTACGTGACTGTTGAACTAGATTTTTGGTTTTGCATATTACACTTGTATTATCACACTTTATTGATATGCCTTTGAGATTTATGTGAAGATCTTAAAGTTGTTGTGAAATCCTATTTGAGAGAAACATGCTCAGCTGCAATTTATTCTACCTGTGCAGTTCATAAGGCTACAAAATTTTACGTTTTGAAATGCCTTGAGATTAACGATGAACCCAAAAATTGACATGATCTAGAAGTTCTTTTTCAATCAACCTTATGACTTACCTAATTTGCATCTGAATATCTTACCAAGGCAAAATCACTACTACTAGGGTACCCTAGACCAAAGTCTTTAGGTGCATGAAAATATCTAAAGATCATCCTCTTAACAATAGTAAGATGAGATTTATTAGGATTAGTTTGAAATCTAACACAAAGGTATACACTAAGCATAATATATGGACGACTAGTAGTTAAAATTAGTAAAAAACCAATTATACCACGATATAATTGGATCGAAACTTTTATTGTCAAGATCTTAATCTAAACTTATAGGAGTATTAACACTTTCGCACTAATTCATGTTATACTTCTTTAATAAATCTTTGATGTACTTGCTTTGACATATAAAAATTCCATCTTACGTTTGCGATACTTGTAAGCCATATCATTACCTTTTGTTTTAATAAAAAAGTTTATTCATTTTACCTTGTTGTAAATCATTCTCTAGAAAATAAGAGCTAAAGCGATAAATACCAAGCTAAAGTGCACTTGTTTCAAACGATATAAAGCCTTATTCAATTCAATAACATAATCTCGAAGGATAGTATTTTCAAAACCTAGAGGTTGTTTAACATAAAATTCATGTTGTAAATATCTGTTTAAAAAAACACACTTCACATCCATTTGATATAATTTAATTTTCATATAAAAAGCAAAGGCAAGAATAATACGTATAGATTTTTAATGAGCATCAGGAGTAAAAGTTTCATGATAGTTTATAACTTCTTCTTGATTATAACCCCATGCTATTAACCATGCTTCTTTCTAACAATTTTAGCATCTTCATTAAGCTTATTACGAACACCCATCTTGTACCTATGATTGTTCGATCTGAGGGTCTTTCAACTAGAACCTGTACTTTATTGTGCTCAAACTTATCGAGTTCCCTTTACATTGCAATATAATGATTCAATCTAGTTCATATACATAGAGGTCCTTTATAGTCTTTAAGTTCTACAAGAGAAACAAAAGAAAAAATGCAAAAAGATTTTTGATATATAGGAGATCTAGTTTGAGTATCTCTATTAGGGATTGATGATCGATGATGTTATTTGGAGGATGTGATAAGCGAGTCTAAATCTTCTTCTACAAGTAGAAGAAGCACCAATGGATGGACTACTGATTGACTATTCAGGTGCTACATTTTTAGTGGGTGTGCAATCGATAGGAGGTTCGGAATATATTTCAAAGTCTGCTTCTGCCTAATTACTAAAGTAATCCATTGTTAATAGTCATAGTTTGAGCTATTTCCTCTAAAGAATAATTTTTCTTTCAACCTTGTTGTTTTGCTGTGGAGTATGTAGTACAGAAAAGTTATGCGAATACCATGTTTTTTGCAAAAAGGATCAGAATCAAGTTGATTAAATTCTCTTCCATGATCACTTCTAAAGGAAACAATATGAAGGTTTAAAAGAGTTTGATGTTCTTTACAAAGCTTTGAAAAAGGTTTAAGTGCCTCGCTTTTTCCTTTAGAAATTAAACTCACGTAAATCTTGAATAATCATTAACAGTTATTAAAAATGTAAAACTTACCTCACATGCTTTTGACATGCATTGGTCCAAATAAATCTATATGCAAGAGTTGACAAGGTCTTAAAGTACTTACAATCTTTTCGTGTTTAGATTAACTCTTTACTTATTTACCTTTAATGCAGACATCACAAGTTGTGTCAAATGATGGAAATCATTTGAGCAATCGTTTATTGGCCAATTCTTGTTTTGTAGGCATATGCATAGTTACATGACCAAGCCTTTTGTGCTAGAGTTTGATTCATTTGTCAAAGCTTTGAGACACTTGAAATTTACTTAAATAATATCATTAGTTCAGAAAGCATATACATTATCGTATCTTAATACAGTTTGAGATTTATTATCAGTATTAGTATTTTTAACAATCCATTTTTCATGATAAAAAATATCTTTATTTCCTTTCTCACATATTTGTGAAATTACTCAAAAAGTTTAACTATAAACCATTGACTAAATACACATTATCAATGGATTTTAGATGAATCTTTACCTACCTTTCCAATACCCGAATTTACATCTACCTTTATCACAAAGGGTTTTTAAACCATTACATTTTTCTTCACACAAATTGTTGTAAGAGATCATTTCTTTGATAAATTGTATCTAATTGGGCAGGCGTATTATAATTTTTTTAAAAAATGAAAAATTGTAATACCCCAAATTTAGCTTGAAAAAGGATTGATAGACTACTCATATCAACAAGGTGCATCTTCTTTTCTAAGGAGCCCATTTGCTAAGAACTCCACAGTTAAGCGTGCTTGGTGGAAAGCAATCATAGGATGGGTGACCTCCTGAGAAGTTTTCCCGGGTGCGCACGAGTGAGGCCAAAGTGCGCTAGAAAGACTTGTGTTGGTTTGTGGGGCTAGTCTACAGTCTCCAAGAGTAGTTACCAGCGGTCTGAGGGGCCGGGGTGTTACAAATGGTATTAGAGCAACCCTGCGACCGTGGCTGATAGTGTTTAGTGCACCTAGCGGGGAAAAAGATCCTGAAGTTACGGTCCAACGAGGACGTTGTATTCTTAAGTGGGGGTGAGTGTAATACCCCAAATTTAGCTTGAAAAAGGATTGATAGACTACTCATATCAACAAGGTGCATCTTCTTTTCTAAGGAGCCCATTTGCTAAGAACTCCACAGTTAAGCATGCTTGGTGGAGAGCAATCTTAGGATGGGTGACCTCCTGAGAATTTTTTCCGGGTGCGCACGAGTGAGGCCAAAGTGCGCTGGAAAGACTTGTGTTGGTTTGTGGGGCTAGTCTACACTCTCCAAGAGTAGTCACCAGCGGTCCGAGGGGCCGGGGTGTTACAAAAATATAGTGTGACTGCATGCTTACTCGGTAAGGTTTTAGGATTCCTCTAGTAGACATTTAGGATACGTCAAATAGAGGTTTATAGTATGTTAACTAGGCATGTTTAGCATGTTGTAGTTGTCAAGTAGGTGTTTTTAATCATCTGATTCATGTAAACCTCAAACACCTATTTGACATAACTCAAACAACTACTAGACACACCTTAAATGCCTACTTATATACCCAAACCCATACTTAATACACCCTCAAACATCTATGTGACAACCCCAAATACTTGCTTACTATATATAACCTAATACCTACTTGGTATATCTCACACCCCTACCTAACATACCTTAAAAACCTACTGGGTAAAACTAATACCTAATCGATATATCCAAAATACCAACTTGGTATACCCCACTTAGATCGAGGAAGACATCTTAACTATAGCAGAAGCGGCAGTCTCGATACGTAATTAATATTGATGGTAATGTTTACAACTAAAAAAACTGATTATGAAAACGATAAATATTACATCCAAGTTGGAAAATAAAATACATATCGTTTGTTCTAAAAATAATTAAATTTAAGTACATTAAGTATATAACAAAATGTAACTAAGTCCAAAATAGCACAAATAAATTGTAGTTGCGGCCTGTATCGGATCCTAAAACTAAATCTTGTAAAACGCTGTCATCCATAATACGAAAATTATACATTAAGTTTACAAAATAATAATTAAAGTACGAACTTATAATTAATTGACACCATTGTATACTTTTACTATATTCTTTTACTGGCTCATACTTTAAGTCATTAAGATGCTATTCTTAACCATGCCAGAAGTACATTACTGTCACTTATGCAATTCGGTAATCTTAATACTTAAGTAAGTTCATTTGATTAATACTCATAACCATACCATGCATCATAACATCAACACTATGTACGTTTATCACTAATCAATAAAAACAATAATATGACACCTGATATGTGTAAGGGTCTAGCTAAATTAGGGCTGAAGCCCTACATCTAACTGTGGTGGGGGATCGTCACCCCTCCAATAAAATTATGCTCAAGCTTCTATAGGATAGGTCCCCTATCTTATACCGCCTTTAAAGTGCCGGCTAACACGGGCGCCGAGATTTTACATGTCGATCAATGGTTCGACATTACCTTACTATCAGGGTCATTCAATCAATGTTTGGATAATTTTACACAAGTATATAACATTTTTATTATTACAAGTTAACTTTGATTTTGATCAATTTAGGTGGTAACTAATTTTATTTAATTTATTTAAGGAAAATTCTACATGGTACAATCGAACTTAATTGTGTTCTTGCCTATTTCCATTTAATTTACTATTTTATGCACTATCTAACTGACGTAGCATTATCAATTTATGCACTATCTAACTGACGTATTATCAGTTGAATTCTTGCCTATTTCCATTTAATTTAATACTTTGACGTTTCTATCCTTACTAAGTGTTTGTTGTGTTCTTTATTATTTTCCTTGAACAGTTTTTATACAGCAACACAACTAGCTTTCTTCCCTAAAAGGTTTTTCCACCATTTTCACCATCTTCAAGCACCATATTCTTCCGATCCCAGACATTAGTGATGGTCAGATTTTCAACTAACACTCCAGTGAAAACTACATAAGTAGAAGTTGAAGTCATCAACGGTCTCAAATATTGTAACAATTTTGTTTTCATTCAAATTGTTGGCATTTCTAATAAAAGTGTCTTAAAGCACTATTACATAAGTCAATGTTCACTTAATGTACTTAACTAGGATTATATAGTTCAAAAGCATTTACACACATTACATTTAAGATGCATTTCAAGAACGAATGCTCCCTCCTATTCAATTTAAATGTCCCATTTGAATTTTAAATAGTATTCATCAATTATTCTTATTATGTGTTTTGTTTTTAATTTATAAGTTAACGATATAGTCAACTAGGATCTTGTTTGATTCGTCTTATCGTAAATTTTATTAATATCAACTTTTTATAATTTTTACTCAAGCACAAATTAGAGATATTTAAGATTGAAAACGTCTAGTGGAAAATGTGTCAAAACCAAATAGAACATTTAAAGTGAATAGGAGGGAGTACATAGTTACACAAAAGATGCATTTATAGCACTAATAGTACATAATTCCTAATCAAGACTACATTTAAGAGTCTTTTTAAGATGATGCCTTTGAAGTGGTCGTTTTACCCTTTGCCACAATCTTACCCTTCTTTTGCTAGCTGTTTGTAACACTCCCATAATTAGGTCAAATTTTAAAAAGAATTTTTTAAAACATAAACCAAACCTAATCATAGGAGCATTACCGCCACAAATGATCAATAATAAATGTATAGCTAAACAAATATATAAAATTATTTTATACAATTCAACTACTAAGCAATTCTTACAACTAAAGGTGAAATTTTAACTGAGACATGACTACTAATAAAAACTAATTTTCTAAGTGAACCTCACTCCACGATCCCCACACGAACAATAACCTTCAAAAAATAATAATGCAAGAAAGACAAGGAAAAAACTCCGAAAATTAGAAAATTGAATAATTCCAACTCCATCCTGTAAAATAATTAAATTTGGAAATAATTTAAGAAAATAAAATATAAATGAGTTGATAATAATTTTAGAAAATAATACTCCCTCCTATTCAGCTTATGTGTCTCATTTCCTTTTATGGTCAATACACCTTAATTGTCCCATTTCTATTTTTGGTATGGGTTTTTGACTTTTATGCCTTTAGTAACTTTATCCTATTTTCAATAATATCCGCCATTACCCATACTAATTTTCCTTCCTTACATTAAAAAACCCATAATACCACTCTCTTTCCTACCCTTAGGGTCCCACTTTTGACTCTCCTTAAAATCCGTAAAAAGTCAAATGGGACTCCTAAGGTGAATAGGAGGGAGTATTTGTTTGAGCAATTTGATAAACAATATAAATTCACGAAAATCAATTAATTAATTTAATAGTTAATAATAACCAATACAAATTCCGTTATTAATTTGAGGGAGCGAGACGCCAGTAGCCCGAGGCTTTACCCCTATACCTATTTGATTAAGAGGTCGTCACCCCAAATAATTTAAGGCCAACAAAGTAGCCTTAAGTAACCCTAGTGTGTACACCCTTCCTACTTCGATCACAACAAAAAGAAGGAAGACAAAAAATCGTATCAAATATCAGACATAAAATACCTGTCGGTAGAGGTGTTCATTCGGTTGATCGGGTCGGTTTCGGATGGGTGTTATTCGGTTCGGTTGCATTTCGGATCGGTTATTTTTCGGCTGTGTGTTACAACGGGTCACACTCGGGTCGACTCGGTTAGTCACGGTTCGGTTGGAGATCGGTTATTCAAGCTATCGGGTTAGCATCAGTTCGGTGTCGGTTGAAGTTCGTGTCGAGTGTCAATCGGTCTCGGGTTGTCATCGATTACTAATTGGTTCGGTTTTTTCGGGTACCGAACGGGTTCGAGCTTTATTTTTCGAGTAATTATCGGTTACGGATAACTATTGATCGGGTCAATATCGAAATAAGTTAATAATCAGGTTTTTAATTGATGTATGCTCATTTTATGGCAGATCAATTTATTTCAATTAGTTTATAGAGTTATAGTTACAGTTACAGATTATCATTTACAGTTAACTCAATGCTATTACTTATTAGTAGAACTGTCAATTATGAACCCGACCCGCTAAACCCAAAAAACCCGATCCGCAAAAAACGGGTTTTGAACAAATAGTAATGCCCTTTGAGATTTGAAGGATTAGTGTCTGGTTATCAGAATTGTAGATTGCAATGAAACATAATGATTTTAGGTCTATAATTATAGGGTAGAAAATGTTGATTTTGTTGGAAGATATACGAAAGGACACGGATTGATGAAGTGGCATTTTTCCTACATTGATTTTGTTCAACTTTGTATAATAATCGGACGGTTGATATTAAAATTTTAAAGAGGAAGATGCTTCACGCTCTATGTCATTGACAGGCGTGGCAATATTATTGGTTGTTTTACTTTATTGAGGATCAATGACGTGGCAAATGGATAATTTGGAGTTTTGTTTAGTGCTTGGAAAATTAAGTGGGAAGAAAGAGCGCCTCGACATTATTTTTTCGATTTGGGATTTTAAATTTTTAAATCAAGTATCCATTAGTGATTAAGGCTAGTGAATTATAAAATGAAAAATATTGAATTTTACAATATAATAATACGTAGAGGTTGTTTAATTTGCAGAACCAGTTCCTGAGATAAGTTTAAAGGACAATCGCTCAGTGTCCAAATTTAATAATTTTGGAAAGCAAAAATGACTTAATATCTTCAAGAAATTAACTCTATCAATTAAATTCAACCACTTTGAAAGTATAAATGTAACAGTCGGTCGCCCAACCGATTAAAGTCTAATTAAAAAAATTATAACTAATTTTGTAACTGTATGCTAACTCGGCAGGGTTTTAGAATTACTTAAGTATGCAAGTATGGCAAGAGATTTGTTAAGTATTCCAATTACTACTGTTGCTTCCGAGTCGAGTTTTAGCTTGGGAAGTAGGATACTAACAAAATGGAGAGCTTCCTTACTACTGGAGAGTGCTGAGACTTTGATCACAACCCGAAGTTGGCTATATGGATATGATATTTGTAGGTGAGTAAAAGTTTGGGGTTAAAAACTTGATATTTGTATATTTACATTAGGTGGATGTATAAGTGATGGATGTAAATTTTTGGGGTAAAAAACTTGATATTTGTATAGGTTAATTTGGTGGATGTATAAGTAATGGATGTAAATTTTTGGGGTTAAAAACTTAATATTTGTATATTTATATTTGGTGGATGTATAATTAGAAAACTGAAATTGGACTTAATTTGCTAAAATTATGTGAAAAAATTGATTCGGATTTATAACAGTTCGATTAACAATCGGTTCGGGTTGGTATCAGTTCGGGTTAAAAACAGTTCGATTAATAATCGATTCGGGTTTGTATCAGTTCGGGTTAAAAATAATTCGATCTTAATCGGTTTTAGTCAGGTTGCATTCGGTTACGTGCATAATTCGGGTCAGATTTGACTCGGGTCGATCACTGTTCAGTTCGGGTAACATCGGTTAAGGTTTATATGTCGGTTATAAAATTCGGTTGCAGTTCGAGTTCGATTTTGCCCTTTTCGGTTATCAAACGGTTCGAGTGAAGTATCGGTTCGGGTAATTGCGGTTCGGTAAACTTAAAAACTTACATTTTTTCGGGTCGGATAATTTTCGATTCCGGGTCGGATTTTCGGGTCGGGTTTGTTTTGAACAGCTCTACCTGTCGGCAACTATACTAACAAAACAGGGCAACATGTTCATCACCCTTATATTTAGATGACAACAAATATAAGAGCTTCATTTCCCTCGTGTTTCACTTTACGTGATTTAATATATTTTAATAATTAGTCGCGAGCACAAAAACATATAATCAAACATACATCATCTATTTTATTTTATTTTATAATCATAAATTTTCCCAGTAAAAATATATCTCAAGAATATCCAACTGATCTTTTTTGCCAAATCACCATTTTATGGTGGCAACAACAATTAATATCATAATATATTTCCCTTTCAAATGCAACCATATTTTTAAATCGTTATTAAAATAAAATAATAATATAAATTTTATCAAAATAATAATATTATAAATTAAATATGTAACAAATTAGTAGTAAATATAATTTGAGAATACAATATAAAAAGTATAACATCATACAAAATCACGCTTTCATATAAACACATCAATTATCAACTAGCACATAATACTAACGGGATACCCTAATTGGATGAACATTGAGAATTATCTTGTAAAACAGCCCTAGAATGTAATGTACGCTCCTATAATCTTCATTTACGAACTTGACGTTTGAAGTATAATTGTTATTTGTAATTGTAGATAGAAAAAGAAATTGATAATGGACGTAAAAAAAACAACTATTAATGAGAGAAAAGAATTAGGAGGAAAAAAGAGAAAATTAAAAGTGGTGAAAGAATTAAAAGAGTAAAAATGGTTTAATTTATAAGCGTAAAATAAGATAGATTAATAGAATTAGAGGATAAGAGTGGTAGAAAGTGGTTGAATAAAAATGTTATTTGGGTAGTTATATGATGTTATAACTTGTAAGTTAACCAGGTAAATTGATTTTACATTTACTTAATTAAAATTAAATTTTTTGTACCGATTTATTTATCTATTTATTTATTTAAACTTATTTCTTTTTATTTTTTTGAAAATCGGGTTAATTAGTTCTTTTTTAACAAACTTATTAGTTTTTTTTAAATATTTTTTTATTTTTTAAAATGTCTAACTTAGTTGTTTTAACAAATTTATTTTTTTATTTAATTTTCAGGATTTTACATTATTAATTATTTATTTTCTATTTTATTTAACTATTTATTTATTTATTTATTTATTTATTATTTTTAGAATATTTTGAATGTTACATACACTCTCCGTTAACATAAAAGTTCATCCTTAAACTTAAAGTTAAAATTTATAAACACTGAAATATTTTAATTACACGATTTTATAGTCAAAATTTAACTAATAACTTACTAATTCAAAGTAAGTAAAAGATAACTCGCTACAAGAAATTATGAAAGGCTTTGAGTTGGATGGGTTGTTTCTTACATCATCTTGCAAATAAATAAAATATACTTTAGGATATTATAATGCGAAATACTAATACATATAAGCAATAATAACATAAAAATTAAACATTCCAAATATGTATCCCATCGTATCGCATGCTCAAAACATGCAATTATTAAATTACTTAATTAATTTATTGCTCCAAGTCATTTTAATTATACATGTTTTATCATATTTATTTTAACCCATTTTAACTAAATATTACCCAATTGATCATAACCTTAACCTACTGATATCACTTTATAACACCTCTATATTTAAGACTCATTTTAAAAAGGATTTTTAAGGAAAAACATAAACCAAACTTAATCATGATAGCGTTACCATCACATGTACTGATAAAATAATTTTATATAAAATAATTTTATACAATTCAACTACTAAGCAATTCTTACAACTAAAGGTGAAATTTTAACTGAGACATGACTATTAATAAAAACTAATTTTCTAGGTGAAACTCACTATACGATCCCCACGTGAAAATTAACCTGCCAAAAATAATAATGCAAGAAAGACAATGAAAAAACTCCTAAAATCAGAAAATTGAGTAATTTCAACTCAATCCCGTAAAACATTTATGTTTGAAAATAATTTAAGAAAATAAAATATAATTGAGTAAAATATAATTTTAAAAAATAATATATATGTGAGTTAAAAATCAATTTGGTAAACAATATAAATGCACGAAAATTAATTAATTAATTTTAAAGTTAATAATGACCAACACAAATTCAGTTATTAATTTGAGGGTAGGCCGAGGCTTTATCCCATACCTATTTCATCAAGTGGCCGTCCCCCTAAATAATTCAAGGCCAACAGAGTAGTCTTAGGTAACCCTAGCGTGCAAACCTCTCTCACTTGGATCACAACAAATAGAAGAAGACCAAAAATCGTATCAAGTATCGGACATAAAAATACTTGTCGACAGCTATAGTAACCAAATAGGGGAACTTGTTCATCACTCTTATACTTGGATTGCAACAAATATAAGAGCTTTATTTCGCTCATGTTTCACTTTACGTGATTTAATATATTTTTATAATTAGTCGCGAGCACATAAATATATGATCAAACATACATTATTTATTAGAAAAATTACCCAGAATAATCCAATCTTTACTCGATTTTCCTACAATAATCCTAGTTATTGATTAACTATTAATAATCCAAACTATGAGTGATATTTATAAAGTGTATACCATGGTGACCGGTAACTTGATGTACCAGATAATTTTTTAAAATAAAAATAAAATTAAAAATAAAATCAGAAAAAAGTTAATTAGAAAAAACCGAAGAAAATTACAATTGATCATCACCCAAACCCCTCACCCACTACCACCAACTCCCCCACCACATCCCCTCTCTGTAGTCTCATCCTCTGATGGGCTCACTGATCTCGGTGTTAGAATCATAAGAGTACTTATTAAATGTCCATTACTTAATTCAAGCATAAATGTCAGAAATAAAGCAAAAATTTCATTATCAAGCCATTTTGGTCTATAAAGAAATACTCTATATATGCTGGATAAAACAGGGTTCTTGCCAAACATGCCCATATCACCTTACTTGTATTGCTTGGAATCAACAAACCAATTAATAATTTTCCTGCTAAATCAGAATTATAGACCATGATCACCATAATTGGGTACCAAATTTTAAGTAGCTTAGTATTCTTATTATCATTTGGAATGAATCCAGAGAAAAGTAATAATAGAGTAACGACATAAATGATCAGGTTCTAAATGCAGGAAGCAAGAATTTTGTTGTTGTTTTAGAAAGGTTTGGACTATGTGCTGGTGTATTAGTGCGGAGTTGCAAAAAAAAAAAAAAAAAAAAAAAAAACAAAGAAAAAAAAAACGGCAAAGAGTTTGGTTGTTGAAGTTCTTAAATGACGTTGATAAAGGGGAGAGGAAAATGGAGTCATTGGGGTGATGGGAGAAGAGGTAGGGTAGCAGACAGGGTGATAAGAAAAAGAGTGGTAGATGGGGTGGTAGTGAGGTGGGAGGAGGAGTGGTTGCAGAAGTAGGACGGCAGACATAGCGGTGCTTGAAGCCTGGATTCGACAGATATTCTTAAATTTTTTATTTTTCTTGTTAATGCATTTAAGTTTTTCTTTATTTTTTGTTAATTTTCTAAAAAAACAGATTATAATTTGCACAACAATATTCTTGGGTGAGTGATCTATTAGTTTATATTATTTATGATTAATTAAATATTTTCCTTATTTATCAATCAGTAATCAATAGTCATCAATAATCAATAATTAATAAATCAATAACCAATAAATAAAATGTACTAATGAAGAAACGACTTGGAACACGTGTCACACCCTCATTAAAAATTTTCCCGCCCATTTTCTATCAATGACATGAAAATTTTTTATACTTAACTTCATATTTATGGAAACAATTAACACATTAAAATATGTAATATTTATTGATTTTCTATAAATATATGTGAATTAGTTATTGTTTAGACTGGATTTCTAAAAAACTTATCCCATGAGGGTAATTGTGATGTTCGTTTTTTGAAAAAGTATCGGTATGATGGGTAAAAACGACATTAAATATCTTTTTCGGTTTACGTATCGAGAAATAGGCAAATAAGTACTTGTTTTTACCGGAATTCCAAAAGAGTTACTCTATATGGGTAATCATGACGTCCGTTTTTTAAAACAATATCGTTATGATGGGTAAAAACGACTATATATCTTTTTCGGTCTACGTATCGGGAAATAGACAAATATGTACTTGTTTCGATTGGATTTTCAAGAGGGATACTCTATAAGAATAATCGCGACGTCCATTTTTTGAAAAACAATCGTTATGATGGGTAAAATGATGTTAAAGTGCTAAGACATAAAGGTACTATTGGTAATTAGAAAGTCAAAGGTGTTAATGAATGGCCAATAAAAGTCAAAGGTGATTAGTGATGGTCAACGGTCATTTAGAATGGACAAAGGTCATTTAGGTTGGTCAACAGTCACCTGGTTTGAATGGTGTAGACTTTACTTTAGAGCTAGTAATTCGCCAAAAACAAACTTTAAGGTTGTAATTCGTAAAAGCCCTAAACTTGAATGTTGTTATTTGCAAATAACTCTATTGTTAAATTGTTATTAAATGAAATAATAATATAAATTTTATCAAAATAATGATATTATAAATTAAACATGTAACAAATTAGTAGTAAATATAATTTGAGAATAAAATATAAATAGTATAACATCATACAAAATCACGCTTCCATATAAACACATCAATTATCAACTAGCACATAATACTAACGGAATACCTTAGTTAGATGAACATTGAGAATTACCTTGTAAAACGGCCCTAGAATGTAATGTACGCTCCTATAACCTTTATTTACGAACTTGTATAATTGTTGTTTGTAATTTGTAGATAGAAAATGTCTAAAGATTGAAAAATACTATAAATGAGAAAAAGAAATTCATAATAGATGTAAAAAAAACAAATGGTTTATGAAAGAAAAAGAATTAGGAGGAAAAGAGAGAAAATTGAAAGTGGTGAAAGAATTAAAGAGTAAAAATGGTTTAATTTATAGTTGTAAAATAAGATTGGTTTATAGAATTAGAGAAGAGTGGTAGGATGTGGAGGAACAAGGAAGATATTGTGGGTAATCATACGAGGAAGTTTAAAGTTTTAATGTGTAAGTTAAACGTGTGAATTGATTTCACATTTACTTATAAATTATGAAATCTCATATATTCAAGAAAAACTCTTTAATATTTAATAACTTATTAAAACCTTTTTTATAAAAATAAAAGTGACCGAAAGGCCTTGGTATTATTTTAGAATTTCTTTTAACTTTGAAACAACTTAATTTAATTCAACACTATAGCAATTCCTAAATTGAAATAATTAACATAGTCACTTAAAAATAGAAACTTTAACACAATAACTTAAATATATACTATAACTTTAAGGATAAGTTTTAATATCAAAAATAAAGTATAATAACAACATTCTTAGCATAACTATACTTAATAAAAATATATTCATAAAATTAGACACAACTTTATAAACTAGTTTAAAGACTAACATAAACATATTAACAATAATTCTAACATAAATATTACTTAATAATCCATTCTAACATAAAGAATATAATTTTTTTCACCTAACTACCTAAACACGTTTAAAAATTACTGATTAACATACTAAAAATAATTTTAGCATAAGCATACGTAATACAATTTTAAAATCATAATTTCATTAAACTAACTTCCTACTTAAACATACTCAACATATTTCATACTTTGTATATTATAAAGCAAATATAATGTAAAATTTCACATAAAGAGTAAGGTAAGAAAATATACCATTCTAACACCAAGAATTAGTAATAAGTATTAAATAAGTAAATAAGAAAATAAAATCCTCCAAGATAATGTTTCAAAATAAAGTACTCCGATGACTCCATATATGATGTTCTTTTAAGCTCCCAAAATAATTACCTAATTCCAAAATGCTAGAAAATGATAGTTTATGCTCCATCTTCGTTAATCTCTTCAACTAATATAATTAGAATTTTAGTAAGTAATTATATGAAGTAAATTTTGGAGGAAAAAATAAAGATATAATTGGTCTAAATGCACTAAAAGTACATAGCTACGAGGGTGAGTAATTGGTGGATTTCGCTTCCAATTTTGCAAAGTTAGATATTAGAAATGGGCTATACATTCTGGGTAAGAAGGGGACAAAGTAAGCAGGAAAAAGGGATAAAAATGAAAGAAAAAAATCAAAGTTAAACCAAACCATATCGACCAACCATACGCGAAGGGGTAAGGGTAATGGTGTTCATTCGGGTGATCGGGTCGGTTTCGCACGGGTGTCATTCGGTTCAGTTGTATTTCGGATCGGTTATTTTTCAGCTGTGTGCTGCAACAGGTCACACTCGGGTCAAGTCGGTTAGTCACGGTTCGGTTGGAGATCGATTATTCAAGCTATCGGATTAGCATCAGTTCGTGTCTAGTGTCAATCGGTCTTAGGTTGTCATCGGTTACTAATTGGTTCGGTTTTGTCGGGTACAGATCGGGTTCGGGTTTTTTTTTTTAACTGAATTCGGCTACGTATTATTAATTACTATTGATCGAATCAATATCAGTCATTTTTTAATTGATGACAAGATTCCCTTTACTTAAAGCAAAATAGTTAAAGTACAAATTAATTAGTAATCATTATTACTTTGTTACTTTTACTTGTTTGTCCGGACATTAAAATTATAAAATTCTATCAATTTTCATTTGATTCGATTAAAAGTAGTTAAATAAACATTGACCATTGATTATTAACTCTAAATATATGAAACCATGTATTTATAAAATTTAATTTATTAAAATATCTAACACTTTATTAGATTAACTAATAAGATGATTGAATATGAGTCAGTCTATCATACTTCTATGTTAAAAATTGGTTCAAGTTTACTGCAGTTCAATCTAAAATTCGTTCGAGTTAAGTCGGTTTTAGCCGGATCGAATTCGGTTTCGAGCATGATTCGAGTCGGATAAGACTTGAGTCGGTCATTATTAGGTTCATGTAATCTTGGTTAACGGTTATGTGTCAATTATAAAAATCGGTTATAGATCAGGTTCAGCTTTTCCATTTTCAGTTGTCAACCGGTTCGGGTACAATTTCAGTTCAATTACTATCGGTTCGTTAAACCTAAAAAAGGAACATACTTTCGGGTCCGTTTACTTTTGATTTCGGTTCAGGTTTTCGAATCGGGTCACTTTTGAACAGCTCTAGGGGTGAGGGTTTTGATTTTTATTTCAATTTCGCTTAACTTGTAGAAGTAGGCAAGAATAAAAGAAATTGGGTAAGTTTTGACTAGCTTTGTTTAAAAAATAAGGATTAACTTAGTCGCAAAACAAACTTAAAAACTTAATTAAAGTTAATAATAAAAATAGTGTAGAATAGATTAAATAAAAATATTAAAGTCGTTAAAATAATTGCTAACGAAATTAATTAAGAAATGCGAACTTTAAACGCAAAGGTTTAGAAAATAATAAACTCATTAAATGAATTTGAGATTTTCGTAACATAAAAAAATAATAATAAAAACATTTGAGCTATTAAAAAAATACTCCCTTTGTTTTCATATATATATATATATATATATATATATATATATATATATATATATATATATATATATGTATGTATATACATATATATATATGTATATACATATATATATATGTATATACATATATATATATATGTATATACATATATATATATGTATATACATATATATATATATGTATATACATATATATATATATGTATATACATATATATATATATATATACATATATATATATATATATATATATATATATATATATATATATATATATATATATATATATGTATATACATATATATATATATATATATATATATATATATATATATATATATATATATATATATATATATATACATATATATATCTATATATATATATATATATATATATATATATATATATATCTATATATATATATCTATATATATATATATATATCTATATATATATATATATATATATATATATATATCTATATATATATATATATATATATATATATATATATATATATATATATATATACATATATATATATATATATATATATATATATATATATATATATATATATATATATACATATATATATGTATATACATATATATATATATATATACATATATATATATATATATATATATATATATATATATATATATATATATATATATATATATATATATGTATATACATATATATATGTATATACATATATATATATATATATACATATATATATGTATATACATATATATATATATATATATATATATATATATATATATATATATATATATATATATATATATTATATATATATATATATATATATATATATATATATATATATATATATATATATATATATATATATATATATATACATATATATATATATATATATACATACATATATATATATATATATATATATATATATATATATATATATATATATATATATATATATATATATATATATATATATATATATATATATATATATATATATATATATATATATATATATATATATATATATATATAATTTATTATTGGGCTTGATCATGAGATTTGCAATCCTTTTTGGCAATTAGAATTATTTGGACCCAAACTTTTCCTTAACCCATCTTTTATTTAAAAAAAAAAAACAAATAGGAGGGACTCTTGGTGGAGCTTGTAACTCCCTTAGGGTAATGAAGGATCAAGGCATTAATCCCATATAATTAACCCTTCTAAATTCCTTAATCATTTTCATTTTGACATCCTTTCATTTCTAAAGTTCCCAAGGACAAAAAAAACATATCCTTTGAAAATTCCTCCTAATCCACATTCCTAACTCTATTACACTTCATCATTTGGTGGTTTTGCTTTACAATTGTAAGGGTAATTCTTAATCTATGTTGATTCTTAAGTTTTAATTTAAAATTCTATGATTATTATATGTTTTATCTTATAATTCATGTTTAATTTAAGAATTTAAAATTTCATGTATGATTTTGAGATGTATGTTTCTATCTAAGTTGATGAAGAATGTTTCTTTTTAGAGTTTTTAGATATGCATATATGTGAAGAATAGGATTGGTTTGTGTGATGGGTGATTTTGAAATTTCTATATAAATATGAATGTTCATGTAAAAAAAATGTGTGTGGTTAAAGAAATTATTGTTGAATAATGAATTTAATCTCAAAGATGGTTCATAAGAATTATATAAATTTGGTCATTGATATTTAATAGGCAATGTACCATTTGGAATTCATTTGTTGATGAAATTTTGGTGAATCCCGTAGGGTTAGAAAAATGGTAAAAAAATCTGTTTTTGGGACACTTTTTGGCTTGAAAATAGGTTAAATATACTTAGAGTACATTATGAATTATGAAAATTGGTGCATAGGGGTTTTGACGCCTCCGGACGCAATGGTGAAGTCGGAATTTCAGTTTCACAGTGTTAACATACTGTCCTGGACAGAATCCTAAATCTGAATTTTATTGGATGTTATGTTGTGATGAAGTATGTTGTTTGATCATGAATAGTTTGCAAGTGTGGCTTGATGTTAGATGTGTGTGTGTGTGTGTGCCTTGATTGTGGTTTGAGAAAGTGTGAATATATGCGTATTCCCGTATGTACGATTGAATCGTGTAGGAAGTCGATTCGTGACGGGAAGTTGTATATCGTGGATTGGTTGTTATAAAGGAATAATAATAATAATAATAATAATAATAATAATAATAATAATAATATATTGAATAAAGTGTGAAGGTGATGTTATGCTTTCTTATTCAAGAGATATGATTTCAATAACTTGATGGGTAGAGGTAGTATGACCTCACTAACTTTAAAGTAGACGTAGTATGACGTCGATTGGTGGAAAGATTTTACTCGCGGTTTGTGGGGGAATTATGAGCCACCACGGGGGTATGCATACTTAACCATAGGCACCGAAGTAAGGCATGTTGCCTATGGTAGAGACTTGCTTAGGGGTTAGCTCCCCCTAATGTATTGTCTTACTTCGAAAGTTTGGGGTTTGGTTCGGTAGTATGGCCGGAAAAGTACAACAGTATGGCTGACTAACTCAATGAATCATTTGTAATTTATTAAAAAGTAAATATTGAACTGTAGCCGACGTATAGTAAGTTGCCATTGTGCTTTATGCTATAATGTTAATGTTATAAGAGATGTTTTTGCTGACGTGTACCTTTGATCTTAACGATCCTGCGATGATGTTGTTTTTCCTTTCGGGGTTAATAACTAGCAGTGAGTTAAGTTGCAGGCTGGGGAGTGAGGATTACATCTGAAGAATAAAAGAGATAGAGTACGAAAGGATTTTAATTTCGAACTTTATTATCTTTTTAGAAATGGATTTATTCAACAGGCGACTTCGCTCTCGAGACGTACTCCTTGGACTTTTGGTTTCATATCTTTTATCCGCTGCTAAGACTACGATATCACTAATTAATCTACAATAACTCTAGTAGAACTCGATCCGCAAGTTTTAAATTTAAAAATTTCGTTTTCTCGTACCTTTATGACATCTTGGTTAAATTCGGGTCCTGCTTGGTTTTCTTTTAAAATATAAAAATCTCTCTTTTAACGATCCGAGTTTTTCCCGGATGTTACAACTGGTATCAGAGCGGGAGTTCTATTCTAGCGTTATACGCATAAGTCAATAGGCTATAAAAAAAAAATAATATTAATAATAAATAATAAATAAATAAATAAATACATATAAAAGTTGTGAGAGTAATGGGTAGACATTAAGGGGTATTTATGACCTGGTTTTAACACCTTAAGATAACTTTCCGAGACAAGTTTTAATAGTGTTGTGTGCTTGTTAGATATTTTGTTGATGAATTATGATATTATTTGAGCTTGGAAATTGATTGTTCCTTTGCTCTCTCTTTCATTCGTGAGTCAAGGATTACGAACATTTTTTTTATCTGTCATGGATAAAGGAAAAAGACCTGCTGAAGGGGAAAGTAGTACCCTAGAAGAACCATGGAGAGCCTTAGTAAATAGACCAGTTTGGGCAGAGATAAAAGCATTAAAAATTTGGGACAAGAAAGAAGGAGAGAGTGAGCTAGATTATAAGCGCAGGATGGAGATGATCTATAAAAAGTCTCAACAAGTTTATGAGGGAATAATAGCTGAGGAAATTGCTGAGTTGAATGAGAGAATTGCTCAATTGGAGCGAGAGTTTGATAGATGGGATAGAGGAATGGATGTTGTAGACAATGAGAGATGTGAGAATGCTGAGGCTAGTGGGGCAAGGGCTGAGATTGTTGAGGAGGATGTTCCAGTGGTCGACCCTAACTTAGTTCTGCAGATAGATTTTGATGAGGAGGATCCTGAGGAGGATCTAGGAGAAGATCCCAAGGAAGTCCCCGAAGAAGGTTTGGAGGAAAATACTTGGGGAAATTCCGAGGAGGAGGGTGAAGAGTTTTATGAGGATAGTGCGGAAGGGGGATATAATGCTGATATGGAGGTAGAAGCAGCTGATAGGGAAAATATTATGAGCGAGAGTGATAGTGATATTACAATGTGGGAAGAAATATTACCCGAACCAGAAATTGTTGAGCTTTCAGATTCTGAGGAACAACTAGATATGAGTGACTCCCTACCCATAGAGACACCCACTGATTCTGATAGCACATCCAGTGCGACTCCGGGGATGCTGATTTTGACCCTGACTTATATGAGGAAGATCGGGACCGTATGGATGCATCGCCTTTTACTATATGATCTTGCTTTTTATTGTAGTATTTATGCTTATGATTTTATATGACTATTTCCACGCTAATAATGATGTATGGATATTTTGTCGAGAAGTTTCTTCTGTTTTGTTTTGACAATATGGTTACGAAGAACGGTGATTATTTGGGATTTTGTACCCAAGTATTTTGGAACTTAATAATATGTTATGGCAGAGTATGCGGGTTGAATTATAATATCATCTTGATTTTCTGTTTAATTATTTATAACCTTTTCTCATTAGCTGAATTTGTGAAGTTTGATATATTACGAATTTTGAAATGTTGTGAATATTGAGCATTAATATAATTAATTAAAATAATTGTTTTTATTTGGTGGAAACTTAGGAGCTGATTAACAGGCCGGACTTTTTAATTCTACCAACTATTAGGATAGACTTCCTTATCTCTAAGAAGTTATATTAGCCTAAGTTTTGTTTAACCTCGATGATGGAAATAGAATATTTATATATACCTTGTTTATTAAAATGTAGTATACCTTCCATCATGCCTCCATTCTTGAGAAAGAACGAAAATAGAGGTGACTCTAACCGTGTACTTCGGAACCTAGTGAAAGCCCTAGTTGGTACAAGAAACCCCAGACAGAAATCCTTAGAAGAAAGGGCTTCATCGATTAGTAAGAGAATAGCCCAGAGTAAGCCCTTTACTTATGATGGGAAAGGACAACCTTCTGCGCTGGAAAACTGGCTTCGAGAGTTTGACAAACTCTTTAGTGTAGTTCGATGTCCCGCGGAATTCATGGTCGACCAGGCTGCATTTTATATGGTCGAAGATGATGACTACTGGTGAACACATAGTAAGGTGAGGCTGATAGAGGAGAATGATGGTGAATTAAGCTGGGAATGTTTTAAGGGAGCGTTAAGGGATCAATTCTACCCACCTCACGTGAGGACAGATAAGTCAAACGAGTTTGCTAGGTTTGAAATAGGAAATTTAACAGTGGATGAGTATTATCAGAAATTTATGGAATTTCTGAAGTTTTGCCCCGAGGACGTCCCGACTGAAACAAAGAAAATGCAACGCTTCGAATTGGGTTTATCGTACGAGATTCAAAAACACATTGAGATCGATAGGTACGATACTTTAGACCAGTTATATAAGAGGGCAGCCCAGATAGGAAATGTTATTAGGAAGGAGCAGGAGAAGTTGGCCCATAGTGGGGACAAGAGGAGGGAACCTATGTTCCAGAATGCAGAGAGCGAGAGTAATCATGCACAAAACCACTTTAAGAAACACAAAACCTATGGGGGTTATCAAGAATAAGTGTACTAGCCAGGACAGTCAAGTAAAGGTGGGAGAGGTTCGATATCTGAGGCCAGGGTACAGAAACCACTTTATGACCGCAATGGAAAGGAAAGAATTTATAACTGTAGGAGATGCCAAAAAAATCATCCAGGGAGAGATTATCGGGGAGCATTAGTGGACTGTTCATACTCTGGTAAATCGGGTCATAGAATGTATGAGTGTAATGCTCGATTGGGACAACAACAACCTCAAGGGGGGAATCATAGAGGGTTTCCACAACAACGCTTCGGTAATGGTCGGAGTGGCAATGACACGGGAAATGGAAATCAAAACGGTGTTTGTTTTGGTAGAAACCCTGGGGGTGTCTCAAACCTTAGGTTTTAGAGAAATCATTCCGGAATTCAGCAACCTCAAGGGAATACTAGGAATGAAAACTTTCCTGGACAAGAGGTAGTTAAGAAGGCGCTGCCCCAGTCTTTCAATAAAATGGCAGATTATCAGCAGTTAACACTAGGGAAGCAGCACAAGTGTCCGATGTGGTCACAGGTACTTTTTGCATCAATTCAAAGTCTGTTAAAGTTCTTTTTGATTCTGGTGCATCGTACTCGTTTATTTCTATGTCTAGAATTAAAGACTTAGGATTGGAAAATCCCGAGAAAACATCTTTCTCAGTCGCTATTCCTTCCGGAGAGACCTTTCATTGTAGTATATTATTTCGTGGGGTGTCGGTCAATATAGGAAAGACAAAATTCTCGAGTGATTTGTTTCTTTGAAAATGGAAGGTCTAGATGTAATCCTTGGGATGGATTGGTTGGGTAGATATAAGGCAGTAATAGATTGTGAGGGACAATTTATAACGTTAAGCGGACCCCGAGGAGAGAAAGTTATGGGGTTGATGAATAGAGTTTTTTTTACGCATATCTTAATAAGTGTGTAGTGGTGTTTATTGATGATATCTTGGTATATTCTAAGAGTCGTGAAGAGCATCAAGAACATTTAAGGGTAGTCTTGCAAATTCTTCAAGAAAATGAATTACATGCTAAGTTTTCGAAGTGCGAATTCTTGTTAGAACAGGTGGCTTTTCTAGGTCACCTTGTTTCTAAAGAAGGGATCTCTGTTGATCCGGCAAAGATAGAAGCAGTCCGAGACTGACCTACACCCCGAAATGTTACGGATATTCGAAGTTTCTTAGGTTTGGCAGGGTATTATCGTCGTTTTGTGAAGGATTTTTCTCGTGTCGCTCGTCCGCTAACATCCTTGATGAAGAAGGAGAAGAAGTTCGAATGGACTGAGGAGTGTGAGAAGGTATTTCAGTTGTTGAAGGAGAAATTAACTACAGTTCCAGTGTTGACCTTACCTGATCCATCTTTGTAATATTCCGTCTACAGTGATGCTTCCAAACATGGATTAGGTTGTGTTTTAATGCAAGATAGGAAAGTAGTGGCGTATCCTTCGCGTCAGCTGAAGAATCATGAGATGAATTACCCAACACATGACTTGGAATTAGCGGCTGTGGTTTTTGCATTAAAAATCTGGCGTTATTATCTCTATGGTGTCAAATGCAAGATCTTCACGGACCATAAAAGTTTGCACTTTTTGTTCACTCAATCCGAGTTGAATTTGCTCCAACGACGTTGGTTAGAACTTATCAGTGATTATGACTTGGAGATTGCTTATCATGAAGGCCGTGCGAATGTGGTCGCTGATGCTTTGAGCAGAAAATCGAGGCACTCAGTCTCAGCATTAATAACCTCTGAGGAGTTGTGTAAGGAGTTTGAGAGAATGAGCTAAGAGATAATCCAAGAAGGGGAATTGGAAGCCAAGTTGAGTGCATTTTCCATTCAACCTACATTTTTCGAAGAGATCATGGCTAAGCAACTGGAAGACCCCAAGTTCATTAAACTTCGGGAGCAGATCAGTGAAGGGAGAGCTGACGGTTTTACAATTATATATATATATATATATATATATATATATGTGTATATATATATATATATACATATATATATATATATATATATATATATATACATATATATACATATATATATATATATATATATATATATATATATATATGTATATATATATATATATGTATATATATATATACGTGTATATATATATATATATATATATATATATATATATATATAGATATATATATATATATATATATATATATATGTATATATATGTATATATATATATATATATATATATATATATATATATATATATATATATGTGTATATATATATATATATATATATATATATATATATATATATATGTATATATATATATATATATATATATATATATATATATATGTATATATACATATATATATATATGTATATATGTATATGTATATATACATATATATATATATATATATATATATATATATATATATATATATGTATATATGTATATGTATATATATATATATATATATATATATATATATATATATATATATATATATATATATATATATATATGTATATATATATATATGTATATATATATATATATATATATATATATATATATATATACATACATATATATATATATATATATATATATATATATATATATATATATATATATATATATATATATATATAGGGTTTAGTTCTGGTGAAAACCAATCTTATATGAGAACCGTGAGAACCATATTATGAGCCGTAGGATGAGATTTAATGGCTGAGATTAATGCGCGTCTAATTAAGGGTATTTTAGTAAATTCGCGTTATCTTGAAAAAACCCAGGTTTTGTTTTTCAGTTCCATTAGCGTTCAACTCTGCTTCCTTCACCTTGCTCTCTTCAAGTACGATCCACCATTTTTGCCTATCTCAAATTCAACTTGCTTCCTTCAACCTTCATCTTTACTTCTTACAATCGACATTTATGCCCTATAGACAGTTAACCATTCTTACAATCGACATTTTTAATCGACATTGAGATTTTGTCTCTACTTCACCTTTATTAACCTTCAATCGGCGCTCAAAAAAGCTTGCATTTTAGTAATGGTAATTATATGTTAATATTTTCGATTTTTCTGTGCGATTTTTGGATTTTTTGCTGTAAATTTTTTGAAATTGCGATTTTTCTCTGTGCAATATTGCGATATTGCGATTTTTGAATTGCAACATTTCAGAGGGTTTTTCATTATGATTAGTATCTATTTTGCTGTATTCTCATCGATTTAAGGTCTATTATTCACTCCTACTGAAATGTTTGTATCAATTTCTAACTGGTATTATGGTCTGCGATTTATGGTCTGAAGATTGTAAGATTATTGTTACCTTTACCAAAGACTTGTATTCTTTTTCAATAAAAGGTGTTGCTTTTTTGTTAAATTTGTGTTATGGATTATGTTTTACGATTTTTCTGTGCGATTTTTGAATTTTTTGCTGCAAATTATTTGAAATTGCGATTTTTCTCTGTGCCATATTGCGATTTTGCTTAGTATCCATTTTGATTAGTATCCATATTGAGATTTCAGAGGGTTTTTCATTATGATTAGTATCCATTTTGCTGTATTCTCATCGATTTAAGGTCTATTATTCACTCCAATTGAAATGTTTGCATAAATATTGTTACCTTTACCAAAGAATTGTGTTCTTTTTTAATAAAAGGTGTTGCTTTTTGGTTAAATTTGTGTTACTGATTATGTTTTAGGATGAAATTGAAGAAATTAGCTGCTCAATTGAGCATATGGAACCCTTAAAAACTGTGACTTTTACAAATACTACTAACCTTGGTGTTAACAACGCAAATTCTTCAAGTGAACTCATGGTAAGCCTCTATTTATCAATAATACGCAATAAAGTATATGCACAGTGTTACTTTGGGGTAGGAAATGTGATGATTTTTACACAAAATTTCTTACTTTTTGCTTTAGGTTGCATTGCAATATAATAATGATAAGGCTGGAACATCTTTAACTGAGCATATGGAACCCTTACAAACTGTGACTTTTACAACCACTTCTAACCTTGGTGATAACAATGCAAATTCTTTAAGTCAACTCATGGTAAGCCTCTATTTATCAATAATACGCAATAAATTATATGCATAGTGTTACTTTTGGGTAGGAATTGTGATGATTTTTTTCACAAAATGTCTTACTTTTTGCTTTAGGTTGCAGTGCAAGATAATAATGACAAGGCTGGAACATCTTTAGCTGAGCATATGGAACCCTTACAAACTGTGATTTTTACAACCACTTCTTTAAGTGAAAACTTATATGTAAGTTTATTTATGACGATAATAATACATTTGGTGTTAATTTGTGTTGGAAAATGTATTACTTTATGTTGAAAACGTGTTACTTTCTGTTGAAAACAATGTTACTGGTATTGTGTTTCAGGGTACACCTACTCATTACCTTAATCGTAAACAGTTCATCCTCATTGTGAGAAAAATCTGATACCAGTATTGCATATGACTTTTGATTCATTAGAAGAAGGGGTGAAATTCTATGAAACATATGCTAAGGCTTGTGGTTTTGACATTAGATTAGGGACTAAGAAAGTCTATAAAGGTGTTGTTACATCTAAATATTATTTGTGTAATAAACAAGGAATGAGGGAACAAAAATTAGGTGCATTGAGAAGAAGGCTTGTAACTCGTGAAGATTGTTATGCTAAAATTGTTTTTCAAAGGACTAAAGAGGGTAAATATTGGGTTTTTAAGTTTATTGAAGCCCATAGCCACATTCTTGCCTCACCTATTTCTAGGCAACATTTAAAAGGGTCATCTAGTTTAAATAGTGGACAAAAAAGATACATTATGAACAATTTGAACTTGAATAAAGGTCCAACAAGTTCATATAGGATGTGGAAAGAACAAGTAGGAAGTTATTTGAAAGTAGGTGCTTCACTTGATAACTTTAAAAACTTTTATAGGGATTTAAAGTGTTTTATTAATGAATCTGATGGGCAAATATTTGTGGAAATGTTTGTTAAGAAGAAAGAAATTTCACCTAGTTTTTTTTTGATTTTGAGGTTGATGATACTAAATCTCTATCGAAGGCAATTTGGGCTGATGGTATTAGTAGGAGAAACTATTCATTGTTTGGTGATTCAATATCTGTGGATGCTACTTATGGTACTAACAAGTATAATCAAATTTTTGTTCCTTTCACGGGTGTTGACCATCACAAAAAATGTGTTACTTTTGCTGTCGGTCTTATTAGTAGGGAAGATGTATCTTCTTATACTTGGTTATTTGAATCTTTTTTGAGGGCAATGAATGGAAAACAACCAGATTCCATTATAACAGACCAAGATCCAGCCATAAAAATTGCTCTACCCAATGTTTTTGACAAGTCTGTTCATAAATTCTTTTGTTGGCATATAATGAAGAAACTAACTGATAAAGTTTCTATTGAGTTACGTAATGATGATGAGTTTTTAAGAAGGATTAATAGACTTGTATATAATAGGGATAATGAGCCCCATGAATTTGAAGATCAGTGGTCAAAAATGATGTCGGATTATGAGCATGCTAATTTAAGAAATAATGACTGGTTGAATAGTATGTATGATATTAGAGAAATGTGGGTGCCCGCATATTTTAGAGATCTTTATATGGGTGGTTTGCTTAGAACAACATCTAGGTCGGAAAGTGAGAACAATTTTTTCTATTACTTTGTGAACAAATTTCTTACATTAGTTGAACTCCAAATGAGGTTTCAAAGTGCGATGGATGTTCAACGTTATATGATGCAAACACTAGATAGTAAATGCAAGTTATATTCTGCACCTTTGAAGACTCGTATCCCTCTTGAAAAACATGCTTCTAGTGTAATGACCCGTCTTAATATAGGATGTATTGGCGGAAACAATACACTAAGTTGGGTCACTATTTTATAACTTCGAATAAACTAAATCAAAAGTCATTACATAATAATCCAGAGAGTAAAACACTCCCATAAATAAAAAGATAAAACATCTAAACTTCAACTTAATGTTCTAGGTAACCCTACACTCTCTCAGTCTTATTCCCCAGTTGCTCCGAGTGAATTCAATCATCACCTGCAACAACTAAACAGCAAATTACCACTTAGTGGCCAGTAACTAGACTGTCCTTAACACCAAGGTTCAAATTTAAACAAAGAACTAATGCGAGGCTTAATTAAAATTCAAATCAATTAACAACGATCCAACCATACAAGCCAAACCGATAGAGTCAAATAATGTTGATCAATTCAATTAATACCAAAGTAGGGTAACCAAATCAATTAAAATCAAGGATAACTTTTCCAAAACAATTTAACAAAATCAAGTTAACAATATTTTCAAGTCGTACTTGGAACAGAAGCAGTGAACAAATTCGCGGCCCACTAAGCCTAGATAAAGTCAGGGCGAACCTCGGGTCAACCACAATGATATAACCCTGTCTAAGAATGGCCAATCTCTCTCGTTTTCCGAAGATCCAGCATAACGAGAATGACAACTAAATCTAAAACCAATCTACTATAGATGTGCTGTCCAATCGAAGGAACCACTATGGACTTACCCAACGATTTTCAAATAACAAAAAAACCAATGTTCATAAGGAACCACTATGGATTTACCCTTAAGAACCCAAAAGTCAAATTCCAAAACCAAATCAAATGTTCATAAGGAACCACTATGGATTTACCCTTAAGAACCCAAAGGCCACGATGACCATTTCCAAAATACAAAAACTCCTATGGAGTAGTTCAAAACCAATCAAGATCAAAATCATACAGTTTAAGTTGTAATGTCTGAGTTTGGAATAAGGATAATTCGAACTTAATCAAGAATACACCTTACTACAACTCTTGGCAAGAATATACTACAGACAATGCTATTTTATTCTTAAGTATAAACTTGTCGACAAGCAACAAAACAGTTTTATAAACCATCAAAATAAAATCACATAACCATTATAATAGTCAACAAAAGTCAATGGTCAAGGTCGAAGTCAATGCCAAAGTTAAGTTCTCTATTTACATGACTTTAACAACAAATGATCACAAACTATCTAATTAAATAAATAAGTAGTACATGAAATTAACACATAACCAAGCAATTAGGTACATGACCAAAAATAATAAATTAATAAATTAAATCAGGTTTTAATTCCTCTTAACCTTAATTAATTCACAAAATTCAAATTAACTAGTTTAAGCCATCATTAAATAATAATTTTGTAAAATTAAACCCAAATTCATCAAAATTAATTTACACTATTACCTACTGATTGTAACATATTTTAGTGTTAAAATAATGTGGAAATAAATTAAAATCAATAAGTTACAGCCAAATTACTATTAATAAAAAGTGCAGATTTTCTAGATTTTCATAATAATTTAAAATAAAATTATTCAAATCACGAAAATTAAATTTTAACCAATCCTAAATTAAATCTATGTTATAACACATCATAGAAGATTAAAATAACAATAATATATGCACGAAAATAATTAAAGCAAAATTTACAATATAAAACCGAATTAATCAGTTTAAATTTTAATTAATTCTAAACAAGACTTCTATGTTTAATTAAGAAACTAAGTGAAGAAAAATCTAGTTACCTGGATAATGGAGGAAAGTAATAATCTTTAGAAGATTAAAGAAAACTCCAAGAAAATCTCCCAAATAATTTGCAAAATAAATTCCTTGAAGTAAGCTTGAATAATTCAAAATAAGTCTTCAAAGGTAGCCCAAAAATATGATAATATTTTGACACTTGAAGAAAAATAAAGCAAGTATTCTTTTTTTTTTTTATTTTGAGAGAAAAGAATGAGAGAAAGAAAGTTTATGAGCTAGTTTATGAATGAATGAAAATTTCCACAACAATAGGCTAGTATTTATAGTAGGGAAAAACCATCCCAAAAGACTTTTCATAATGGCTAAAATTTATGAGCATTAGCAAGTTCAATCAACTTGAGGAAAAGAAAATGAAAAGATTTGAAAGATGTTCATGCATTCATTCCATTCTAGAATGTACCAATTAATTAAGCATGAATTAAAATTAATTAACCTAATTAAACACTAATTTTACAAGCCTATCATGATAATAATGTACTAAAAAAATTATGTTTAGTCCTCCTAATTTAAAACTTGTTACCACAAGTTGGTCCAAAAATAAATAACCTAGGACATATAATAGTAGTACATAAATTTAATAAAAATAATATATTAACACGACGACAATAACAACAACAACAACAACAACAATAATAATAATAATAATAATAATAATAATAATACTAATAATAATAATAATAACTTACGCACCTTTTAAATCACATTATAAAGCATAAAAGAGATAGTTATAATAATCCACAAATAATATCATAATAAATTATTTTAAATTAAAAACTAGACTTAGAGAAAAGTAACTAGAAAGGGGAATAAAATGAAATTTTAAAAAGAATTTCGTTAGAGATAGCAAGGATGTGTATCGTGTGGTACATTTCAACACTGGGAGAATTTTTGAAGTTTATTGCTCTTGTAAGTTATTCAAAAGAGTAGGAGTCTTATGTAAGCATGTATTATGGGTTTTGCATGCAAAATGCGTTAAATATATACCAGAACTTTACATATTGAAAAGGTGGTCAAAAGATGCTAGCAAAACACCTTTCTATGATATTGATGGCACATTATTGGATGGTAATAATGCTATGGAATCTAGAAAAGGGGTTTTAGGAGATGTTTGGAATGAGGTACATCGATGCATTAGTTTGGCAGAAGATGATGAGGATGATTTGGTTGAACTTTTGCACAAAATGAAGTTGTATTCAGCTGAACTTTTAGCAAAAAAGAATCGTGGGGTTGAGAAGACAAAGCGTCAAGAGTTAGAAAAGTTTTTGGGTTGTGAAGCTCCTAAAACAATTACAATTCAAAACCCTAAACAATCTTCAAACAAAGGCAAGAGGAAAGAAAAAGATCCAAAACAAAAGGATACTGAAGATGAAGAAGAGCAAAGGGTGACCAAGCAAAGACAATGTAAAAGTTGTGGCAAAGTTGCAGGTCACAATAGTCGTACGTGTCCACATAAGAAAAAATAAGTAAGTACAATATGATATAAAAAGTGTTACCTCTTGAATTTTATGTTGGTACTTTCTTTTGATAAATAGTGATACTACCGTTTCTGTTTTCCACATTTAGACATTTAACATATATATTTGTTCACTGAAACTTGTAGGTGACTTGTTTATGAAATACAATGGTAAATGATTGAATCCCTGCTTCAGAAGAACAATTATATTTGGGGGTTGTGTAGCAATTGCAAAGTGTAAACTAATTTCTGATTGATTATCTAGAGAAATAGTCTAATCATTAGTATTAGTAGTATGTAGATTACTTTCTGTTTATTTTAACATTAGTAGGTTGTATTTTATGAAGAGGATAATTGCCTTTAGACAAATCTCTGTTTATTTTAACATTGTAATTGTTAGAATTAGTTATATGTAGACTAATTTATTTTTAATGTCATTATCATTCAATTTATCAAAAATATTGTGTTGAAATCATCACAGTTTTTGTTGAAAGCATCACGATTTTATGTGGAAAGCATCACACATTTATAAATGTAACACAGAATATATGAAATGGTAGCGTATCATGTATTGTATGAAAAAAGTATCATGTTTATAAAAAGAATATAATAAGGAAAAACAGTTAAATTTAAACTTCTTAAAAAAAATTTTATATGAAATGGTAGTGTATCATGTACTGTATTTTGTGTTGAATAAATGTAACACAGATTTGATTTAGAAAGCATCAAAGTTTTTTGTAAAAAGTAGAACAATTTAAAGTAGAAAGCATCATACAAACAAAACATCACAGTTTTATACAAAACATCACACGTCAACACATCATCACAGTTTGATGATGTTTACATGAATATTGTTGAGATTATCATTCATAACATATATTTTGTTGAATCATCACAGTTTTGTCATTGAATCAAAAACAAACTCAAAGTTTCTTTTTTCCTCTCTTCTTGGCAGTCAATTTCGGTGCAGGTGAAGGTGTTTCTCAAGAACTCATATTCCCAGGTCAAAGCTTGGTAAGTCGATGTCAACTGTTCGTCTTTTCACAACTCTTATCCTGTTCATAATCTCATCAATCTCCTCCATCACTTTTGGGTCTGAATACAATTGCGATAGTGTTGGAGAGTTTGATGATTGTCCGACATCTTGTGCTTGATTGCCTTTTGCCTTTAACTTCAACAGTCTCGTTATATGATGTTGAGTAACAATTTCCATGTTCCTCTTCATCTTGCTAACTTCCTCCATAAGCTCCTTAATAAAAAGAATATTATATATATATATATATATATATATATATATATATATATATATATATATATATATATATATATATATATATATATATATATATATATATATATATATATATATATATATATATATATATATATATATATATATATATATATATATATATATATATATATATATATATATATATA
>NC_080061.1:15202729-15242729 GCF_026212465.1 Amaranthus tricolor
CACACATCACACACACCTACACACACTACACCACACACTAACACACAACACACACATACACACACACCCCACCCACACACACACACACCACACACACAAACACACACACACACATCACATACACAACACACACATACATACACACACACACACTCACACACACACACACACACACACACTACACACACACACACACATCCACACACAGAGAACACACACACACCACACACACACACACACACACACACCACACACACACACTCACACACACACACACACCACACACCTACAAACACACGACACACACATACACACACACTGACACAACACAACTACACAACACACACCATACACACACACACTCACACACACCACACCATTCACACACTACACACACACACACAACTCACACCACACACACAAACACACCACACACCACACAACACACCACACACACACACTCACACACACACACACACACACACACTCACACACACACACACACACTCACACACACACACTACACACACACACACACACACCACACACACACCCACACCCACACCCTCACCCACACCCACACCCACACCCACACCCACACCCACACCACACACACACACACACACACACACACCTACACACACCACACACCACACCCCACACCCACACCCACACCCACACCCACGACCCACACACACACACACACTCACACACACACACACTCACACACACACACACACACACTCACCCACACACACCCACCCACACACACCCACACACACACACACACACACACACACACACACACACACACACACACACACACACACACACCACACACACACACACACAACACACACACACACACACATCCACACCCACACACACACACAACACACACACACACACACACACACACACACACACACACAACACACACACACACACCCACACCCACACCACACACACACACACCCACACCCACACACACTCACACACCCACACCCACACACACACACACACACACACACACACACACACACACACACACACAAACACACACACACACACACACACACACACACACACACACACACACACACATACACACACCCCCCCCCCCACCCCCCCCCCCCCCACCCCCCCCACCCCCCCCCCACCCCCCCCCCCCCCACCACACACACACACACACACTTACCCACCCCCACCCCCCCCCGTCCCTGCACCCGCTCATGCCCTTACAACTCCAAAGGTCTCCTACGCCTCCTACGGTAGTAAAAGGCGTTCGTATGTCGCTCTGGCAGAGAAAGGGACTGGTACTGTGATGGCTGGGATAGCCCAGCCTGCGAGGTCCTCGCAACGTCAACGGGGTATGAAAGGTCCATCTCCTCCAAATGATAGTCATAAGCAGGAGATGAGATGTGCGCATTGGCGGTAGCCGGTGATGACTCTGCAACGACTTCCGGTATGAAGTGCTGGAAGTGCGTGCCGACGTGCATGCCTTGCGCAATCTCCCTCACAGGCTCCTTGGGGCTGTACCGAATCACGGCTGCCGTACCTTGTGCCTACATTTAATATGTTGTTAATGTAATATTATATTATATAATCGGCAACTTAATCATTTAAATGCAAATGAAGACTTAGAAATTGGGTCATCGTAGGCGCAACAGGAGCATATTGTGACGCTGTGGTGATGCCTTGTGGTGTCCTCCATTGGCGAGTGATGGAGAGGAACCATGGCATGTAGTCAGATGTAGTAGGTGCGTCGATCGATGATCCCAACGAGTGATGTGGCGCCAGTTGATCTCCATCAAGTTCTCCGTACCCTGGTTCTTGGCGCAGTACGTGCTCCGGTAGATGCACTTCGACAATGTCGGTGAATATGAGTGGCACAGAAGCCCTCCACGCACCTAACTGAATCCTTGAATGCTCGGGAACAGCTGCGTAGGCTTCGGTAGGGTACGGGTCCCACAAAAATTATAATATATGTTATGAAAATGTAAATGATATGTTAATTGAATTGCAGTAATGTTAATGAGTATTGAAATATGTAACTAGTTGGGTCGCAGCAGGTCTAACTGATCTCGGTAGAATCCTAGACCAGTCTCGGTGTGTTTGCGCGTTCGGGGTGCAAAATTCCACCGTAAACAATATGCAACATCTAGTGGGGGTTGTTGCGAAGGACCGGCATCACCACGACCAACGATTCTGTAAGGTTAGCCAATAAGAATATGCTCCCACGCCTACAGCTAACGATTGCAAATGTAATTAGTATGTAATTCACCAAATGCGAATTAGAATTAAATGTTATTGTTATTACCTATAATATGACTAGTGGTCTTGCAATCTCCTTGACGTTCTTATGGGCAGCACCACATAGCCTCCGGTACAAGTATCCTAGTGCTGCGGAGCCCCAACTATACTCGGCGATGCGCTCCTAGGGGTCGTCAAGTAAATTCAAGTATAGGAGTTGTATTTGGTTGCTTGTTTTATTAGCAAACAAGACAGCTCCTATCAAATATAGGAGGTACGCCTTGGCTTTCCTCGAAATGGTGCCCTCATCAGCACCTTCGGGAAGATGCGAGAAGGTTTAAACTAACCATGTGCACCGCAAACCGCTCCCCCTAATGACTTTCGCTGAAGGGCGCTCTCCCAAGATGCGGTAAGCCATGTCACGTCCCTCGATGGGAAGCCGTTTTAGTAAGGCTACATCAAGCAGTGTGATGGTAACCTCACCTAGTGGTAGATGAAAGGTGTGTGTCTCCTGACGCCATCTCTCCACCAGTGTTGTGATAATAGCACGGTCAACTTTACCGTACGCAACGAGGGTGAAAGTCATACAACCTAGTGAGCTCAACGTACGAGATGATCCTCTCATCGATCACCCACAGAACGAAATCTGGATGCCTAGTGCCTAACATGTCTATATCGAACACCTATGAATATAGACATTTAAATAAGTTACCTGTATGTTATCATTAGTAAAATGCAAATCATTAGTATCGAACACCTAACTGGGCTAGAAAAGGAGGAGTGCTCCTGTGCTCCTACTGCATAGTTAACACACTAGGGTCTTGGGGTCCTGGAGCTACTGGATCCATCTCGTTTACTACTGTGTTCGCAGTAATTTTAGTTAATATTACTATTATGTAATTATGTATCATACATTGGTGTTGTAATTTTAACATTATATTTTGTATCTATATGTTATAGAGTATCATACTAGTAAAACATATATAGTATATTACCTGGAGTTACAGGTTCTAGTGATGTGACCTCCACTCCCACAACGACAACAACTATTACGTTTCTTTTTTCCCTCATTCATTTCGTTAGCAATTCTCTTATATTTAGGCCTTCCTTTACCTCGAATTTGATCGGGATCATGTCTAAGTTCAAAGCCCGTTTATTGAGGCCATGACCTCTTATCGATCATTGGCATAAAGTAATGTTCGTATGTACTTGCATAACTTTGAGAAGTATAGCACGGATCCACAAACCACTCATATGAAAGGTGTCGTTTGATGCAAACAGCAAGTACATGTGAACAAGGTGGGTGGTATGTTTCAAGTTTGTTACATGTGCACTTCATTTGATTCTAGTCCACATGTTGAATCTTAACCCCCTTGGACGATCCTCTATTTTCCCCTCCCAGTCTTAATTTCGAATACACCTCTTCTATAGTCAAAGGCGATTATGTCATGGAAATTTTCCTTCTCGGTGTTTCTATTAATAATCTTGGTGGCCTGCGACGTGTACATGTGTCCTCCAAGTAACCATGCACTAGCATGTTTACGTCTTTGAACAAAATAATCGTTTACCCGATAGAAGGTGAATTCAAAAAGTGTTGTCAAAGGTAAGAAACGTACACCTTTCATCACATAGTTGAAAACTTCAGCTAAGTTCATGTTAGTAACGCCATACCTATGACCTCCATCATGACACAACGACCATTTAGACATCTCACCCACGTCATCAATCTAGAAAATTGCCTCTCGTTTTGCAGTCCCGATTGCCTTTAAGCCATTCAGTACCTTAACTTGTTGTCTTTGCTCAGCAGTACTACCATTCAACTTCTTCACCTGAACATTACCCATAGCACGATTAAAGTTGCTAAGAAAATGACGCAAGCAAAACCTATGATGGGCATTAGGTGGTTGCCACTCCGGCTCTTCCATAGTTGCTAAAATATCCGCGTGTCTATCAGAAATAACGCATAAACCCATCCTCTGTGTGACATGCTTACGAATACAAGCCATGAACCACGACCATGCTTACAGATACCTTAGTGGATGGGTCTTTAGCAACACAATTTCTAATGGCATTGTTAATGATAGAAGATGTCAAGTGAATGCGTCCAGCCGAAACAGTGTCACTACCCAAAACATAAGACCCATGCTTACCCTTATACGTAACAATACGCCATGAAGATAAATATGAATCGAGCGTAGCCCTAAGTCTCCACGAACAACCCCGCTTACACTTCGAGGTAAGGACAGTTTGGTTTGAGGTCTCCGTTCTATATTCCACATTTCTACAAATATGATACACTCTGATAGCTTCCAACAATGCTTCCTTACTATCAAACATCATACCCTTCTCCAACTCCCCTTCTTCGCTGTAAGTGGTATCACAAGCCCAAGTCCTCCAGGAGTTGTCCTCCTTATACTCGTCTAGAGGTTGACATAAGGCATAAGGTGTAGGAGGAATGATTGTAAGAATGTTGCCTAGAGCCATGTCATTTGCTAGCGCATCCTCATCGACATCCACATAATCCTCAGAAGGGTCGTCAATGAGCTCATTACTCTCATTTCCATCATCCCAAGGTCCCATCTCATCACTTTCTCCTAAGTTAACCATTGAATCAATTGGAACTTGATTTGGAGGGGGTTGAGAAAGAGTATAAGATACGGAAGGAACGAAAAGATTTACAGTTTCCTGAGTTGATATAGGCATAGAGGTAGAAGTAGGATTAGAAGCAACTACATTCCCTAAGGGTACTTGAAGACTCAACTCTCTTAAATGATGACAATTCAAAACACATATTGATTAAACTAATAAATTAAGTAATTACATTTAGTTGTTTAAGTTAGTCTAAAATCATATTGGATATAAACTGAATATTTGATATATATGTTTTAGCTCGAATTATTGGAATATGCTTAAATAACTTAAGTTTATCTTATGGTTAAATTTATAAGTCCTGAAGTTAGTTTTTCAATGTCTTAAAGATAATTATGTTTATAATAAGTTTAGTTTCGTAAATATATTTGAAATATTTTAATAGGTCAAGGTTCATTAAAATTAATTTTGAAATATTTTAATAGGTCAAGATTCATTAAAATTTACTTTGATAATATTTGAAATTAAGTTTAAATATATTATAACAAGTCTTATCTTAAACGATTGGATATTTTATATTTGAATTTGAATTTTAAAATATATGTTTAAGATATTTGAATGATTAAATGTTAAAGTACAAGGTACACACATTTTGTTAATTATAGTACACGGTTATATTTGAATTTAAATTAGTTGTTATGATAGTTAAAGTGTTTTCTATAAATAAGATGGTAATTTAAATTGATGCTAAAAATTGGAAGTGTCTATTTGAATTAATACTAAATATAGGAATTATCTTTGAATAATTATTTACACGTTGATTAGTCTAGTTTTTGCTGAGTTTTCATTATTTTGTATGAGTATTAACGTGGGAGCTTTGCATTGTTATCAAGGACAAATTACAACATACAATGACAAAATTGTATAAGCTGTCAGTACACGTCAGTTTGAGACAAAGCTCAAGGTCTTGAAGACTGGCACAAAATATCCAGATCAACAAAATTAACGGATGAAGCTTTCTTGCTCTTCAAGGAGATGTTGAGGCGTAACATCTATAAAACAAGGATTCATTTCAGAATTAAGTATACACTTCTATGCACCTCTTTCTCTCTTGTAATAAGATCTAGTATTCCCTAAAGATTTGTAATTCTTAGTTCATCTAGCTCTTACAATTTGTAATAGGCTTAAGTGTTAAAAAAGAGTTAGATTAAATTTAATACGCTTAACTTAGAATACTTTTTAAAGTGTTTAACTTGTAATCTCTATTGTGAGATTTGGGATTTGCTTTTATTAAAGGGACTTGTAATATGGTTCTTCAAGCGGAAGAACGTAATGTGAGGAGATAGTAAGATCTTCTTGTTTGTATCAAAGTCGGACTAATAAAAGGCGTTGAAATCTTATGGGTTGAAAGAGAACCCATAGGGGGGAGTAGGTTGTTTAGAACCGAACCTCATTAACATATCGTGTGTTATTCTTTAATGTTTATTTTCCGCACATACGTTATTGTTTTATGAATTGACTCAAAACTGTCCCAGAGAACAGTTTTGAAAGACTTCTCAATCTCTTGAGACAAGCTTCTAGACAAAAATCCATATTTGAGTTGCATGCAAACAATCTACGTCTTCCTCCAACATAATGAACTTTGCCACTTCATTCCAAAAACATACTACCGTGACGCGAAATAATGCAATTTCTACATGAATACAAACAAAATCAATATCATCATCAACTTCATGCCCATACAAGTACATTGTATTCATTTGGTTATAATCTTTTTGGTCTACAAATTAATAAAGTCCATAATGTAACTAAGTTCATACGTATATAATGCACATAAAATTCAAATAATAAATCAATTAATAAGTTCATAAAAGTCAAATTTTCTTTTTTTTTGCTTAAGTATTTCAAATTTTCTCACATTACCATATTACACCACTATAATATTGAGCTGTTCATGAATGTTATAGAAATGTTACAAGAGCTAGTCTCTTGAGAAAATTTGAAAAAAATAAGATCATTTAACAACTTAATTCCAAAAATAAGTTTTGTGAAAACTTAATTCCCAAAATAAGCGTCTTTACATCCAAACCTAGCCTCGGTTTAAACCGCAGTTACTAACAGCGAAAGACCAAAAAAAAAAAAAAAAATAAAAGGGATCAGTCGCTGTTACTAACAGCGACTGATCCCTTTTATTTTTTTTTATTTTTTTTGTACGAATTAAACTAGCCGTTGTTATTTAGAAAAATAGCCGTTAAGAACTTGAAAATAGCCGTTGTAATGATGTTCTATAAATAACTCCATCATTTCCCTACTTCATTATATCCAATCTACATCATTCTTGTTCTTTTGAATCAATTTATAAAGGTAACATAAGGTATTATGTTAGTTTTACTCTCAATTTATAAATGTTAATATTATTTTTGAAAGTCCACTTACGTTACTATATTATTTGTATTCCGTAGATGTCAAAGGAGCATTGTATTGAAGAGCTTTGTGATTGTGGTTATGAAGTTGAGATTAATACAGATTGAAGCGACTTCGATCCAGGGCGTGATTTTGTTGCTTGCCTTTTCTACTTGGTTGATGGATTAGGATGCACATACTTTAGATGGATTGCTCCGGAGGGTACTAAATGGCAGAGAGACTTAATAATACGGCTTGAAAAAGAAAAACAAGAACTTAAAGATGAGGTATTTATTCTAAACAGACAAATAGATGATATGGCACATAGGAAAGAGGAGACTGAAAGGATTATGAGAAAGTTTAAGAAGCCATCTTCGTTAGCGACGGTAGTTTAACTTAACGAATGAACTATGTAATTTGATATGGATTTGTTGAACTTGAATGAAATTGTGTTGAATTTTCGATAGCATGTTTCCTGTTTGATTATGATTGCCTGTTTGTTTTTGATTAAATTCATATTGCATTCTTGACAGAATGATTCATCGCCGAAAAGTTTGAGTACTAACATCATTTCATTCATAATAGACGTGTGATAATACATGACATACATTTTAAAATCAACACCAAATAAAAAACATTAAAATAAAAACGTACCTCAATAAGCTGTAGATCAACAAGAATTAGTAAATTGCAAATTTATGAACCTACATTAACGTGAAAGTTGATTAAAATTCATTAAACCCTAATTTTTCGAAAATGGAAAAGAAAAACACAAAAAAAAGTACCTTAGGTCGATATAGGAAGATGACAAAACTAATTAGTGGTACAAACTTGAAATTTGATGAGTTTAGTTGAAGGATTGAAGTTGATTTTAATGGTGGAAAGAAGAGGAAGATCTCGTAGGTAGAATGAGAAAACAAAAACGCGTGAATTGAAATGACGAAGAAACAGGCTGGAAAAAATAAAAGGGATCAGTTGCTGTTAGTAACAGCGACTGATCCCTTTTATTTATTTTTTTTGGTCTTTCGCTGTTAGTAACAGCGATTTAAACCGAGGCTAGGTTTGGATGTACGGACGCTTATTTTGGAAATTAAGTTTTCACGAAGCTTATTTTTGGAATTAAGTTGTTAAATTATCTTATTTTATTCAAATTTTCGTCTCTTGAGAGACATCTCAAACCAGCCCATTAAAGATTAATGTCTACTTACCGTATTCTGAATGCCTACTTACATTATCCTTAATGCCTATTTTCAATATTTTAAATGTCTACTTACATTATTCTTAATACCTACTTACAAAATTTTAAAAAATATATAATAAACCGGCCCAATCCGAGATCTCATAAGAATTTATGATGTTACAAATGTTTACAACTTTTTTCTTTATGGTTACAAATGTTTCAACATTTGTATTTCTGTTTAAGCTAACTCTTACCTGAACTTCACAATTTAACAAATAATTAAGCCATCATTTAAAGCTAAAGGCATCAAGATCTTTAATCAGGATCTTATTTATAAAATCTATAATAACATTTGCACTATATTAAGAACAAATTAATGATGATCTATTGGCATAACAAAACTACTATAAGACAAAAAGTGGTGATAATGAAGGGGCAGTTCTTCAAATTCCACAAATAACTGCCAAGCAATTGCTGAAAGCTCCCAAAATACCAGCCCATACCCATTCACCTGTTGATCTACCAGATGATAACAATTATATGAGAATTCCAACTCACTCTACTAGTATTCTTCACAAAAACAGTTGTCGCTGTGCTGAATACTGGCTGATAAAATCGAGCAACCCAACGAACAATGAAACACTATGTTAGAGTTCCTTAGAAGTGTTTCCGGTAAGTTCACATCAGGTAGACACTTTGGATCCATTTTCAAGTTTAATTAAAGGATCGGATTCATCTCCCATGACCTGTAATTATAAACAAATTGTCATTTAAAAAGTTATGTTGGTGAAATGATACAAGATTACTCATAAATCGTATGCAGTAACCATTTCCGCAAAGCTAATCAAGGGCCTAGCTAGAGATATGCATTCGGGTATGGGTTTGGGTTCTGTCAAAAAATCAGCCAAGATCCGATCTTATGTTCACAAAGACGGTGGCATTATTGCAAAGCTAAATTTGAAGTCATTTGAATTTGGGATGAGTCTATTTTGCATGCCTGTCGACCTAGCAAGATTCAAAACATTGCAAGTCGTTTCAGCCCATGCTATCAGGCCAAAAGAATATCAGTCGTAGAAAAAAGGGAAAATTTGAAAAAATAAGATTATTTTCACAAACAATTTCCAAAATAAGTGTTTTAATGTCGAAGCTAAGCTCAGGTATTTATTTGCTGTTACTAACAACAAATAAAGAAACTGGTAAAAAAAAGTCAAAACCCTTTGTTCTATGTAACAAAGTAACAGTGAATAAAAGGAAGACAATGTCATAACATTTGGAAGGACCAAAAAAATTAACACATGTTAGTTCGCTGTCATCAACAGCGAACAGAAAATTGCTTTATTTTTTTGCCCTTTCAAATGGTATAACATTGTCTTCCTTTGTTCGCTATTAGTAACAGCGAACAAAGTCGTAGTAAAATATTTTTTCCTTGTTTGCTATTAATAACAGCGAACAAGTCTTGACCTTAGGCTCAGATACGGAGACATTTATTTTGGGAATTAAAATTTTCTAAAGCTTATTTTAGGAATTTTATTAAAAAAAAAAACTCATTTCAATCAATTTTTCGAAAAATGGTTTCAAGAAAAAAAAAAGGGCTCCAACATCCAAACTTAAGCCATAGTAGATCAGCTCTACAATCCAGTAAATGTATTTCTCTGAGATACATACCTGAGACAATGGTGCTACTTCAACGGCCTTCTTCTGACCTTCTCGGGTACAATAGTAGGAATACAGAATCATTCCCATTAAGGCAATCAGAATTCCCAAAATATTCCTCCAGCTAAATGGATCATGAAGCAAGATGTAGCCAAATGCCAAAACAAGGCATGTTTTCAGATGTCCCAGCACCTGATAAGTGACCGGAGACGTCTTTCCAATCACGAGAAAAGTACTGAAATTTACGGAGACAGATATCAAACACGAAAGAATGATAAACATCTGTACAGCACATAAAAAGATTCATCAATCATATATTTAGAATTCAGATGGAAAAGAAAGTCCAACAGCAGGAGTAAACTGAAAACGCAACATTTTAAGTCTCACCACTACTTGAGACGTATATTTGAAAGCAAAAACATTTTGATTTGTCAAAAGCTTGTCGAGAAATGGCCCAGAGATCAACAGCGTTGCTGCTTGTATAGGACTGGATTGGTACAAAAGTTGAGTTGATGATACTTTAAACTTCTTCTGGATGGTATTTGTCATCTGGAATGATTGGTTAAGACTTAAAAGCTAAAACAAAAGTGCATACACAAAAATACATTTAAGTATTCATTAATAAATACAAATTTATTAACTATTGCTACCATGCTTATTCATAACATCTCAATATCCACAAAGTCACCTCTCGATAATACAAAAGTTCACACATTTGGAAACAAGGTGTATCACCCAGTCCATAAAAACCTAGGAACCCCAAAGTTTTTGGCACACTTTCAATTTTTTCAACTGAGAAATAAAGCGAAGGAAGCTCAAGGTGCCGTTCAAATTAGATGTCATACATCATTTGTTCCAACAGAATATAATTCGAATTGTGCCCTGCTCTATTTTCAAGTATTAGTCAAATAAATACCAGCCCAAGTAGGGATGGCAGTTAGATCTGATTCGTAACCATTGTTACATGGAACATGGAACGTGGAACATAGCTACGATATGAATTAGTCAAATAATGTAATCACGTCTCTCCCCTCTGGCTATTCCTTGCTTCAAATTTTGAGATAACATGATATATCAGCATTTATTCCACACAAGAGCATTTATGATTGTGGTTTAATTGGGCAAGAAAGAGTTCAAGATTGGCAGTTAGACTGCCATTGTAGAGCTCATTTACTGTATAAGTGAGGGAGTAGTATTAGTCATTATTTAAATTGATGATAGGATCATCATATTGTTTGTAGTGTAATGTATAGAAACCAACGTCAACCAAAAGCAAAAAACTAAACACAACTCCAAAAATTCAAAAAGGATACAATCTGTGCAACACAGGTTGTGACCACTGCAAGGAAAGATAAGAAAGAGCCCAGAGCATTGAGCTGCAGATCTGTAACAGTTGCAATGCCCACGCCTATAAGAAGGACAGCAAGAGAACTTTGTATGCTCCGGCTGCATGAAAGACATTGTAGAAAGCTTCAGAGCAGCATGATACACCAACACCAACAACAAGGACATCATACTCTAGAGAAATTAAAACAGGTACAATAAGAGTGCATAAACTTTTTCCAGTATACGTACAAAATCTTATCAAAAAATTTGAGTATTGGTTAGATGGGGAAGCTTCTGATAAAAAAGGTAATTACAATCCAAAATCAATACTGAAACAATGCATTATTTTAGCCTTTCACAAAATTATAGAATGTTACTATATCATGCATTTGTGCGTGTGTTATCCTTGAATTCAAATCGCATGAATATCGAAATCTTATATTGAGGAAGAGAAGTAGAAGGATCTATTGAAGAAGTTGAGAGAGCTATAAAAGTTATGTTGTGTTGGAACTATCCTAGATTGTGGAGTTTGATCCGTGTCAAACAAATAATCTCAAATTTGAGCAAACAAAGAAAAAGACAAAAGGTCATCCTTGAGTGACATCTTCAAAAATTATTCGGGAGAGTTATAGATGAGGAGCTTAAGAACTTGAATGAAAAGGATTCAAACAAACAGCTCTACTAGAGGTGTGTGTGGGGGGGGGGGGTCGCTTGTGACTAAATGTTCAAGATTTCGAAACAATTGGTCTTATAATGCGGACGAATGGCAAGGTTCATCATGCTCAAGTTTCTTTTTATATAAAGACATCAGATCCATCTCTTGACTTCTGATAGCTGACAGATCCAGAAATAATATCTAATATTAAGCATGTGGTTCAACAATCAGCACCAGAAATAAGGGGTCCAATGATAAAGAGAAAGGCAGTAGAGATTTCAAGCTAAATCTAACCCATAATTGAGTAAAGATCACACGTCTTATCACTTATTAACTAAACTCTCTGTCGTTCATAACAGCTGAAAGTCAAAATATAGAAATGCCACATCAAATTCAAAAGCTTCAGTGAATAATTAAAACCCCAGATTATTTTCAACCAACCTGAATTTCTTCTTAAAATATACTGTTTCTAGAAAAACAGTGCAAGGAATGATTGCAAGCTTTGTCATCTGCATAATAGCATTTAAACATTTTCAGTGATTATGTTTCTAAGAAATAGATAAAAGAATTACAGCTCGCAATATGGATAATAAAAATCACAACGAACACGAACAGCCAAGAACAATAAATAGGTGTTTCAAAGATTTACATGCAGGCATTAAAATCACAAAGCAATAAGCCATAACTTAATTAATGCATTTTTCAAACTCTTATCTTCTTTCTTCCCTTACCCTATACTCTATTGATCACAACATCTGTGAAATTGACTCAAGTATGACCTTAATAATCCATGGATAATTCTCAAATGAGATGTACAACAGACGACAAGATATTAAGAAGCTCCATACCTGATAGAAACCAACAGAATTGAAGCCCAGACTGAGATTTAGAAGTCCAATGGAAATTCCATTCAGAATGCCAAACCCCAAAACAGCTTTACGCTCAAAAGGTTTGTGCTCAAAAAATTTCATTTGCAAAGCTACATGAAGAGAGCAAAAAGTAACAAGCAGATGCCAGCTCGTCAATGTAGTAGCTGCACATAAACAAGAACGGACGATAGTTAGTGTACATGCTTAATAGTATCATATGAGGAAACAAAATCTCAGGCAGTTTCAGCATCTAGACAAATTTATCGGTTCAAGATACACACCAGAAAGCACTAAAGAACATGTGAAATGGCATCATAATACAGCAAAAATGCTAAAGCCTTACTCCCAACAATGTGGGGTCGGCACTATCATACTAGAATTGGAAATTTTGGCTTTCACAAAGTAATATCACATTCAACCAAAGCTCAACCAAGATTTGGTTCCTTGTAGACTTTCAGCCACTTCCAATGCAGCCCTTATACTCCTTATCCACATCGATAACATCTTCATTATCTATACTATACCATGGATGCTATTGCTAACGGTTTAAAATAAAAGCGGCTAAGAAAAGGAGTTCCTACCCGTGAAGACTACAATAAATTGTTATCATGTTATCTAGGAACATCATATAAGGAAATATTTTCCAGACACTTTGCTTTGGATTTTATTCAAGTTAACATGTAAATTACTTTACCATTTCATAAGAAACCAGTTAAGTCACACATGGGTTTTTGTTACAAAAATGACAAAGCCGTTGGAGATATAAATTAAAGTTGTGATGTAGAAGATCATTGTGCAAAAAGGTTTTTTTGGCAGCATGGGTGTAAAATTCCAATTAGGGTCAACCTTTCAAGTGCAATTAAGGGGCACCACATGTGGAGTTAAAATATTTTGATTGGTTGAAGCCGAAATAGAGAGCACCGGATTTTTTGAGCACATAAATTAAGAGATATTCAACTGTTATTAAACAGAAAGGTGCATACAATGCTACACTAATTCAGTACATTGTTGTATACTTTGATCCTTTGTCAAAAAAAAAGGGAACAAGATCCCTGGAAAAGATAATAAAAGGGGATTCAAAAAATAACATTTCCCAACTAATCTTACACTTCAACAACTTAGCAGCAATGTGGGATAAAGAGATCAGCATAAGAATAAAGAGTTTTGTGTTTGCACTCATGCCAATGAAGCAGCCCACAGGCTACCAACCAAACGGGCGCGTGAGAAGTTCACAAGTTCCCAAAGCTTAGAACCAAAGTATTAATTCTCAAGCACACCACCACAAACAACCTCATCATGAATGTTTTTAAGCTAATATGTTTTGTTATAAGATAGAGGCTTTTTGCCGTGTACCATCGGCATTTACCTAGAAATAGTTCGAACACTGTGATCGCATACGAGATTTAATAAAATGCTTGTGTCTAGTGCCAATAAAAGGGTACAAAAGACCACATGAAAAAGAAAACTCCCAAGTGATCTTTCCATATTGATTAGTTTCTATGCCAAAACACAAACGAACACAACTATAAAGCAACATCCTAAAAATCCTTTTATGTTAGCCGATTGCCAATGGAATATATTCCTTACAAAAGTTTTCTCACTCACGTTCATGTACGAAAGGCTTACCCCAGGTACTTGTTAATTAAAATGAAAAATATTGAATAGCATATCAGTTCATTTATCATACAATCACTAATTTTGATATGTGTGCAAATGGTGGTGATGTAGGCACTTACACAAAAATAGATTCTTGAAAATGAGCAATTATCTTCTTATGTGCTAATGATATGTTCAAATCTATTTTAAAATTTTATCATACTTATAATTTACGATGAGGATCACAAGTGAGATTGATATCTTTCAAGGAATTCAGATTATAATAACTAATGGCAATAGTTTCCTTCACCCTCACAAAATTGTACTAATAATGTTAGATCTTTTGAAGTTAATCCACTTAGAACACCGAATGCTTCTAATGCTTAGTGCTCACTATCTTAAAACTCAAGAGAGTGATGTAAAATGTATTGAAAATGTTCAAGTAATTAGTAAACTTGAAGAGTAGCGCAATATTGCATAGATTGTTAGTAAACTTGGTAGATTCACCCATAAGGCCAGAAACTAAACATTTGACTGCATTCCATCAGATGCTTAGATACCTAAGAAGCACTATGATAGGATGTTGAAGCGGTATCGAGAGATATTGATGCAAAATGGATAAAGCAAAATAACCTAAGTGTATGTTTGTTATCATTATGGTTTTAAGTTTTTATTTTTTAAACCGAAAACAGAACATGGAAACCTGAAAGGGTTAAACACATTTACCTTACGCACAAAGATATCACAAGCATGTGGATTCCCAAAACATTCTAGCTAATTTGTTAAATATAATTTTCGAGAGGGAATAAGACCATATGATTAGTTAATAAATCCTTATCCCTTAGTATGCATGTAGAGCTAAAAGTCTGGTGACATTGTGTGGTTGTGTATAAAAATGCCGACTTGTTGCAGACTTGTTGTACATATCATAATGGTAAAGGGTGAGCTGAAATGCCCTTGTATCCATACCCACATTTGTGGTAGTGCATAGGGTATACACTTCAAAGAATCCATCTAATTAAGAGTGGAAGTGTAGCCCATGCTACGAGGATTTACGGGTCAATCTTCTAAGGTAACTATAAAGTTGGCATATGTCCAGCCACAAAGATTCACCAGATTTTAAGAAATGAACCTTGTGTTTTGAGAAAAACAGTTTAGATTCATCAAGTTCCAAAAGCAATACATTTCACAGAATAAAATCCTAGCTTCAAATCACAATAATTTCATTCTATTTGCTTAACATTGACAAACCATGTTTTTAAGCTAAATACCCAAATCATTTCTTTTTTTTCACTCCTGATCAAACTTTCATCCTAGCAAGGAATTATTGTAAAAGGATCATTTACCCAAATAATGAATGTATACACACTAAAGTGCACAGCAGGAATAAATTCATCTTAAAACAGGTGAATCCAGGCATGGAATTCACATAATCACATACATTAACTTTTCCATCCTCAAATTAACATTAAAAAAATTAGAAGCAATAATTCATCAAACAAATAATTAATTTAGAGTAACCACCTCAAAAATCAACAAAAAAGATATACTTACCAAAATTAAAACCCAAAGAACTAATAAGGGCTTTATTGCAAATGACAATAGAAACAGATGATACAACTGAGAGACTCAAAGCCCCAACAGTTCCAAGCTGAAAACCTCCTCTACTTTCACTCATCTTAGGCAATTCCTTTTACTGATCAAATTCTTCACTTTGACACCTGCCCACCAAAAAGGGCAGAATTAACAACAAAAAGCCCAAAATGAAACTAACAAAAATAAGTACACGAAAAATTAAAGTAGACCCATTTCAGAAAAATGAAGAAAAGGCAAATCAGCAACAAAAAACAAAAATAAAATTCAAAAAATGAAATACAATGAAAAAATTAAACCCACTTGAGAAAATTAATGAAAAGTCAACATCAGCAACAATAAACCCAAAATAAAATTCGAAAAATTAAACCCACCTCAGAAAATTGATGAAAATGGTGAAATTAGAAGGAAAGTAGGAAGATCTGATTGAAGAAGGAAGTATTGGGGTGGTCATGAAAGGTAGCAGTGAGTATTTATGTAGTCTTATATATTAGGAAAAAAATTTGTATTTGAGAGACAAAATGATATATCACAAATAAAATAAGAATTGAGATGTAAAGAAAAGATCTTGCCTTTAAATGAAAGTAACAAAAATGGGAGAGTTGAACAAAGAAGTTGGGTTGTCAATCTCAAAGTGTAGGTGGGTAAAGAGTAAGGGGATTAGTACCTAACAGCACCATAGACCATAGTAGGATCTTCCTGTGGGTTTCTTCTAGCTTCCTGGTTCCTCATTAACCTTTCAAATGGGCCATCATGGAAATGTTCTCTCATTTTACTAATCCTTTTAGACCACTCCCATTCGTGTAGAATTTTTTTTGACTGCAAAATTTTTTTGTGAGATTTTTTCTAGTAAAAATTTAAAAAAAAGTTGTAAATATTTCTAAAAAATTATCTAAACGAGAGTGGAAAATTTTGAAATATCATCACAAAGGTTTCACCATCTAAATTAAACTTTTAAAATAAAAACTAAGAGAGTAAAAAGAAGAATTAGAGTAAAAAAAGGAGCATGGAGAAAGTAGTGAGCAAAACTTTTTGTTTTTTCATTAATAAAATAAACTAGATTAACATATATTTCCATTTAAAATTTAATGTGGTAAAAAAATATATATAGGGAAAGATTAGTGGGGAAATTTTTTTTTACTCGGAGTGTTCTGAATTAATATTTGTAAGCTATAACATCCTTGGAACAACCAAGCAATGATTGGGAGTTCGAACCTCTCTATTTATAAGATCAATGACATATTGGTGTTTTAAAGATTGTCAATAATTCTAGTCTTACGATGACAACTCTCAATCAATATGTTTTAAAGATCAATGAGTTTTGAATATTAGACAAACATTGGTGAAGTGAAAAGAATTGATGAATTTTGCATGTAGTCTTGATAAGTAAAATCTCATTGTAAGACTATTAAAGGCAAACAAGTTTTTCTATTGTCTGCAAGACTTTCAATAAATAAAAATGAGTCACTACTGAATTTAGGGATAAAATACAGACTTGAAAAAGTAGATAAAACTTGATAGATATTCGATGGATTTTTAGGGATATTAACATTGTAAAAAAATTATTTATCTCCACCACTAAATTCCATTTAAATTGCTATATTAACAAACAAAATATTGTTAGAAAGTAATATTTTAATATCATCAAACCACTATATTTAAGCGATTAAATCTACTTAAAAAATGAATGAAAAAACATGTATGATAAATGTAGGTTATTGCTCTAATGCCTGATTCTTATTATTTATGTAAATTTTAGTTTAACCAATAAAACTTAGAGTTTGGTATAAATCAATGAAAAACATGTAGATTTGGCAAAAGTAGGAGTTTGGTGACTAAAGAAGCAAGTTGACCAACAAAAATTGACATTTCAACTAAGTAAAACAACTAACAAACATGAAATAAACATGGTGATGAACTGATGGTACATTTACTGTCCGTTTGAGAAGCATTAATAAACGGTGGTAATGGGAATGAAAAACTAGTTTAATTTTAGTTGAAAAATCTCTTGACTACCTTGATAACCATCCTTGTCCAACTACAATCATCTTATTTTCTTCATAAAATTCATTCCAATGCATTACCATTAGGAGACGTGATATTAGGTGGTATGGAAATTTGTAAACAAAAAAAAAATTTGTGATCAAAGTTTCATTACAATGGGAATAATACGAAACTTTTGATGAAATTTCACACTATAAATCATTCCCATTACCACGGTTTTGTACCACTAACCAAAGGGACCGTAGTACTTTTTCCCAACGTCCTAACCATTTTAGGAATTCATTTAATTCATGGTTTTGATTCTTGAGTAACAGCGATACAACATCCTTCTGGGATCAACCATAAACAAGGTAGAGTAAATGCAAAGGTGGGTCATTTCCATAGAGTTGCACTACACTTAAGATGATTTACATAGAGTAAATTCAATTTCTTAGTTGAATTTGAAGGTTCTTTTGTTTGATCTTTGCTTCCTTCTCTGTGCTTAGCTGCTGATGTGATCTTCTGGAAGATATTGTCATTGTTGTGACTACTGTTACTTGGCTAGCTCTTTCTTCACCGGTCTGGATAACCATTCTTATCAGTATTTTCAGATTTTCTGCTCGTCTTGCTAGTTCTGTTGTTCATTCGTGCAAATTATTGTGTCATGTCCTATTTTAATTTTTTGATACAAACCTTTCCTGGTTGTCTATGTTAGGGGTGAACGCGATTCGGTTTGATATGGTTTGACACTAAATCAGACTGTTTAAATCATCAAACCGGACCAAACCAAACCATTTTACAACGGTCTGGTCTGGTCTGCGGTTTTCTATTTTTATATTTTTATCCAAATTAATACATGTACTTATGCAAATATTTCACACCTACAATTAATAAATATAATAATTTGTAATTAGTTGATAACATCAACATATAAAAATATCTACGTCTTGAAATATTTAGGTAGCAACTTTTTTTAAAATCAAAAATTATGATTTTCGACAATATTACGGTTTACGGTTCGGTCCGATCTGAAAAATAAAAAACCAAAACCAGATCATAAACCGTAGTGAAAAAAACCATACCAGAACATTTAAATCATAGACCAGACCAAATACTAAAATTTCGATTTGGTCCAGTTTAGTTTACTGTTTAAACCAAATTTATTGAGCCTTACTCCTTGCTGATAAGCTCTCCAAGGCCCAAACATAATAGCATGAGTAGTGTTTTGTGAATATCTGCAGACCGTTGGAACACTGCCTAAACAAATCTTGTCAGAAAATTTGAATATGACTAACGCTGCTCCTTTTTGTCAAAGTTAACTACTTCATGCTGATGGCTGTTGCAATAGAATGATGCAAGCAAAGGAATCGCAAACTCATCATGGTTTAAAATTATACTTGTTATGAATTGTATCATGAATGGTGTGACTTGAGTGCACAATTGATGTGTGCATTCATATGTAACTCTTGGGATGAAATCCAATGAGTATGTTAATGTGGGTTTTTTAAGTTGGTAACTTAATAATTGTGGTGTTTAAGTGTGATTTATTGTGGGGAAGTATTCATGGGAATTATTGGTGTTAATAGTGTTTAATGAAGAAGTGCAAAGGTTCTTGGCAAAGGGTCTTGGAAGATGCTTTGCTCAAGCAGAATCTGACAGAAGAAGTCTGAAGGTCGGTCAACCGAGCGAGCTCTTGGGTTGGTCGAGCGGACAGACAGAATGTATTAAGAAGCTGTCTGTAGCTCGCTCGATTGAGCGAGCTCTTTGTTTTGGTCGAGCGGTTCCTCTGATACACCTAGGATGTTGTTTTGGTCTTTTCAAGTTCTTGGAGCTATTTCATATCATTCATTATTCAACATTAAGCATGTATTAAGTGAATAATTATGATTAAGTGCACTTAGTACTATAAATAGACCTCTCATACTCACTCAAAGATATCATCAAACACAACCTCTAAGCCAAACACATAGCCCTTTTGATTTTATCTCTTACTCAATTGTAATACTTCATTTGTAAGAGTAATTTTTTACTCCTTTGATATAATATAAACAAGAAATTACACACGACAGAGGACGTAGCCATCATTGGGTGAACCTCCTTAAATCTTTGTGTCTCTTTTCAAGTTTTACATTATCAAACGTTGTTTAGTTCATTGTTATTAGTATCGTTCATCAAAGTTCTTAGCGTCGTATCGATCTTGGCAAACTATTTCAATTGGTATCAAAGCCAAGTTGTTATTACGGTGTCTTGAGAAGACATTGTTGGTGAAACATGTCTATAATGAAGCTTGACATAGAGAAGTTTGATAGAAGTGTGAATTTTGGCTTGTGGCAAGTCAAAATGAGAGCTATTTTAATACAAAATGGTGTGTAAAAGGCTATTGATGGTGTAGATAAGATGCTAGAAGGAATGACCGCAACAAAGTGGGAAGAGATTGATTCGGGAACTATCGGCAATACAATTATGTCTTTCCAACGAAGTGCTAAGAGAGGTTGTTAAAGAAAATACAACCAAGGGGATATGGGAGAAATTGGAATCATGAGTTTTATTCCATTGTTATGGATTTAGAAAATATTGATGTCAAGCTTGATGATGAAGACTTGGCAATTTACCTCTTATGTTCTCTTCCTCCTTCTTACAAAAATTTTAGAGAAACTCTACTTTATTGTAGAGATAATTTAAGTAGTGATGATGTGAAAAATGCCTTGACACAAAGGGATCTTATTGATTCACAAATATCACAAAAGTCACAAAGTAGTACGAGTGATGGGTTGTTTGTAAGAGGGAGGACACAGGAGAAAGGTTCCACTAGTGAAAGTGGAAACAAGGGTGAAGGGAGGTCAAAGTCACGAGGGTCTAAATAAAATAAGACTTGCAACTATTGCAAGCTTAAAGGCCACATCAAGAAGGATTGTTGAAAATTAAAAAAGAAAAATGATGAGGGGACTAAGGACGGAACTAGCAATGCCGATGCTAGTTACGTGAATGATAGTGATGATGGCGGTGTATTAGTTGCCACACATGGGTACAAAGATAGTGATGAGTGGATTCTTGACTCGGGATGCTAATTCCACATGACTCCCAACAAAACTTTCTTTTAAACATTTGAAAGTGTTGATGGGGGAAATGTAACCATGGAAAACAACACAACTTGTAAAGTGGTTGGTGTTGGGAGCGTAAAAATGAAGATATTTGATGGGATGGTGAGGACCTTGACCATGTAAGGTATGTGCCGGGTTTTAAAAAGAATCTTATATCTTTGGGTACTCTTGATAAAATCGGGTGTAGAATCACTTGTGAAGGTGGAGTAATGAAGGTTGCTAGTGGATCACTTGTGGTTATAAAGGGAAAGTTGAATGGGAGTTTGTATGCTCTTAAAGGTTCAACTATCCTAGGCTCGACGAATATTTCCATAAGCATAATTTCCGATCATGACGCAAAGCTTTGGCACTTGAGACTTAGTCACATGGGAGAAAGAGGTATGTTTGAACTTTCTAAACAAGGTTTATTTGATGGAAAAAAATTCGGGAACCTTGGGTTTTGCGAACATTGTGTTTATTGAAAACACAAGAGGGTTAGTTTTAAACCCCCCATACACAACACTAAGGGAATTTTAGACTATATTCATTCCGACTTGTGGGGGGCCTTCAAGAAAGCTCTCCCTTAGTGGTTATAATTATTTGTTGACCTTCATAGATGATTTCTCAAGGAAGGTTTGGTGTTACTTCATTAAACACAAAAATGAAGTATTTGATGTTTTCTTAGAATGGAAGAAAATGATTGAGAAAAAGACCGGTAGGAGCATCAAGACCTTAAGAACTAATAATGGTCTTGAATTTGTTGATAATAAATTTCTTCAATATTGTTCTAGTGAAGATATTGTTAGACATAGAACTTGTGCAGGGCGTCCTCAACAAAATGGTGTTGCGGAGAGGATGAACAAAATGTTGTTGGAAAGGGCTCGGTGTATGCTAACCAAGCCAAACTGGGGAAGAAATTTTGGGCCGAAGCGGTGGCTACGGCATGTTATTTGATCAGCCGCTCACCTCACACCGCCTTAAAATTCAAATCACCACAAAAAGTGTGGTACAACACTCCGATAAATTATTCTAGTCTTAGAGTCTTTGGTTGTCCGGCTTATATTCATGTAAATGATGGAATGTTAGAACCTAGGGCTAGAAAATGCATTTTTGTGGGATATGGAGTGGATGTAAAGGGGTATAGGGTGCAGTGTAATGAGTCAAAAAGAATAATTACTTCTAGAGATGTTGTATTTGATGAAAATAGCATGTTAGTCTCTAGTGTAGAAAAGCCTATTGATAATGTTGTAAGTATTCCTATTGATGCACAAGTGGAGGTTCAACCTCCCAATACTGATGAAGAAAAAAATTTGATGATGATTATATTCAACAAAGGTCTCCTTCTTTGTCACAACTAGGCAAAGAAAGAACATCGTGGCTCCAAGGAGGTATATTGAAGAGTGTGATTATGTTGCATATGCTCTCAACATTGCTAGTGAAGTCGAAGGGTTACATGAACCAAGTACGTACAAGGAGGCTATGGCCCAAATGACTCAAGCAAATGGTTGATAGCCATGAAGCAAGAGATGAAATCACTTGTAAAGAATGAAACTTGGGATATCTTTGAAGCACCAAAGTAAAAGAAGATTATTGGGTGCAAGTGGATATTCAAGAGGAAGGAGGATCCTTCTAGTGGTGTTCCTCTCATCTAAAAAGCAAGGATAGTTGCAAAGGGATACTCTCAAATTGAGGGTGTTGATTTTCATGAGGTATTCTCACCGGTAGTGAAGCACTCTTCTATAAGAGTACTACTTGCTTTGGTGGCAATGGAGGATTTGGAGTTGCATCAATTGGATGTGAAAACGACATTTCTCCACGGTGAGCTTGAAGAAGAAATTTTTATGAAGCAACCGGAAGGTTTTGAGGTAGCCGGTAAGGAAAGTCATGTGTGTAGATTGAAAAGGTCATTGTATGGGTTGAAGCAATCGCCAAGGCAATGGTACAAGAGGTTTGATTCTTTTATGATTTCACATGATTTTATAAGAAGTTCTTATGATAGTCGTATTTATCTTAAGAAACTTAAAGATGGTTATTTGTTGTATTTGCTCTTATATGTTGATGATATGCTAGTAGCTTGTAGCTCTTTGATTGAGGTGGAGAACTTGAAAGTGTTACTTTCAAGTGAATTGATATAAAGGATCTTGGTGAAGTCAAGAAGATTCTTGGAATGGAGATTTTGAGAGACCGGGCTAAGGGTGTCTTATAACTTAGCCAAAGAAAGTACATGGAGAAAGTTGTGCAACGTTTCTCTATAGATGATGCTAAAGGTGTGTCTACTTCTCTTGCCTCTCATTTCAAGTTGTCCAAAAGGTTGTGTCCACAAACAAAGGCGGAAGAAGAGCAAATGGTAAGAATTCTTTACTCTAGTGCCGTTGGTAGCGTGATGTATGCCATGGTATGTTCTAGACCCGACATAGCTCATACGGTGAGTTTGGTAAGTAAATATATGTCTAATCCGGGGAAGGGACATTGGGAGGCACTTAAGTGGCTATTAAGGTATTTGAAATATACTTCTAATGTTTGTCTCATGTATGGGAAGGATTCAAGCGAGCTAACCGGGTTTTGTGACTCGGACAATGGAGGTGATCTTGATAATAGAAAGTCCACAAGTGGATTCGTGTTCACATTGGGTGGTTGGGCGGTAAGTTGGCAACCATCGCTACAAGATGTGGTTGCTCTTTCAACAACCAAAGCGGAGTATATAGATGTTGCCGAGTCATTTAAAGAGGCAAAGTGGCTCAAAGGTCTTGTTGGTGAGATGTGGAATAAGGTGTGTTCGGTAAGTGTGCATTGTGATAGTCAAAGTGCAATTCATTTGGCTAGAAATCAAAATACATTTCATAGAAGGTCCAAACACATTGATATTAAGTATAATTTCATCCGAGATGAAGAGGAGTACGAAAGGGTAATTTTAAAGAAAATTAATACTAAAGAAAACCCGGCCGACATGATGACAAAGCCATTGCCTACAACCAAGTTTGATTTGTGAGTTGACTTGGTTGGCTTAGCTCCTTGCTTGAAGTAATGCCCTTTGGGGCATTTGAGGTGTGTATGTGATGTTCTCATTTATGAACACGTTTACTACCCCTTTATTGTGCCAAGTTTTATGCTTTTCAATCGTGATTATGCACATTACGCACGATTTTACCTTGTTCTTGTCATTGGGGTTGTTTTGTGATTATTGCAAGAGATTCGGAGACAACAAGGTCAACATCGATGCGTTGTGAGACTTGGGCATGCAAATCGAGAGCTTTCCCGGAGAGCATACTGAGCTTGGAAGCCTCTAACTAGTTGTTACTCCATTTAGACTAACCAAGACACCATCCAAGCAATTGGTGTTGATCATGCTCAAGTTAAGAGGCAAAAGCAGCTGAAAACAGCCGAATCAAACTCCATTCGACCGAATGGATAAGTCATGCGGTCGAATGGCCTATGTTTTCTCAAAGAAGATTCACCAAAGCTGCTCGAATAGGTGAATGGTTAGGTAGATCAGAATTTTCAAAGCCAGGTGGTTGTTTAACATACACTTCCTCTTGTAAGTAGCCATTTAAGAAAGCACATTTAACATCCATTTGATATAGTTTTAAATTCATATATGAAGCAAAAGCAAGCATAATACGGATAGATTTTAACCTTGCAACTGGAGTGAAAGTCTCATTATAATCTATACCTTCTTCTTGATTATAACCTTGAGCTACCAGCCTTGCTTTATTCCTTACAATGTCTCCATCCTCATTGAGTTTATTGCGAAAGACCCATCTAGTTCTAATAATAGTACGATCTGGAGGCCTTTCAACTAGATCCCAAACTTTGTTTCTTTCAAATTAATTTAATTCATTTTACTTAGCAATGATCCACTCTGGTTCTTGTATAGCTTCTTTAACATCCCTTGGTTCTACAAGAGAAACAAAAGCAGAAAATGCACATAAAATTTTAAGAGACGATCGAGTTTTCATACCTTATTTTGGATCACTTATGATGTTTTCTGGAGGATGTTGAGATGACATTCTAAGTCTTCTTCGTAATATGGATGGTGTGTAATCATTCAGAGAGCATGTTCCTACTTAATTTGAGGAGTTTCTAATTGGTGTATGTAAAGCAGTATGTTCAGGAGTTGTTTCCAAGTTTTGAGATTGGGTCTCAAGATCAGGTTGTGAGTCTTCAATGTTTACAACCTGTTTTTCTGCAACCTCATCAAGACTTTGTATAGTATCCTGCATGTTCTTCCTTTTAACTTCATTAATACCATTAGATCCAATTCGTCATCACTTATATCATCGAAATGTTTATTAAGGTTTAACTCTTTAAATCATTCACTTAATGTTCCATCGTCAGATTCATCAAATACTTCATGTATACTTTCCTCAACCATACTTGTACGCTTATTTAGAACTCTATAGGCTTTACTATTCAGTGAGTATCCAAGAAATATACCTTCATCACTTCTAGCATCAAATTTACCTAGATTGTCCTTGCCATTATTATGGATAAAACATTTACATCCAAATGGTCTAAGGTAGGCTATATTTAGTTTTCTTCCTTTGAATAACTCATAGGGGGTTTTCTTAAGTATGGGTCTAATGAGGCACCTATTTAAGACATAATTTGCTGTGTTAACAGCCTCGGCCCAATAATGTTTGGCTAATCCATTTTCTATAAGCATTGTCCTAGCCATTTCCTCTAAGGTTCGATTTTTCCTTTCAACCACACTGTTTTTTTAAGGTGTCCTAGGAGCTGAAAAATTATGGGTTATACCGTATTTTTCATAAAAGGAATCAAAGCCTAGTTGATCAAACTCTCTCCCATGGTCACTTCTAATCGAGACTATTGGAAGATTTAACTGAGTTTGCATTTCTTTACAACGTCTTGAGAACGGTTTCAAGGCTTCACTTTTATCCTTCAAAAAATCAACCCACGTAAATCTAGAATAATCAACTGTAACTAGAATGTAAGATTTGCCTTGTATGCTCCGTACACGCATTGGACCACATGGATCAATATGTAAGAGTTCACATGGTCTTGAAGTACTTACCATTTTCTTCGGTTTAAATGAACTTCTTACTGGTTTTCCTCTAATGCATGTGTCACATGTAGGACTGTGTTTATAGTCAAGAGCTGGAAATCCCTTAACTAGATTTTTACTTACCAACTCATGCATGGTGTGAGTATTGATGTGACCAAAATGTCTATGCCACAGTTTTAGATCATCTGTCATAGCCTTCAAGCACTTGAAATTTTGAGCTGCAATTTCGTTAGTATTCAAGGCATAAACATTATCATGTCTAAAGGCGGTAATAAATGTATCTCCGGTGTTAGGATTTTTAACAACACATTTTTCTTTATCAAATACTCCCTCCGTTCCTTTTTGATCTTCCACATTACTATAACGGGTAGTTTCAAAAGTTCTTCCACTTTAGAATACTTTCTATTTTTAGAAAGTTTTTATCTCACTTTTACCCCTTAAAATCCCCCTTTTCTTTTAATGTACCCATTTTTTTTTATTTATAATTATTTTCTCTCTCATACTTCCAATATAATCATTACTTCACACTACTATTTAATTAAAATAATACCCACTACAACCTCATACTTCCAATACAGTCATTACTTCCCACTATTATATAATTAAAATAATACCCACTACCACCAAAGATTCTCTTTTTCTTAATCTTTGTGAAATACCCAAATAGGAAGAACAAATAGGAACGGAGGGAGTATTACTTGATTACCTTTATCACATAGTTGAGACACACTTAGCAAGTTAAATTTTAGACGTTCAACTAAATAAAAATTATCAATAGTTTTAGACGGATTTTTACCAACTTTGCCAACACCTAAAATTTTGCATTTACCTTTATCTCCTAGGGTGATCGAGCCATTGCATTTTTCTTTAATTTCAGAAAATAAAGAAGCTTTACCACTCATATGTCTCGAGCATCCAATATCTAAAATCCACTTTTGCTTTACCTATAAACAAAAAAAAATAATCTTTCTCAACTTTACTTGGCTATCCAAGTGACAAACTTGGGACCATATTCGGGGTAGACCATGTTAGGTGGTCTTGTCCCTTTGGGAACACATATTTTCTTTATCTGTCCACGTAATTCAAGAGGAAAGGAATTCTTAATAATATAATTGTCCTTACGTCTGTACGGACATGCAAACTTAATATGTCCTTCTTTGCAACAAAAAGAGCAAGTAGGTGTACGTCTATGTTTGTATGCACTCTTAAAAAATATGGTTTTACTCTTATAGTTATGTGTAACATTGTTATATCCGATACCACGTTTATCATTGAATCCTTTTTGGCATGTAAGATTTTTTGTGAATTTAGATTCGGATTCATTTAACTTTTTTAATACTTGTAAATTTTTCTCAGACTCATGTCTCAAAGTCTTGAGCTTGGACTCAAGATCATTGTTTTCATTCTTAAGATCAACGAGCTGTTTCATCTGGCTGAGATTCTGTTCTTTCAAGACTTTGACAGTCTTTTCAAATTTTACTGTTTCAGCCTTTAGCGATTCAATTTTTCTTATAAGGTCTTCACAACCTTCAGCATAGTGACGAATTCTATTTTCTAGAATTTTTTTCTCATCTTTTAAGATCTTTTCAATTTGAAACATGTCAAAGAGAGCTTTAACTAATTTGTCTTTAGAACAAGAGTTGAGAAAGTCTAGTACCTCTTTATGATTTTGCTCTAGATCATCATCTTTATCATCATTAGCCATAAGACATAAGTGAGCTTGACCATCTTCACTTTCAGGTTCGGTTGATCCTTCGGAATCACTCCATGTAGCAACCATTGCTTGTTTCTTCTTGTTCTTCTTGTATGATTCCCTTTTCTTCTTAGGGCATTCCTTTACAAGATGTTCTATAGATCCACACTCAAAGAAAACAAGTTTGTTAGTTTTAGAATTATAGTTAAAGTTTGAAGATTTACCTTTGTTTCTAGATTTAAATTTCTTAAATCTTTTGCGGATCTTCATGATTCCTTCTAGACCTTTTGTGATCAAGGCAAATGGATCTTCCTCATCATCGCTTGAAGATTCATGATGTTTCTTTGCCTTTAGTGCAAGATTTTTCATTGAAAGTATTATATCACTTTCTCCATCATCATGTAGGGTAAGTTCATGAGTTGTGAGTTTTCCAAGTAAATCGTCCAGTGATAGAACTCTCAAGTCTTGAGCTTCTTCAATGGTGGTGACTTTTGGACCCCATTTGGATCTTGGAAGACACCTCAAGACCTTCTAGACTTTTTCTGCATTAGTAAAAGTTTTTCCAAGAGAATTCAAACTGTTAGTAATCAATGTAAAACGAGTAAACATTTCATTAATATTCTCATCCTTTTTCATCTTGAACATTTCGTATTGATGCATGAGGATGTTGATCTTAGTCTCATTTACTTGACTAGTTCCTTCATAAGTCACAACTAACTTATCTCATATTTCCTTAGCACTAGTGCATGAAGAAACTCTATTGAACTCGGTACCATTCAAAGCACAACACAATTGATTCATTGCCGTATAGTTCTTGGATACGGCTTCCAAGTCACTTTGTGAATATTCGGATTCGGTTTTCAACACATCATTTCTTTGAGCGTCCTTTTTCATGGGTACCTTAGGTCCTTTAGTTATGATGTCCTAAAGTTCCATATCTTGATCAATCACGAACATCTTCATGAATGCTTTCCAATGAGAGAAATTTATTCCACAAAACAACGGAGGTCTAGAGCACGTACGTCGTTCTTGAGCGAACAACCCTTCTCCTATTGGATCTATTACAAGATATTAGTCTTTATAAGTGAAACTCAGCTTTAATATCAATTGAAAGTTGATAGGAGGTCGAATACACTCTAGAGGAGGGGGGGGGGGGGGGGGTGAATAGAGTATGGCCGTTTAAAATTTTTGTCTAGAAGATTGTCTCAAGAGATTGAGTGACCTTTCAAAAACTGTTTTCTGGGACAGTTTTTGAATCGAGTAATAAAACTATAACGTATGTGTGGAAAATAAACTTAAAGAATAACACATGATATGTTAACGAGGTTTGGTTCTAAACAACCTACTCCCCCCTTATGGGTTCTCTTTCAACCCGTAGGATTTCAACGCCTTTTATTAATCCGACTTTAAGAAAAACTAGAAGATCTCACTATCTTCTCTCACCATGTTCTTCTCCTTAAAGAAACGTCTTACAAGTCTCTTTAATAAAAGTAAATCTCAATCTCTCAATAGAGATTACAAGTTGAACACTTTGAAAAGTATTCTAAATTAGGCGTATTAAACTATGAAATAATCTAACTCTTTTTAACACTTAAGCATATTACAAATTGAAAGAGCTAGATGAACTAAGAATTACAACTCTTTTGAATACTTAGAGAATATTAGATCTTAAGTCAAGAGAGAAATTTGTAAGAAGAGGTGCATCCTTAATTCTGAAATGAAGCCTTGTATATATAGTTGTTACGCCTCAACATATCCTTGAAGATCAAGAAAGCTTCATCCGTTAATTTTGTTGATCTGGATATTCTGTGTCAGTCTTCAAGACCTTGAGCTTTATTTCAAACTGACGTTGCACTGACAGCTAAGATAATTTCGTCATTGTGTGCTGTAATTTGTTTTTAATGACCAATGCTATGCTGCCACGTTAGTACTCATACAACATAATGAAAACTAATCAAAACCAAGTTAAGCAACTTGTAAAGACTTGTTCAAATTAATTCCTATTTTTAGCATTAACTCAAATAGTCATTTCCTATTTTTAGTATTAATTTAAATAGTCATTTCCTATTTTTAGTATTAATTTAAATTACCATCTTATTTATAGGAAACTTTTTAATTAGCTTAACAACATATTTAAAATCAAATATTAACGTGTACTGTATATAACCAAACGTATGTACCTTGTACTTTAACAATTAATCATTTAAATATCTTAAACACACATTTTAAATTCAAATTCAAACATAATATATTCAAACTTTTAAGAGAAGACGTATAATAATATATTCAAACTTAATTTCAATATATTTTGACCTATTTAAATATTTCAAAGATAATTTTAATAAACCTTGACCTATTAAAATATTTCAACTATAATTATGAAAATAACCTTATTATAAACGTAATCACTTTCAACACATTGAAATGTATTTCAAGACTTATAAGTTTAACCATAAGATAAACTTAAGTCATTTAAGCATATTTTAATATTTCGGACTTAAACATATAACAATTATTCAATTTATATCCAATATGATTTTAGACCAACTTAAATAACTAAATGTAATTACTTAATTTATTTCCTGGATATGAGGGTAGATTTAGCGGTACATTACCTGACTGGTGACGCCGATACCTGGTGGGTCACCCATAGAGACGCTTTTCTACTAGCTTCTTCCGCAACCACTTCGGAGCATCCTTCTACCATACCTCCTCTTCCTTGGAGCTTGTTTGTGTCAGCGCTTCTTGACGAGTTCTTTCCTCTACACCTGTAGAGGAAGATGTTCGATGAGTATTCTCGGCTTACACAGGGAACCCAAACTGTTCACTAGTATTATGTTCGATTTATGGAGTTAGCTAAGTACGTGGACGACATGAAGATTGGGGAGAGATTTAGAGCAGAACGGTTCTTATTAGGGTTGAGCCTAGATATCTGGGAACGTATGAGGAACTTGGGGCACGAACATGTTAGAGACGTATACCATGATGCATGTGAGGCTGAATGCCTATTGGATGAGTGAAAGGCCACTCAAGGGATGAAGCGACGTAGAGAGGACACCCATGAGATATCACAGAGTGTTGGGGATCGAAGATATTTAGCACCTACTCAGTCACACCAGGAGCACCTATCTAGTTTCGAGAAATCATCATTGAGCACACCCCAGGGTAGTAGAGTCACAGAATGTTTTCATTGTGGGACGAAAGGGCACAAGAAGGTCGACTGCTTTACGTTTTTACGAGAGCAAGGATTGATGAGGACTCCTCAACGTTCAGCATAGAGACCGACCGGTAGTCATGCTAGTGTGGCTAAGGAAAGAAGGCAGGGTCAACCGCAAGCATCGTTTGGGCACGGTTCGCAGAGTCAGGGTTCCGCTATGGGAGGCGCTTTCAGATCATCTATCGGTGCACCAGTCAGTGGCACCAAGGCTACAGGGAAGCTTATGGCTCTCAAGAGAGATGAAGTCGAGGTTACACCAAGAGTTGTTACGGGTACGTTCTTAGTCAACAATAAACCTGCATGTGTTTTATTTGATTCTAGAGCATCTCATTCATTCGTTGCATCTTCGTGTGTATCAAAGTTGCTTTTGTCTAGTTTGCTTGAGATGAATAGTGAGTTTGCACAACCATCGGGCGAGAGAATCTTATGTCAGCTAGTGTATAAGGATATACCCTTAAACTTCATGGGAATAGATTTACGCATAGATTTGATAGAGTTTGCTTTAGATAAATTTTGATGTTATCTTAGGTATGGATTGGCTGAGGAAGTACAAGCCAAGCATTGATTGTTGGATGAAGTACGTAGTTGTACCCTAAAGGGCAGAGAGTGACCTTTAAGGGTTTTGTGCCAAAGAATCACACTAAGATCACATCTGTTATCAAGCTGAAAACATATTTTAGGAGGAATTACCCTATGGTTCTATGTCATGTAGTAGACACGACGATGAGCACACCCGAGATAGGAGAGATACGTGCAGTATGTGAGTTCGAGGATGTCTTTCCTTCTGAGATACTTGGGTTACCACCTCCGAAAGCAGTTGATCTGACGATCGACCTTGTAGTGGGTACGAGTCTTATATCGAAAGCCCCATATCACAAGGCACCTAGAGAGACAACGGAGTTAAAGGTGCAATTGCAAGAGTTGTTAGATAAAGGTTATATATGCCCAAGCGTGTCTCCTTGGGGCGCACCTGTTCTTTTCGTCAAAAAGAAAGATGGGACCTTTAGGCTATGTGTAGATTATCGAGAGCTCAATCGTGCGACTGTGAAGAACAAATACCCTCTACCTAGGATCGATGACCTGTTCGATCAGCTCAAAGGTGCATCGATGTTCTCAAAGATCGATTTTTGAGGTCTGGCTATCATCAGTTGAACATCTCGCCAGAGGACATTCCTAGACAGCCTTCAGGACACGATATGGGCATTATGAGTTTACGATCATGCCCTTTGGTTTGACCAAAGCACCGGAGGCATTCATGGCCCTCATGAATGACATCTTTACCCCGTATCTTGACTAGTTCGTTGTAGTTTTCATCGATGACATTTTGGTTCATTCTAAGAATGAGGATCAACATGCTGAACATTTAAGAATCGTATTACAGACTTTGAGAAAGCATAAGTTGTATGCCCAATTCACGAAGTGTGAATTTCGGTTGCACAAGGTTTCTTTTCTTGAGCATATAGTGTCTAGTGAAGGTATGTCGATAGATCCGATGAAGGTGGAGGCAATCTCGACTTAGGCCATACCTAGAATGCGTCTGAAGTTTGAAGTTTCTTAGGTTTGGCGGGGAATTACTGGAGATTTGTACGCGACTTTCCAAGATTGCACGACCGCTAACTCAGTTGACCAGGAAAGATATATCGTTCGTTTGGGATAATCAGTGCGATGAAGCTTTTAGGATTTTGAAGACACGACTCACTTTTGCACCTGTTCTAGCACTACCAGATGGAGAGTCCGAGTTTGAGTTGTACACTAATGCGTCAAAGAATGGCTTGGGGTGTGTGTTGATGCAGAATGGGCGCGTCATTGCGTGTGCTTCACGGCAACTAAAGACCCATGAGATCAACTATCCGACACATGACATGGAGTTAGCTGCGGTAGTCTTCGCTCGCAAGATATGGAGACACTATCTGTATGGTACTAATTTTAAGGTCTTGTCTGATCACAAGAACCTGAAGTACATATTCACCCAGAGGGAGTTGAATATGAGGCAACGACGATGGCTAGAGCTGATTTCAAATCATGATTTAGAGATCCGATATCATGAGGGGAAAGCTAATGTCTTTGCTGACGCTTTGAGCCGAAAAACTATGCATAGTTTGTGTAATGTCTTGGCTAGAGTACGTTTAAGAGAGGAAATCGAGGAAATAGGTATCGAGATAGTAGAGCATGGGGCAGTGACGTCGATGATGAGGTGATATCTGATTTTTTTTTTGAGGAGATAAGGATGAAACAAACTAAAGATACACATTTGGTTGAGAAGGCTTTTTTAGTGATTGAAACACCTGACCCACATTTTAGCATACACGAGGATGGCAATTTGTGATACTAGTGCAGATGGTGTGTGCCTAAATACTCAGACTTATGTACCCGTATTCTTAGAGAGGCACATAGCTCATGTTTCTCCATACATCCGGGCACTGACAAGTTGTATAAAGACCTCAGGAGAACATTTTGGTGGCATGGTATGAAAAAGGACGTTTCTAACTTCGTTGCCAAATGTCTGACCTGCCAGAAGGTTAAGATAGATCATCGGCGACCTCAAGGTTGCTTCAGCCATTGCCAATACCCGAGTGGAAATGGGAATCGATATCTATGGATTTTGTGTGTGAGATACCGAGGACCACAAGGGCAATAATATGATTTGGGTCATAGTTCATCGACTGACAAAGCCGGCACATTTCATTCCGATGAAGGACAACTGGAACAAAAATTAATTGGCTTTAGCTTATCGTCAGCAAGTCGTGAGACATCACGGAGTCCCACGAGATATAGTTTCAGATAGAAATGCTAGGTTTTTGTCAAATTTCTGGAAAAAGCTATAGGATTCTTTAGGTACTGAGTTGAGAATGAGCACAGCGTTTCACCCAGCTACAGACGGACAGACAGAGTGGACTATACAGACGCTTGAGGATATGTTACGAGCATGTGTCTTAGATTTTGGGGGTTCATGGGACGATAATTTGGATATGATTAAGTTCTCATACAATAACAGTTATCATTCGAGTATCGGGATGGCACCATTCGAGGCACTTTATGGTCGTTGTTGTCGTAGTCCTGTCTGTTGGGATGATAGTTTGGGTACGATAGCTGTGGGACCGCCTTTGATTCAGGAGATGATCGAACAAGTCTAGTTGATACGCAAGAGGATGAAAGCAGCTCAGGATAGGCAAAAGAGTTATGCAGATCAACGACGTCGATCTCTTGAGTTTCAAGTTGGAGATAAAGTCTTTCTTCGAGTTTCACCAACTATAGTTGTGATGAGGTTTGGGAGGAAGGGTAAGCTCACTCCAAGATTCATTGGACCCTATGAGATCCTTGAGCGGATAGGCGAGGTAGCTTATCGACTTGCGTTACCTGCGTCTATTGACCGAGTACATGACATGTTTCACGTATCCCAGCTGAGACGTGTTTCAGCCCGAACAGTTGATCTTGGATGACACCTTACAGTATGAAGAGACTCCCGTTCAGATTCTAGATAGGAAGACGCGTGATACACGTCGAGGTAGTGTAGCGCTTGTGAATGTGCTATGATCTAATCATGTTACCGAAGAAGCCACGTGGGAGGCAGAAGATGCCAAGAGACGCGATTATCCTTGGTTGTTTGCTCAGGTATTTCTATGTTTATCGTTTTATAGCTATTGCATCTCCTTAGTCTTAGAGGGTTACGTTCGAGGAAAAACTTATTTCTTAGTTGGGTAGAATCGTAAGATTTCGAAATAGTGCTAAGTCTTAACAATGCTAGGCCTTAAAGTTTGGTTGGTTCTTATAGTTAGTCGTGTAATATAGATTCTTACAACGCATAGTTCAAAATAGTGCTAAGTCTTAACAGTGCTAGGCCTTAAAGTTAGGTTGGTTCTCATAGTTAGTCGTGTAATATAGATTCTGACAGCGCATAGAGCATGAGTTATTGGGTAACATAGCTTTATGATATGTATGATAGCTGGATATTTGATTATGTGCTTGAGACTTCGTATAACTTCGAGGACGAAGTTCATTTCAAGTTAGGTAGAATGTAACATTTGGAAAGACAAAGTTCATTTCAAGTTAGGTAGAATGTAACATTTGGAAAATTAATAATTTAAGACGAGCAAGTTTAGAATTATTAGTACAAGAATAATCTTAAGTACACATGACATAAAACATTCTCAATTTAATTTCTCTATTTTCTTCCTTTTCTCTTAATTTATTTCAAAAAAAAAAATTATAAAAGAAAAAAGAACAACAACAACAAAAACAAAAACAAATACCCAACCCCTTTTTTCCTCTCTCACTTCGATTAGACACAATATCATCCAAAACAAACAAACCGAAGAACATCTCCTCCGTCTTTTTGCCATTTTCCCTGAAAAAGAATGATCAATCAGTGTTAGAGATCTTCTACAAACAGCCATTTATCTTCCTTCCTCTAATCTTCGAAGGAACTTAGCTACGAATTCAACTTGTTTGTTCTCTCTTGCGTTTTTTTAAGGTATATGATCAATTTTTCCACATTCTTAGTTATTTTGAATAAATAATGGCTGATTACTCTTTCTTACTTTCCTTACTCTGGATTCGAACCACAAGGAGTGCAGCAGCCAAAATATTTCTTGTAGCTGCCCTTGAATTTTGTCGGAAATGAGGGAAATCAAGCTTGACTTTGTTTCTGTTTGAGTGGGTACCGAAAATTCAAGCCAAAGTTGAATTTATTTTGGTTGATTGGGCATCAAAAATCTTAGTGGAGCTTCTGAATGCTGTCGCTAAACAAGGAGGTGCAACACCTTCCTCTTTCTTTACTTTGATTTCTTTTTTGTTGTTTCATCTCCATTATTATATTGTTATTTACCTTAGTACACTTCTTAAGTTTGTATTTTCTTCTTGTATCTTGTTTAAACCTTAAATATTGATCAATGTTGGAAGTTTATATAAATTAATTAGATGAGTTCTTAATTGAGAAATTTATGGGAAACCTAAGTATGATTATATGTGTGTGTTTACTTTTAATTAAATGAATCTAGTGATGATTGATATCTGATTATAAGAGATTGTGATCGAGGAGTTTTGGGGAAGAATTCTAAAATTAAATGTAATTTGGGTTTTATGATGTATAAATGGTAAATTGTGGAATGTTGAAACAATTTATTGGAATTATTAATTAGTATGAAATTTACAAAGATTAGAATATCGATAGGATGTTGGATGTAGAAAGATTATGGAAACTTGATGTTCTTGAATATTAGGAGATTCTTGTGAAATTACTAATGGTGGATAAATCTTCTTGTTGTTATCAATTGAATAGTTGGGTAATTGTAAGTGTCGGATATAACCCTTGATTTTATATATTTGGTTATTCTTGAAAGTATCTAGGGTTAGTTTGGAAATTATTACTTGAATTGATAAACTAGCTGAGTTCTTCTTTTTGGATAGTTTGTTAATCTTGTTTAGTTTCTTCGTTTTGAGTTTAAATGAACATGGAAGTGTTTGAATTGGAAATACAAAGAGAATTGTGGAGACGTATGATCTTTACAAGAATACAAACTAGTCTAAAGCAAGATTATATATTTTGATGATATTGGGGTTTGGAGTTAGAACTTGCGCAATCTTTGAAATTAGAAATATTAGAATAGAAGCTCGAACTAAGATGTGGTCACAGGAGGAGATGCAATGAGTTATATGAATCTATTTTGTAGTATCGTATGCTTTGTTGTGATGTTATATTTGTTATGCTTTAGGAGACGACATCATCGAGGAACCCTTCTAGTGATTGCGGAGAACCAGACTTAGCTTCTTGAAGCGTTCTTGGTGAGTAGTAGTAATCCCTTAAAGGGTCTGGCCAAACTACATTCTTAAAAATAAACTTTTTAGTAAAGCTCTTTTGAAATTAAAACTTGTTGAGACAAATGTTGTTGTGAATGCCAATGTTGATATTATGATATGGTCAATGGATTGGGCTTGCGAGCTGGTCATTAACGGAGTTGAGGAACATTGTTCCCTGCTCCCTGTTTTTGAAGCGAGTTGTCATTCAGATATTGACTAGCTTCACCCGAGAGTGACATAGCCATAGAGCTATGGGGCACCTCTCAAACTAGACTCCCTGTGCGCACATAGATCTAGGAATTTGATGTTGCTTTTAAACCTTTGTTTGGAAATTACTGCTTTTTGTTGTTTTAGATTGTTACTTTTCATTCAGTTTAATTTGATCCTTTGTTGTTTTCAACTTTTAGTTTGTTTACAGATCGGAACCAGTCGGGAATGATGGAATAGCGGAGGTTATTAGAGTTTCCAAAGATGTTATAATGAGCTTAGCACGTTAGAGTTTTGTAGTTTTATATTAAGCCTTGGTAATTGTATATTAGTCTAGATTGTATTGGTTATGTTGGACTTCTATAGAGACTTTTATGATTACTTTATGATTTAGATAGATGTTTGGTTTGGGAATAGCTGATTTAGCTATATTTTAGAACTAAAGACTCATTTGCACAAGTTTTGGTATTGAGATTTGAGTTTTCTTCGGAAGTAAACTCTGTGATGACCCTGTTTATTCAGTCAATGGTAAGTCGGGTTGTTATAATCATAACATTTTACTAGATAACAACTTTGATCTATATACTAATTAGAATAGTTTACTACTAATTATAATCGGGTCCTATGAGGTTCACACATTTATGAAATCAAATAAAACTATGCCAAATAAACATATGATACTTATTTGTATTATGGTAGTAGTGTATTGCAAAGTAAGACATGAACAAATATTTATTTTCATTATGTTACTTGGAACTTAAGTAATGCATATGAAGATATATGTATCTTCATCGTGCCATTTGCTTTAAGACGAATGAGTGACATGAGCATTTTGCATATAAGATACATATGGCCAGGGGCGGTTTCAGACTTTAAATGCTCCAGGGGCACCAATACATGAAAGAAATAAGAAAATTTGATTTTTATTTTATTATTTTCAATTTGAATTAATTTTTTAATCATAATTAATTCTGTATAAATAAATTTAATTATAAAATCAAAATCAAAAAAAAAGAAAGAAAATGAAGGGAGAAAGAAATGGGGTAAATCAGAAAGTTTTGATTTTTAGCTCATGTTCATCTTCTATACATGGAATTTTCATCATATTTTTGGATAGTAAGTATATAATTGCTTTTATAAGAGAAAAACCGACAAAAAAATAAATTTTTAAAATTTTATTGCTTTTTATATATGTTTTTAGAAACATAGTAAAATAATCAGCATGAATGAAAAAACCCATAAAAACTATTCATTTTCATCTAATTGGAATAAAAGTCTAGGTGAAGATGGGCACTCTTTTATTATTATAATAGATAGATTTTCGTGTAAAACACAGATGTTGTAAATATTACAAATTAACTAATGGTATTATTTTATAAAATTAATTCATTTACAACATTAACTTAATTATTAAATCTTTATATTTGTTATGATATTATCATTATCAAAGTGAATAAATAATTTACTATACAACAATATCAAAACATATACTCATAGGAATTATTGATAATTGAGACAAACAAAGTTTACAAAGTCTTCAGCTATGATAGATAGAAAGGTGGATTTAGTTGAAAAAATAGCCAAATTAATTAACTTATTCATTATATGATGATGATTTATTATCTAAGTTAAAATAAAGATTTAGATGTATATTATTTTTTTTGGTTTATATAAGAAAATATAGTATTTCAATAGATCATCTTATATATTTATAATCAATCAACAAATATAACTTGTTTTGATAAATTAATTGTTTCCCTAAATATCATGTCAAATATCAAAAGTTTCCTTATCATAATAGAAAGATGGACGGAAAATTTTTAATGACAGTTTGACACGTGTCTAAAGTCGTTTATTCATTAGTATATTTTATTGATTTGGTTAAAGTAAGACGAATGAGTGACATGAGCATTTTGCATATAAGATACATATGGCCAGGGGCGGTTTTAGACTTCAAATGCTCCAGGGGCACCAATACATGAAAGAAATAAGAAAATTTGATTTTTATTTTATTATTTTCAATTTGAATTAATGTTTTAATCTTAATTAATTCTGTATAAATAAATTTAATTATAAAATCAAAATCAAAAAAAAAAAGAAAGAAAATGAACGGAGAAAGAAATGGGGTAAATCAGAAAGTTTTGATTTTTAACTCATGTTCATCTTCTATACATGGAATTTTCATCATATTTTTGGATAGTAAGTATGTAATTGCTTTTATAAGAGAAAAACCGATAAAAAATAAATTTTTAAAATTTTATTGCTTTTTATATATGTTTTTAGAAACATAGTAAATTAATCAGCATGAATGAAAAAACCCATAAAAACTATTCATTTTCATCTAATTGGAATAAAAGTCTGGGTGAAGATGGGCACTCTTTTATTATTATAATAGATAGATTCTCGTGTAAAACACAGATGCTATAAATATTACAAATTAACTAATGATATTATTTTATAAAATTATTTCATTTACAACAATATCAAAACAATATCAAAACATTAACTTAATTATTAAATCTTTATATTTGTTATGATATTATCATTATCAAAGTGAATAAATAATTTACTATACAACAATATCAAAACATATACTCATAGGAATTAATGATAATTGAGACAAACAAAGTTTACAAAGTCTTCAGCTATGATAGATAGAAAGGTGGATTTAGTTGAAAAAATAGCCAAATTAATTAACTTATTCATTATATGATGATGATTTATTATCTAAGTTAAAATAAAGATTTAGATGTATATTATTTTTTTGGTTTATATAAGGAAATATAATATTTCAATAGATCATCTTATATATTTATAATCAATCAACAAATATAACTTAGCTTGTTTTGATAAGTTAATTGTTTCCCTAAATATCAAGTCAAAT
>NC_080061.1:15251773-15289273 GCF_026212465.1 Amaranthus tricolor
TCTTCCAGGTGCTTGACAAATACTTAAAACATTACCTTCTTCCTACAGTTGGCCATAACTCATTCATGGCAATTTCAATTCCCTTGCACATTTTAAGACAACAGTTAGTTAGGGCTTTTAAATCATAAAAAACAAGTAAAAGAATCATTTTAATGTGGGCAACAATGTCTTTCGTTTGTCTGAAATAATAGTCCACTAGTGACTTATCACCCCTCCCACTGTCTTTCAATAAATTCTTCAAATGGCATACAAAAACTTCTAAGTTTTCTGATCTTCACCAAATACTATAACACATGCAACCGGAAAAAGCTGATTATTGCCATCTAATGTAATTGTTGACAATAGAGTGCCTCCATATTGCCCTTTTAGGTGTGCACCATCAACACCTATGAAGCTTCTACTTCCTCCAATCAAACCATTGACACATGCACTAAATGAAATGAAAATGCTACTAAAATTCAAAGGCCTCTCAATTAACTTTGCTTTATGCCAAGCACAAATAGTAGAAGATCCTGGATTTGTTTCTTTGATCATAACCACATACTTAGGCAAATAAGAGTAACTTTCATCATGCCCCCCATTTATTCCCTTCAAGGCCATTGTTCTCAATTTAACCTATATCTTGCTTCCATAAGCTCATTTAATGCCTTTCCAGATATGTTATTGTTTACTCTAATGTCCACCATCAACTAATTGGCAGCCCGCTTCACTGTCACCAAACTGTTATGAGCATCAAGTCCTTTGCCTCTTGTGTTACCTTAACACATATACCCTTTCTTTTGGTGGTAGTGTGTGGTAATTTTTTAGTGGGCGCTTTCATCATCAAATGTTTGACCTTTAAGCGTGACTGTTTATGCTTACCCTTCCTCTTCAACCTCTACAACAAAAATTACTATCAACCTCTACAACACAATCTACTATCATTTCCTCAATAGGAAATTTTGCAAACATCTTAAACAAGTCATCATCCCAATCCAACCATTGAACCTCATTGTTATACAGATAATAAAATCTGGGTTATAAAGGCACTCCTTCCCTGCTATAATGCAATCACTTTTCCAATCAAAATTCAAGTTTAAAAGGGTCTCTCTATCTTTATCATAAACAGTTAAATCTTGTTCATTATCATTTAAACCTTAGGATCACTCATTCCTCCATTCTATAATAAAAAATAAAATGTTAGTGTAGTTATGCAAACCTTAATTTGAAATCAAAAATAAATGATCAAATACTAATTATGCAGAAAATTACCAATGCACTCTACTGTGTATATGCAAACCTTAATTTTGCAAAGAAAACTAAATAATCAAAAGAAACAGAGGGAATGACACATACCAAAAGACGAATGACTAAGATTACAGATGATGAAGATGATAAACACAACAACAAGGAGAAGGAGATGGAGATGGAGATGAAGATGAAGATGAAGATGATGAACGCTTCACATAGAATTTGGATGAAGGAGAAGATTGAAAGTGACGGAGAATTTAGATGGAATTCAAAATGAAGAAGATGATCTCCATTAAATACCGCAAAAAGAGGAAAGAAGTTAGGAATTTATCATGGGTAATTATGATTTTTATTAAACTGTTCAACAGTTAAGTGTTATTTTATAGAAAAAATTTTAAAAATTACTACCACTTGCTTTTTACAATTATTTATTATATATAAAATATCGCTAAATAAAAATATGTAAAATATAACCGTCGACTTACTTCCTCATTCCTATAGTTAAGTTAAAATGAGATTTTAACCCAAGCGAAGTAAGGAAATTTGTCTTGAGTAAAAGACTAAAAGTTTCACAAGCAAAGTGAGGGGAAAGTGTCTTCACAAGCGAATTCAGGGAAAGTGTCTTCACAATCCGGGGCTCTGACGCCGGAGTTTCACTTCTTTCGGTTTGATTTAGGCGAGCCACCGTCATTCTCCGTCCTTTTTTCTTACGGTTAGCTCGTACATTTGGTTGTTACTGTTCATCTTGAATTTTCACGTTCTTAATTACTTCAAATTTATCCAGATAATTGATTTCTGACTTTACTTAGTAAATTTAAACATTAAAGTATAACTTTACGTTTATTTTTTGATAATTAATTCCTTGTTTGGACTCAATTTTCCTTGTTTTTTCTATTAAAAATTGAAACTTCCTTTAGTTAATTTCATTTGTTTCTTCCTTTACTCCTTATTTTTTTGGTGACGCTGAAATGAGTTTTAGTTTAAGGGTACTTATTATGGTGCTCTAATTGTTTTTTTTGGTACGTATTTGATTGGTTGAACTCTGTTTTCCTTGTTGTGTCTATTAATCGCCAGGTTTTGATTTTATGAATTTAGGATAAAAGGTTGGTTTTATTTTTGAGTTCTAATATAAGTTGTTTTAGTGGCATGTAATAAGTGAAAGAATTTATCTTCTGAAGTTGTTGTAGGTTTCTAGAAAACTAAAACTTCACAAAGACCCTATTGACATGAGATGAAACAAGTAAATATTAAGACAAAATAATATACCTTGTAGCGTGAATTTATTAACTAGATAAAATCACGAGACAAGAACCGCAAATGAATTTCTTAGTAAAATCCACCAACAATGTCCGTAATACCTTGTATACTAGTACGTCTTTTAAGAACCTTTCTTAAGCTAATTTTGTGTGTGTGTGACCCTACTTATAATTTGTTAAGACCATGTACGTAAGTTTTCATACTCTTAAAATTGAAAATCAAAGAAAATATCACATATATATTATATGTGATAAGCTCACATAAAACTCATTTATGAATATGGAAATGTTTAATCATATATATATGTATATGCTATTAGTACATTTAAATTACCTCGAAAACTTCTGACCCTATGTCAAATATAGAATGAGCTAACTATATGAAGTGTTTAACATTTCACCAATTGGATGTTCCAATTCATAAATATGATTAATGAAGACTATTTATTAAAGCCATAAAGCCAAGCTTTTCATCTTTTTAGAATCTCATTCATATCTATATAATTAGTCATAAAATTAGAGGTTACTCAATTCAATATAACCACTATATTTAAATAAAGGATTATGACTACTATCTAGTCCAAGGTTGTTAGGATCGAGATTTTACATAGGATCGTGGAGGGAGTGGGATCGAAATCAGTAGAGTCGGATCGTAGGATCGTATGATTTTACAACTATGCATTAACATGTTTTGAGTAACTGATTATCAAGTATATTTGTTCTTTTTTTTTAAGTTTTAAGGTGTAAATAGAACTTATTTGACTTTATTTATTAAGTTTTAAAAAACAAGACGTTTAATAATCATTTCCAGACTTTGAATAAAGAAACACTTGAATTTTATGGTCATTTTGATTTAATTATTAAGATATATACATATTTATACATAAGTGAAATCTAGATTGTATGATTTTTTTCACAATAGAAACTATCCTTTCGTATTGTTGGATCGTAGAATCGTATAATCGTGTTATGATTCTACCACCTAAATTCTTGAGTTAAGAGGATCGCATGATTCTACCAACACTAAGATCCTAACTACGAACCGGATCGATCGTCTTTTTTGGATCGTAGGATCGTAGAATCGTAGATCAGGATCAAGATTCTAATAACCATGATCTAGTCCAACTAGATTAGTCACATGAAACCCAGACATATATAGGTCCAAACATACAAAATGGTATCACACATTGATATAGTGTGACCCAATAGGATTAGTGACAATAAGTTCGGAAAACAATCAAATAGCAATCCTATGACGTTTATTGGTCTCTAGTAAAACATAAACGTCACTGAATGTGAACTAAATTAATGTCATGTTGTATATTCACTTAATCATGCTTAACGACTTACAAAATATTCACTTGATTATTGAACATTTTTACGGTTTTGGCTTAGGCGTTGGAGTATCTATATTGTATATTGATAAAGTTTTAGGTTTATTGATGGTACTTCATGGTGACAATTAAAGTTAAGTACTTATAGTCTTAATTAGTAGCTATGGGTTAAAAAAGAATTTTGAGTTAATTAATCAACATATTTATTGTTTACATAAAAACCTATGTGTTGCTCAAGTGAATAAACATGCCAATGTTGTGTTTAAAAGCCACATTATCCAGAAGTACAACCTATTTGAATTATTTCACTAATATAGTTTAGTTCAACTTGGTTTATCTTGGTTTAGTTCTACTTGGCTCAATTTCCAATTTCTTTTACTTCTATATTTCACTATTCCTTTAGCTTTTATCCTCACTGTTTAGATCCATTCAGTTTATTTAATTAAATTGAACACCATTGAGTTTTGTTCAATTTGACTATTTTCAGCCCAAGAGCACAAGCTGTAAGATAGTAAAATTGCATGTCTTAATATGTATTAAAGGTTATTTGATTGGAGATTTAGATGTTATTATGCTATGTATGTCACTAATGAGTGTATAAGCAAGTTGAGAACAATTTATAACATTATTCAAAAAGTGAAACGGGTAGAGAATGTTTGAACTTGTTTCCTTAAAGCATATGTCTTATCTATGTTGATATCTCTATGATGTGAGGTTTTGAATATTTGTGTAGCAATGTTTATGTGCAAAAGGTCCTTTCAAGGGTGATGAACTTATCAATTATATACTTGAGTTGCTTTTGATGATGTCACTTATCTCGTTTGTTGCTGTATACACCTATAAGCTTAGAACACCTTTGTCTTGGATCATAATTTAATGATACTAGGGAAGTTTTAATTATGACTTTAGTGTGTTCAACTGAATCCATACTAAAATCCAATATAAATGAAAACTTGAAAAATCATAATTCTTATGTACATTTTGCACCTTTCTTTACAATATATACACTTTGAGTCCAGTGGTGAAGAACATGTCACTCAACATAAAAAGCCCAAAAGGTTAGGGGCTCAATTCCCTGTCTTACTCTTCACTTTTTGGCTCTTCGATTCGAGCAAATACAAATTCATAACACCTAATTAGCCATTTCTTGAATTGTTTTTATTAATTTCATTATTCTAATTGCCCTTTTGGAACTTGAGTTGCTATTTGTGAATTGATATTTACACTATTATATTACTTGATTTAGTAGATTTCGATCTCAATAAAAAATAATGGCACCGCCATTTATGATGCTTGGAAGCTTGATGACTAATAAAGGTGGTAGTATTGTCATTCATATTATGTTCAAGTTATCAATGCTTATTGATATGCAATCTAAAATTAAAGAACGAACTCCAACTCTATGCTAGTGATTTGAACACAACGTATACTGATTGTTTGACTTACTTTAAACGAGTAGGGAAAATGTGGTGTTGAGTTTACTGTTGTGAATAGCGTGAACTCAAGTGACATCTATGAATGAAAGTGTTAATATTGGAATTTCTTTTTTGAGAAAATCACTATCGTCTTGAAAGATGAGTTTAGATAAAAATTGAGATTGATTGGTTATTTTGATGTTCGTTTTCATAAGGTGATAATTAATAAAAATTATTGCTTATGGGAGGCCTAAAGGTGTTGTCGGTTTGTTAAAGAAGGATGGAAGACAAGTATTATATTTTTATTATAAGTATTTGAATGGTGTGACGGTGAAGAATAAATATCCACCTTTTAGGATTGAAGTTTTTTTCCGTCAACTTAAAGGTGTTAAGAGTGCTCTCGACGATTGACTTGAGATATGATTATCATCAACTAAGGAGTGCAAAGAAGGATATAGGCTAGCCAAAATGACATTTTGATCAAGGTTAGGGTGCTCTTGCTCACTAGTAGCTGTAGCTCCACCATTGAGAAGAGGATAATTTGATTGTCTCCAATTGTTTTTTGGTATTGATCTTTTTACTAGTTTGCTGTCTGATTTTGCTTTGTGATTTTTTCTGAAATTATGAGATGTTTACTTTTGCTTTCAATGTTAAGTGTTAAGTTGAGAAAAAAATAATGCACTATTTTTTTAAATTATTATTTTCAGACTCCCTGGAAAAATTCTCCTAGACTTATAATTGTAAATCTTGTTATTTTGTACTATTATTATTTTTACTTGTTTCTTTAGTTTAACGCCATGCCGAAAATATACTGTTACATTACTTTTAACAATTGCTTTTTTGCGAGTTTTCAGGCTTTCTTAGAGGTTTGAAGTACAATATTGGCCTTTTGCTCATTGGTCATGGAACAAGGAGAGGCAGTCACTTCTCACATAGAACCTGTACAAACTAATGCCACGCCTAGGAGACCCAGGATTCTTCTTGCTGCTAGTGGAAGTGTTGCTGCCATCAAGTTTGGAAATCTCTGTAATTGCTTTTCTGAATGGGCTGAGGTAAAAGCAGTGGCCACTAAATCTGCCTTGCATTTTATTGACAACACGACAATTCCAGAGGATGTTGTTCTGTACACAGATGAGGATGAATGGTCTAGTTGGAGTAAAATAGGTGACAATGTTCTGCACATTGAGCTACGGAGGTGGGCTGATATTATGATAATTGCTCCTCTTTCAGCAAATACTCTCGGCAAGGTAGCTTTATACTTCATTGCACATCATCTACTTAAGTAACTTATTTTTCTCATTTCATATTAAGTGTTGCTTAGAATAATTCAACACGCCATAATTTAACACTTATTGATTTTGCATTTTCAATGTTCTAAAGGTTCTTGAATGCTTCCTTGCTAGTGTTGTGATACTTTCAATGTCTTCAATAGTTGTGTAACTCTACTAGGGGCTTTGGTGCTTGTTCTCTGTTGAAGTTGTTGAAGTTGAGTGCTGATACTTTTTACAGCCTGTTTGGTAGGTGGTAATAAACGATGGTAATGGAAATGAAAAATTAGTGTGATTTTGGTTGAAAAATCTTTTGGCTATCTTCATGGACATGCTTGTCCAACTTCAATCATCTCATTTTCTTTATAAAATTCATTCCTATGCATTACTATTGGGAGAAGTGGTATTAGGTGGTAATGGAAATTTGTATACCGAAAAACTTTTTCGTGATCAAAGTTTCATTACCATTGGGAATGATATGGAACTTTTGATGAAATTTCACACTATAAATCATTCCAATTATCACCATTTAGTACCACTAACCAAATTGGCCGTTAAGGTTAGGATGGAACATATTTGATATTTTCTTTGACAAGGTGTGGAAGGCCAAGATTGACTCATATAGAGTTATCTTGTAGAATAACTTCAAAACTAAGTGACACGAAAGTGATTAGAGATTAAAACTAACTTCTGAGTGGTTAGCCTTTCCCCTTTGCTCTTTCTTTTGGGTCACAGAATTAGTGAGAGAGAGAGATATTGTCTGTCGCAATTAAGAGAACAATGTGCTGCTTTCAACTCAGTTACCTTGGATTTCTTCCTCTGGAATATCATAAGCCTAGTCATTGATAGCTATTGATGCTTTCTGATTTGAATAATTTCAAACTTATTCATTTCTGGGTACAATTCCCTAGTAATGTATTAACCATGCGAATCTAACATGTAACAGCCAACAAACCAACACTAAACCCACTTGAGTATTGAAATACATTTCCTTTGATGGTGTAAAGAATCAATTATATAGGTATATAAATATATTCAGAAAGGAAATTTTCCAGAAGCAAGCAGTAAGATTGTTTGAGTATATTTCTGTGAATATGGAATATCAAAGATAGTGTACCCCACTTCGAGAGGAGGCTCTCTCCAAAAATGAGCAAGCTCAATAACAAACTTTTTGATACCAAATACAATGCATGCATCAAGTATTTAAACAGAACTAAAATAACAACCTGCTGACATCACTAATAAAATAATGATATCATAATATATTCAAAATATTAATTAATTAATTCTTAGCTGTCCTCTTCCTTGTATATGTGAATAAGATCGGTGGTTTATTGGGCTGGCTCCGTTGAGTCCTTGCATCACCTCCACCACAAAGAGCCACCTTGTCCTCAAGGTGAAAGTCAGGAAAGCGAACATCCAGAGAAGCATAGTCCTCCCAAGTGGCCTCAAATTCTGGAAGGCCCTTCCATTTGACCAACACTTCCGCTGTTACAGCTCCTCCAATAGACTCATTACGAACCCCCAACACCTCCTCTGGTTCAGCCATCAAAATCATATCCTCAGTTAGTTGAGTAGGAATAGTAGGTTTCAGCTGAGCAGAACCTACAGCTTTCTTGAGCTGCGAGATGTGGAAGACCGGGTGTATCTTGGCTTCTGGAGGTAAGGCTAACTTATAAGCCACCTTCCCCATTCTCTCCAATACTTCAAAGGGCCCAAAGTAACGAGCAGCAAGCTTTCCATGTAGCCTGGTAACTACAGATTTTTGGCGGTAAGGTTGCAATTTCAAAAACACCAAATCCCCAACTGCGAATTCCATATCTCTCCTTTTAACATCAGCCTGGTGTTTCATGATTTGCTGAGCCCGAAGTAAATGAGTCTTCAAATCATCGAGTATGGCATCCCGTTCCTGCAACTGTTCTTCAAGAGATGAATTTGCAGTGCTACCCTTCTCAAAACGGATCAAGGTAGGAGGGTCTCGTCCATATAGGGCTTTGAAAGGCGTACATGATATTGAGTTGTGATGGGAAGTGTTATACCAATATTCTGCCCAATCCAACCATTTACTCCAGCCCTTAGGCTTATCTCCAATGAAACACCTGAGATAAGTTTCAACCCCCTTATTCACCACTTCGCTCTGACCATCCGTTTGTGGGTGGTACGCTGTGCTCCTTTTCAAGTAAGTGCCTTGAAGGCGAAATAACCCCTGCCAAAAGTGACTCATGAAAATTTTATCGCGATATGAGACGATAGTGGAAGGAAAACCATGCAATCTGACGACCTCGTGAACAAACACTGCTGCCACCCCTTGGGCCGTAAACGGATGCTTTAGAGGAATGAAATGAGCATATTTAGTTAGGCGATCCACTACCACCAATATCGTATCGTAACCTTGAGATTTTGGCAGCTTCTCAATGAAATCCATAGTCAAGTCTTCCCAAACCTGAGATGGGATGGGTAGAGGTTGTAGTAATCCCGCCGGGCTAAGGGTTGAGTGTTTGTTGCGTTGGCAAATAACACAGGAGGACACGTATTTAGATACACAACGCCGCATCCCCGGCCAATACCATTCTCTAGCCAAACGTTGATAAGTTTTAAAATCCCCCGAGTGACCACCTATGGCTGAGTCATGATATTCCGCCAACAATCTAGTGACCAAATTCGAATCACCAGGAATGACCAACCTGCCCTTGTATTTAAGATTACCATGCTCAATATTATAGCCTTTAGGCACCGTTTCCCCTTGTTTAATAGCATTAACCAATTGCTGAATAAATGGATCCGTGTGTAGTTGCTGTTGGAATTCTTCCCATTTGATTCCTCAAGCTGAAATTAGAGCGTTGCAATCTATTTCGGGTTGTTCCTTACGGGACAACGCATCAGCCACCTTGTTATGAGCCCCCGGCTTGTACTAAATTTCAAATTCATACCCCTATTATTTACTCATCCATCTTTGATACTCTGATCCCACTTCTTTCTGAGCCATAAGAAACCTGAGACTTTGTTGATTTGTACGTATAATGAATTTCCTTGCCAGAAGATACTAACGCCATTTCATCACTGACAGGACGATTGCCATCAGCTCCTCATATACTGATTTTTGCCGAGCTCGCTGCCCCAATACCTTGCTGAAGAAGGCTAAGGGATGATCTAATTGCATAAGTACCGCTCCTACCCCATAACCAGATGCGTCTGCTTCAATGATGAACATTTGATTAAAATCTGGCATGGCCAAAACCGGCACCTAGGTCATAGCTTGCTTTAGGGTTATAAAGGCTTGGGTGGCCTCTTCACTCCATCCGAACGGATCTTTCTTGAGTTGGGCAGTTAGGGGAGCTGCTATGGAGGCATAACCCTTCACAAATTTGCGATAATAGCCCGTTAAACCCAAAAATCCTCGGAGTTCCCTAATGTTTGTAGGGACAGGCCATGAAGTAACTGCTGAGATTTTTGATTGATCCATCGCCACCCCTGCTTGTGAAATAACATGTCCCAGATACGCCACCTCCTTCTTCCCGATGTCATATTTCTTCCAATTTGCGAATAGTTGATGATTAGAGAGTAACTCTAATACTTGTTGTAAATGCAGTCTATGTGCCTCCCATGACTTGCTGTAAACCAAAATATCATCAAAAAAACCAATACAGACTTCCTTAAGTAAAGTCGGAACACCTCATTCATCACCGCTTGGAATGTGGCAGGAGCATTGGTCAATCCGAATGGCATCACCAAGAATTCGTAGTGACCCTCGTGTGTACGGAAGGCAGTTTTGTGGATATCCTCGCGTCTCATTCGTATCTGATGATACCCGGATTTTAGGTCAAGTTTACTGAACACCATAGCCCCACTCAACTTTTCTAATAATTCATCTATGACCGGAATAGGGAACTTGTTTGGGACAGTTACCTTGTTGAGTGCCCGATAATCCACACAAAAACGCCACAACCCATCCTTTTTCTTCACCAACAAAACCGGGCTGGAAAAGGGGCTCTGTGAAGGTTGAATTATTCCCGCTGTCAACATGTCTGCAATTAAGGACTCTATCTCATTTTTCTGTGCTTGAGGGTATCTATAAGGTCTCAGGCTAATAGGATCGGTACCATCTTTGAGTACTATGGCATGATCATGGGTTCTCTTAGGAGGTAAACCCGAAGGCATGTTGAAAACGTGTTTAAACTCCTGCAAAACCACATGTAGTACTGAGAGGATTTGCCCCATATCCAGCCCATCATTTTTATGTTGATCACTTGGCATTTGGTTAAATTCCACTAAGTACCCTCCTCCCTCCTTCTGCAAGGTTCGTATCATGGCTTTCAATGAAATTTTAGTCCTTCCCATTGAAGGGTCCCCCTTAAGAGTTATATGTTCACTCCCCAGCTGAAATTTTAAGGTTTGGGTTTTCCAATTAGTCGTTCCCAATTTTTCTAGCCATTGAATCCCTAAAATAACATCAGAATTTCCCAAAGGAAGAGGGAGGAAGTCCTCAATGACAACCATACCTGGGAGTTGCAGACTAACTCCTTTGCACAGCCCTGTCCCCTGCACGGATCCCCCTGTTCCCAATGACACGCCGAACGATTTTTAGGGGAAAGTGGAACACCCAGCGTTTTGACCACTTCCCTTGATATGAAGTTGTGCGTAGCACCCGGATCAATCATCACTACTACTTCCTAGACCATTATATAACGCAGCATTTTCAGAGTGCGAGGGCTCGTAAAACCCATCACCTAATTGAAGGATATTTCGGGCTGTAGTTCTTCCGCCATCTCTGTATGCGCCATCTCCTCTGTTTGCTCCTCTATATTTAATTCCGACTCCTCTCCATATTCCTCATCCTGTGAAATCAACACACTAAGCTCTTTTCGACGACATCTATGGCCAATGAACCATTTTTCGTCGCACCTAAAGCATAATCCTCTCTCTCTCTCTTCTGTTGGACTTCCCGTTCCGTTAATCTCCTTATTTCTCCAGGTTTTTGGTTTATATTTGTGGAAGTGAAGGTTTTACTTTGAAGGTGGGGTGTAATTTGATTCTGGGAAGTAGTGGAAAGACTCGTGGAATAGGAAGATGAGGGAAAGGTATTTAGGGTTTTTGGGTTATATTTTAAAAGAGGGGAAGTCTGGTTTTGGGCTGCATTTTTGCGAGGAGGCCCAATTCTCAATTTCTCTTCCACTTTTGCCGCCAAGTCCATTGCGTGGTCCAAGGTTATTGGGCCTAGCAACCTTATTTCGGCCCGTATTTCTTCCTTAAAACCATTTATAAATTGCCCCATAGCTCTGATACCATGATGCAAGGACTCAACGGGGCCAGCCCAATAAACCACCGATCTTATTCACTTCTCCTAACTGGCGATTATTCAACCACTGTTCTTGGAGTGTGCCGGTGGAGGTGGATCGGAATTTCCTCAGGCTTAATCCTTTCATTTCGCCCCAAGTGGTCATAGGATGACGCTTGTGCTCCTATTGATACCAAAATAGAGCGTCACCCTCCAGCGCCACCACCGCCGCCTCCAGCTTATCCTCCTCTGAGAGCCGATAAAACTTAAAGAAACGTTCAGCACGGAGGATCCATCCATCTGGGTTCTCACCATTAAAGGCGGGCATGTCCAACCTCTTGAACCTCCAGTTAGCGTTGTTAACATGGTTCAAACCCATACCCCCATCATCATGATTACGAAATTGATTTGGCGAACCCCGAGGTTGTGCCCTAGCATCTGATTCTCCTGACTCACCTTCGAAACGCGAGCGTAGGGCTCCCAACGAGTCACGCACCTCTCGCTGGAAACGCTCCTGATCCTCGCGATTGTGCGCCACCTTCCCATCCAACTGTAGTGAAAGGACAGCAAGCTCTCGCCGGAGATGTTCAAATAGCTGTTGTTGCTGTTCAACTCGTGAATTAGCTAGGGCATTTGCGATCTCCTCAGCCACGATTGAACGCATCTCCGTCATTCCTTGTTCCAGTTGTTCGATTCTCTGAGTCACTGTGGAAGGTGCCATCGTCTCTGTTCACTGATCGACGATGCTCTGATACAAGGTTTGTAAAGAATCAATTATATAGGTATATAAATATATTCAGAAAGGAAATTTTCCAGAAGCAAGCAGTAAGATTGTTTGAGTATATTTCTGTGAATATGGAATATCAAAGATAGTGTACCCCACTTCGAGAGGAGGCTCTCCAAAAATGAGCAAGCTCAATAACAAACTTTTTGATACCAAATACAATGCATGCATCAAGTATTTAAACAGAACTAAAATAACAACCTGCTGACATCACTAACAAAATAATGATATCATAATATATTCAAAATATTAATTAATTAATTCTTAGCTGTCCTCTTCCTTGTATATGTGAATAAGATCGGTGGTTTATTGGGCTAGCCCCGTTGAGTCCTTGCAGATGGAAGAGGGAAAAAATTGTAAAAGTTTCCATTTATGAGAATGCATTCCGTTTGTCCTTATTAGGAAGCCTAAACAAAACCAGAAGTCAAATAATGAATATGCTTTTTTAGGCAGGATATGAAGGTAGCGGTCTTGTCGGTCAATTATCAGGCCTTTGTACTTTGCTTTTAAAAATTAATAATATAGTGCAGCGAAGTATATGAAATATTCCAACTGTAAGATGTTAGTTCTGTTTGAGTAAAAGCAAACTTGTTCAGGACGGTACTTATTCTATTTTATTAATAATTCAGCTCATTGTTAGTTCCTTAGTTTGCTGTTGAAGACGCTGCTTATTCCATCTGCGTTCGTCCCTGTTAGAATATCTAATCAAGACCTGAAGTCACATAACGAAGATACTTTTTTCAATCAACATAGAGGGTTTGGTCCTGTGCTGATCAATTTTCGAAGCCTTGTACTTCATTAATAATAAATTAGTAATATAGTGAAGAGAAGTACATGAAGTCATCAAATTGCTGAATTGATAGTCTTGTTTGAGATCAAGTAAAATTGCTGACAAATGTCCTCCTATCTTTACTTTTTCTTGGCGTTGTACAAAAAATATTTCCATATATGCATAGCAGTTTTGCTCCAATAGATTACGCCTTGGAAAGATGATGCCAGCATAACAGAAATTTTACTGCTGGTGACTCCACTTTTTAACTATACGCTCTGTGACCTTAGAAAATAGAAATACACCTAGTCTTAAACTACTAGAATCAGCTCAAACGTTTCTTCTTGGATATGTAAGTTTGTCGAGTTTCTTGTCTAAAACAGTTGATTAATACTGTCCTCATGAAGAGAATTTATGAACAAGAGAATTGTTTGAAACAATTTTTTTGTTTAGACATAACGTGGAAACTCGAAACACATCCATTCTTCAATCTCGATGGAGCTAAAGATTTATAGTTTTTTGGTTTCAAATTATTGTAGACTATAGAATATTGGCTTAATAAAGCGTGCGCACTTGTTATCTATGTGAACATGTTGATGATGTTAGTTATCAATGGTCAATTGAAAACCTTTTTGTTTTAAATAGGGTAGGGTTGCGCAAATTTAACTCCTAACTGATGGGAGCCACTTAATGACATTGTGGTATGGATTCTTGTTAAAATAATGTGGAAAATATTCTGAAAGACTTAGTCATGTGTTTGCAATTTCTTTACAATGGTATTGTTTATGATGATTTGAACTTCCTAGTTTTGCGGATGATATATGGTACAATTCATAAAGTTAAGCTAACTTTAGCTATCCAATATTGGTACTTTTCACTTGTTTGGGTTTATCAATTATGCGCACATTAGCTTTTCTTTCCCATCTTTGCTTTGAAAAAGGGTTTGAGCCTTGGGGAGCAAAGTGCAAAAATGCAAAAATGGTCACCATTGTGGTAACGGACACAATGATGTGGTAACAAGGTGATAAAGCCAAAACCATTAGACATCCCTTGAAGCAGTACTGATTTTCATTACACCTTTAGGATTCGGGTAATATGGATTCGGTAAATTCGAAAACATTTATGATACAACCGATATGATCTGATGCAACTTTGTTTGTGAACTTGGGGAGTAAACCGGCTACAAAATTTTACATTGAATAGTTCTATTAGGACTTAATATACTGTACAATGCGTCATTAGCAAAGTCTTGAGAGAGGTTATTGTCTTGTCATGTCGAATTCTATTAGAGCCAAATCTCCTTATATGTTTAGTTTAGGATTATAATAGACTAAAGTAAATTCACTCCTTAAAGAGTAAGTCTCTTATTTCTGTGATGCAACTCATGGTGTTTGCAAGCTAGGGTCAACAATAGTCAAACTCTTTCAATGGGTAAGGTTTTTACTCACAACCCTCCTTACTTGTCTAGGTGGGAGCTGCTTTAGTTGCATTGCGCAATATAATGTTGTTGTGGACTTGTGGTTATTTTCATGTTGTTGAGCGAGGTACTTGTAATATGAAGCTTTGGCAGAATCATGTAAACTTGAACTATGATGAATTTCTAGAGGGACTAGCAAGTTGACCTTGTAATTATGTGCACAAAAACAGGAAAAATGCAACTATCGATTTTCCCTTTCTTCCAGTTGTGAAAAGTCTGTAAACTAAACATCTTAACATCTTAATTAACACAAACATGGTCCATTTGTATCAGGCATGAAGGTGAAAAGATGCTGAAGTGTCTTATGCGTATTCGGGATGACAGTGAGGCACAAATTTGGAGGTTGAAAACAGTGTTGGAATTGAGTTTGGTTTGGTTTAACTTGTCTGAGGTTTTGAATTCATTGGATGATGAATTATTTTGGATTCGAGTCGTATTGGAGCATCTAGTGAGTTTATTTGCCCATGTTTATCATGGAAAATAGTTTAGTTTTTGGTTTGGATTGGTTCATCTTAATCTGGTTTGAATAAAAATGACTAGAGAGCTGAATGAGTCGACCAAGCAGTTTTCATTTTCACAGATGCCCTCATCTGATCCATTAGCAGTGTGTAATTGGCTAACCACTGAATGTTATAATCTGTTTGTCTTTGCATTTCAATCCCAACATATTTTGGTAGGCTACATACGACCTTATATGTTGTTATAAAGGCTTTGGCATTGTTGATAAAATCTAATGTGGTAACTGTTTTAGATTGCTGGAGGATTATGTGACAATCTTCTCACATGCATCGTCCGGGCATGGGACTACAACAAGCCCTTATTTATAGCCCCAGCTATGAACACCTTCATGTGGAATAACCCATTCACAGAGAAGCATCTTTTGTCAATCGATGAGCTCGGTATTACTTTGATTCCTCCGGTCACCAAGAAGCTGGCTTGCGGTGATTTTGGAAATGGCGCTATGGCTGAACCATCCCTCATTTACAAAACCATACGGTTGTTTTTGGAGTCACAACCGCTGCCTGCTGGCTCAAATGCGTAGCATGTGTGTCTTAGTTAGGTGTTGTTTCTTCTGGTGAATGTATATTATGTCCAAATGCCGAGATTTATAATTCTCTTGTATATTGTGTGTGGTTTTGTTGTGGAAGTGTTTGATATATTCACTTTGTATGTTGTATTTAATTATTAAACACCAAGTTGTAGAGCTTATGTTGGCTGATTTAGTGATGATTTTTTTTTCCTAGTTGAAGATGTCGTAGCTCAAATAGTAATGTTCAAACTTCAAAGCGTTGTAATTTGCAAGTTTTGTGTTGAACAAGCTGTAGTTCTTGGTTCCTTAAGATTAGTTATCTCTTGGAATATGACTGCTATAAATTTTAATGGGAGATAATGATAAAAATAAGTGGGCCAAAATAATGTGGACGGTATGGTGAGATTGACTAAATTTATATGAGACTATGAGAGTTGCTAAAACTAAACTACGGTCTCATTAGTAATAAAAAGTGTAACAATAAATTAACAAGACCACTTAAAATATAAAATATAAAGTGCTAACAATAATTTGTTTTAGTTTGTTTTCTTGATGCCAAATTTCTTTGTGATTGAATTTGTTTTCTTTGAATTGAGTATTCTTTTATATGTATATCATTTCCTATTTTCTTTTGATTTGATTATACTGTAAATTAAATATCTGGGCATAATAATTACTCTTGACTTGCAATTTGAAATAATAGGTATGATTACTCTTGACTTGGTTAGAAAACATAGTATTTTTAGTGAGTCATGGTATTTGAAAGATAGATTAAGCTGTTGTATTTTTAGTAGCTTTCTATTTCTTCACTTTCTATACTTCTACTCTATACGTATTGTGAACCAAATATGCAAGGCACACATGGCTCAAGTATGACATTAGAAGTGGAAAAACAAGAGGATGATATCAAGCAAGGAAAGGAAGGCCTACAAACACTCCAAGATATCACAAAAAACCAGCCAGACTGCCAGCCCCAGGAACCTGTTGACCAACAGACCTTGCAGCCATCACCCAGAGCTAACCTAAGAATTCCAGGAGACATTAAGGATAGAATTGGAATCTCTATACATGGACCTTACTGCCATGGTCCAAGATGCCTCTTATCAATCGCAGAAGATACCCAAGAAATGATGCTGAAGGTCGGGTGTTCAGCAGCTGTTTCATCAGAACAACTCAGCATTCTGTTTTTTTGTTACTTGTTCTTAAAACGTGCACATGTTAGCCACGTGTTGATTTTAGCCGTTATGATTGTTTGACTGTATAAACATTAGTATTAACTAATTTTAAACAACATTTTGTTTTTCTTTTAAAATTTGTTTGTTTGAACGTCTGAGTGTTAGTCATACACTTATCCCTTTGAATTGTTAGTCATACAATTTTAAAGTTTATCTTGCATTCCACAAGGTAGTCAATCCTTGGGTTGCATAATCAATTACATGAAGGTGGTAAGTGAAGCCATTGGAGGGTAATCCGTAAGCCTGAAAATCAAGAATTGGTTTCTTGAGGCTGATTTTGTGCTGCTGTTCTGATTGTGACTATTCCATTACAATCCATATTCATCACAAAGGGGCAAATTAAGGCGTGCAAGCAATCCCTTAATTTGGTGCAATTTGGTATCAGAGCTTTGTTCGAGGAAGGGCAGTAGGAGACTCACAAACACTTAATCCAGACAGGAGGATCGAAGAGTTTCTGAAATTTCTGAGATTTCAAGATTGGTGAGATTTTTCCAATTTCTATTGATTACAGCCATAAGCAATCATAGTGTGAGTTTTTGTTGTATTTTGTTAAAAGAAATATTTTTTTAAGGATAATAACCATCGTGTTTGGTGCATACAACAGATTTCTGAAATTATTGTTAGAAAACTAAGTTTCTGTGTCCTGTATTGCTGATTTTTGTGTGTTGTTGTTTCTTTGTCGCTTTTTGTTGTATAATTGCAGAAAGATTGTTTTACAGGGATTCTAAAATTTGTTTTTCTTTTGTGCAATACAGAAAATTTCTGTCAAGACTTTATTTCAGAAAGCTTTGTCTGATTTTGATTTTCTTTGGTTCTGTATTGAAATTTCTGTGTGCAACTTGTTGTTGGTTGATTGATTTTGTCTGTTATCATGGATGCAAGAATAACAAATGTAGAACAAGCCTTGAGACAGATCACCCAGTCTCTAGCCAATGCTGGCTTAATGCACAATGATAGACCTAATACCCACACTAGTCCCAATCTCACACCAAGAAACCAGGAGGATAGGACTACTAGATATTGCTGAATTTGATGGACTAACACATGACCCTGAAGTGTATATTGAATGGGAGGCTAGTTTGGATAAATATTTTGAGTTTAAAGACATACCCCTGAAAGGCAATACAAGTTAGCTAAGATCAAGCTTACTAGGTTAGCAGCCATATGGTTAGAAGGCATGCAAAAACAGAGAAGAAGGGAAGACAAACCTAGGATCAATACTTGGGAAAAGTTGAAGAAACACCTTAGGAAAAAGTATGTTCTCTCAAATTTTAAACAACAATTGTATATGCAGTGGAATAACCTCACACAAGGTAACAGGATAGTAGCTGAGTATGTGCAAGAATGGGAGAGACTTTTATTGTTATGTGATGTTCATGAAACAGAGGATATAAGGATAAACAAATTTGTGGTAGGTTTAAGGGAAGACCTAGTTGAGAAGATGCTTAGCACATCCAATCTCACTTTCCCTGAGGTGTGTAACTTGGCTATAAACTATGAGAAATTTTCCAATAGAATGAAAGCTAGTCAGTCCACACCAAGCTATAATAGGAACCCTAGAGCCCAACCTTTCAAAACACCCAACAAGACACCTAACACACATAGGAGAAAGGAGCCAGACAATAGGGAAAAGGGTAAGAATAAGGAGGACCTACCTTTAAAGACATACTGTGCTATAAGTGTCATGGGAGGGGGCATTATAAAAATACTTGTCCTAATTCTAGAGATTTCGCCATGCAAGAATGGAGAGAAATCAACAAGGATCACAGTGTTAGAATCATGTTAGTTGCCTAAAATGGTAGGGAGGTTGAAACCTGGCCTCCTGTGGGAGAGGAAGAACCAGATGGGACCTATAGGGTGAGTGACTCTGGTAAATTGCAAAGGTATGAGGATAGTGAGGAAGAATCTGAGACAGAGGAGGACAGGGAAAGAGTCTTACCTGAAGATGAGCACTATAACCTTGTCATTAGGAGGAACTTTCATACTACACCTAAGGAGAAGCGTTCTGACCAAAGGGAAAACATTTTTCAGACTAGATGTAAGATTAAGGATAAGACATGCATTCTCATCATAGATGGAGGGAGTGAATCAAATTTCATTAGCCTAGACCTTGTTAAAGAGTTGAGATTGAAGACCAAGCCCCATCCACACACCTACAAGTTAAAATGGCTAGATGATAAGGCTAATGGAGCTATGAGTAAGCAGTGCTTGGTGAGTTTCATGATTGGTTCATATAAGGATAAGGTTTTGTGTGATGTGCTGGACATGAGTGCTTGTCACTTGCTGCTTGGCAGACCTTGACAGTATGATAGAAAGACTACACATAATGGTTTTGCTAATACTTACACAGTGAGGGATGAGGGAAAGCTCAAAGACTTGATTCCTTTACCCCCATACAAGACCATACCCCCACCTCCTGGACAGAACCTACAACTGATGAACAGAAAGGCTTGTGAGAAGGAAATAAACAGCCAAGAGGAAATGTATCTTATTTTTACTAAGGAGATTGACCAACCTGTAGACCTACCTGATGAGATTAAGCCGTTACTGCATGAATATGCAGATGTGTTCCCTACTGAGTTACCACCAGGACTACCACCTATTAGGGGCATAGAACAGCAAATTGATTTAATACCTGGAGCTGCCCTACCAAATAGACCTGCCTATAGGACAAACCCCGTTGAGACTAAGGAGCTTCAGAGGCAAATGGAGGAGCTTATGCAGAGAGGTCATGTGAGGGAAAGCCTTAGCCCCTGTGCTGTGCCTACTATCTTAGTACCTAAGAAAGATGGTATATGGAGGATGTGTGTTGATAGTAGAAGTGTCAAAAACATCACAGTGAAGTATAGGTTCCTAATACCTAGGATTGATGACATGTTTGATGAGTTAGCAGGTGCATAATGGTTTAGCAAAGTTGATCTAAGGAGTGACTATCACCAAATTAGGATGAAGGAAGGTGATGAATGGAAAACAGTCTTTAAGACTAAATATGGGTTATATGAGTGGATGGTGATGCCTTTTGGACTTACAGGAGCACCTAGTACATTCATGAGACTCATAAATGAAGTGTTGAGACCATTCCTAGGCAGATTCATTGTTGTATACTTAGATGACATTCTTGTGTATAGCAAGCAATTTAGAGAACATCTTAATCATTTGAGGCAACTTTTTGAGGTTCTAAGGAAGCAGAGATTATATGGCAAGCTTGAGAAATGTAGTTTCTTTATGCAGGAGGTTTTTTTTTCTTAGGGTTTATCATTGGGAAAGAAGGGATAAAGGTAGATCCTTCTAAAGTAGAAGCTATTCAGACCTAGCCTACACCCAACACCATTACCCAAGTCAGGGCTTTTCATGGGTTAGCCTCTTGTTATAGGAGATTCATTCACAAATTTAGTGCTATAATGGCTCCTGTCACAGAGTACACAAAGAAAGGCACATTTTAGTGGACTGAGGGTGCACATCTAGCTTTTGAACAAATTAAGAACCTCATATGTAAGGCCCCTGTGTTGAAACTCCCTGATTTTTCAAAGCCATTTGAGGTAGAGTGTGATGCTTGTGGTATAGGCATAGGAGCAGTTCTGCTGCAAGAAGGGAAACCAATGGCTTATTTTAGTGAAAAACTAAGTAAGGGTAGGCTCAACTATTCCACATATGACAAAGAATTTCATGCTATGGTGAGAGCTTTGGAACATTGGGCACACTACCTTAAAGTTCAACCTTTCATACTATACACTGACTATGAGTCTCTACAAAATATACATGGCCAACACAAGTTAAACCCTAGGCATACAAGATGGGTAGAGTTCCTCTAAACCTTTGACTTTTCAGCCAAATACAAACCAGGAAAGACCAATGTAGTGGCTAATGCCTTAAGTAGGAAGCACAACCTATTAGCCATATTAGGAGCTAGAGTCTTAGGATTTGAAATGATTAAAGACTTGTATTCCGAGGATAGTGATTTCAAAGACATTTATACAAGTTTTCTTGAAGGATCACAAGGCATGTTTAGCATTAACCAAGGTTTTCTGTTTAAAAGGAAATAGACTATGCATCCCCAAAACCAATCTAAGACAGTTACTAGTCAAAGAAGTCCATGAGGGTAGCCTAGGAGGACATTTTGGCATTCAAAAGACCTTAGACATGCTTAGTCAACATTTTTATTGGCCTAAGATGCTAGGCACTGTTGGCAAACACATACTTAGGTGTGAAGCTTGCATTAAGGCTAAGATTACATTTCACAAAGGGGAATACATGCCCCTACCTATTGCTACAAAACCTTGGGAACACCTTAATATGGTTTTGATAATGTCCTTACCTAGGAATCAAAGGGTAATGGATTCTATTATGGTTGTTGTGGACGGATTCTCCAAGATGGCATATTTTGTTGCTTGCAACAAGGTGGATGATGCTCAAAACATAGCTAGGTTGTAATTTACAGAAATTGTAAGATTGCATCGGGTACCTAGAACTATTGTGTCTGATAGAGATAGCAAGTTTCTTAGTTGCTTTTGGAAAACCCTGTGGAGACTGTTAGGCACAAAGCTCTTATTTAGTACATCTCATCACCCTCAAACTGATGGGCGAACAGAGGTGACCAACAACACCTTAGGTTCAATCTTAAGAACCTTAGTGAATAAAAATCTAAGGGATTAGGATCTCAAGTTATGCCAAGCAGAATTTGCTTACAATAGAAGTCCTAGTTATAGTACAAAGCACTCCACCTTTGAATGTGTTTATGGGGAGAATCCTTTGTTTCCTGTTTCTCTAACTTTTAATTTTGAAAATAACAGGGTACACAAAGATGTTGTGGAACAAGCTAAGGAGATGATGAAGCTACACAAGTTAATTCAGGAAAACATTCAGAAGGCCAATGCAAAGTACAAGCTCAAGGCAGACAAGGGCAATCATCTCAAACAGCAGCTGGAAGAAGGAGATTTTTGTGTGGATATACCTAAGAAAAGCAAGATTTCTCCACTTAAGGAGAAATAAACTCATGCCTAGAGCCATAGGACCCTTCTAGATCATACAAAAGTTGGGGAACAATGCATACAAAGTAGAACTGCCAGAAGAGTACAGTGTTTCAAATACCTTCAACACAGGTGATCTCAAACCTTATATTGCACCTACAGAATTGAGGACAATTCTTCCTCAAGAAGGGGAGTTGAACCAAGTATGCAAGGCACACATGGCTCAAGTATGACATTAGAAGAGTAAAAACAAGAGGATGAAATCAAGCAAGGAAAGCAAGGCCCACAAACACTCCAAGATATCACAGAAAACCAGCCAGACTGCCAGCCCCATGAACCTGCTGACCAGCAGACCTTGCAGCCATCGCCCAGAGCTAACATGAGCATTCCAAGAGACACTAAGGGTAGAATTGGAATCTCTATACATGGACCTTACTGCCATGGTCCAAAATGCCTCTTATCAATCACAGAAGATACCCAAGAAATTATGGTGAAGGTCGGGTGTTCAGCAGATGGTTCATCAGAGTAACTCAGCATTTTGTTTTTCTGTTACTTGTTCTTAAAACGTGCACATGTAATCCCGTGTTGATTTTTAGCCGTAATGATTATTTGGCTATATAAACATTAGTCTTCACTAATTTTAGATGGTCTCGTAGCTCTATAAATGGGAGGCCTCAGCCTTTGTAAACTCAGTTTTCAGATTTTTCAGAAATAAACAACATTTTGTTTTTCTTTCAAACATTGTCTGTTTGAACGTCTGAGTGTTAGTCATACACTCATCCCTTTGAATTATTAGTCGTACAATTTCAAAGTTTATTATGCATTCCACAAGGTATTCAATCCTTGGGTTACATAATCAATTACACGAAGGTTGTGAGTGAAGCCATTGGAGGGTAATCCGTCAGCCTGAAAATCAAGAACTGGTTTCTTGAGGCTGATTTTGTGCTGTGTTTTGTGTTATGATTGTGTCTATTCCATTACAATCCATATTCATCACAAAGGGGCAAATTAAGGCGTGCAAGCAACCCCTTAATTTGGTGCATATTGGTACCTTTAAAAGATAGATTAACTTGTTGTTGTTACGGCTTATTGTCGTCATAAATCCTCTTGTTTTTGAACTCTTAGTTAGCATCTAATACTAATTTTGTAGGCATACACATAGTTATTAGAATCTCGATTAAGAACTACAATTCTACGATCCTACGATCCAAAAATAGGTGATCGATCTGAATCGTAGGTAGAATCTTAATGTGGTAGAATCGTGCGATCCTACTTAGCTCAAGAATTTAGGTAGTAGGATCTATAACACCTGAAATTCCTCCCTTCCTTCATGATTCTGGTTTTGTTTAAGGGGTTTGAAATTCAATTTCCAACCCCTTAAACGAAACCAAAATCGTGAAGGAAGGGAGGAATTTCGGGTGTTACAGGATCATAACACGATTTTATTATCCTACAGTTTAACATCCGATCCTACAAGGGTAGTTTCAAATTTCAATCATAAAATATTTTCAAATAATCCATATTTCACTTATGTATAAATATATATATTTAAAATAATTATATCAATATTACTATAAAAATTAAGTTTTTCTTAATTTACAGTTTAAAAATGACTATTTAAAGTGTTCGTTTTCAAAACTTAATAGATGAAGTCAAATAAGTTTTTACTTACACCTTATCACTTAAAAAAAGAACAAATATAATTAATAATAAGTAATCCAAAGCACATTAATGCATATTTGATAGGAACACATGATCCTACAATTCGACTTTACCGATTTTGTTCCTACCCCTTTAATGATCCTACAATTTACTACTATGTTAATAACTTATAAGTATGTAGACTAGTGGAATTTAAATTAGTAAAGATGGTCGTCAAGTTGCCAAGAACTTTTTGTTGGTTCTTTTTTAATGCAGTTTTCCTTTTAATAGCTCCATGAATATGAGTTATAACTTTTTTCTTAGATATTTATTATACTTAAATTGTTACAAACGTTATATTTCTATTATTGTTAATTATTATATTTGTTTCTCTTCGTTATTGGTGCTTAGTAATTTAAATTATTACAAGATTATAAATAACAATGTATAATATGAAATAACCCATTATTAAAAACGTATAATTTTTTATCGTGGGCCAAATAAACGCGTTGTTCAAAACTTTTATAACATGGTTTTATAATCTTTGGGCCACAACACACGTAATATCATTTGTCACAAAAATAGTATAGATGCCAAAAATTGAACTTTGGGCTAAAATATACTTGTTGCCCATTAATTGCGTCACAAAACCAATTTGTGGCGATACCCAAAATGAACATTGGGCCATAAGATATTTGACGCACAAGATACTAATGAGCGACAGATTAATCACGACGCCCTAATAAGCACCTTGGGCGACAAGTATATATTTCACTCCAACTTTATTTTCATGGGCAGCATCGGATAGGGCCACAATAATAGTGACAAAAAATTTTTTGTCGCCCAACATGTGGACCACACTTTTCAATACTTTGTGCCACACTTTTGGTTGTCACTCAAAATCATTTTTCTTGTAGATATTATTAATATTAGTTTTAGTCACATATGTTTTATTTATAAAATAAATTGAATTGATTTTTAGTCTAAAAAACGCCTAGAATATATTTTATTATTAGGTTTGGAATAATTCCTAAATTTATGGATTTGTAAAAGATATATTAACGTGGGTGGTCATTGGGCTAAAACTAATTATATTTTAAAATATATAATTTCCCTATATTATGATTAGATTTAAATTAAAATGAAATAAAGAGTTATTTGGTCTTGAGAAGATTTTAGTTTTCCGCATGTTAAAAGTTAACATTACTAGAACCGTACAGTGGTATTAGTTTCCTCTTTTATTGATATGTTCTGGGCATATAAATATTGGTTATATATATAAATAACGTATATGAATTATTTATTTATGCATGATGACTTTAATTTGCAAGATAAAGTTAAGAACTTTAGGGCAGGGTTTACTAAAATTATTTTAGTTGTAAAGTTTTGAACTTTGTTTATTAAATTAAATTAGTTAATTTTGATTCCTCAATTTGCCAATTTAATTATCTTAATTTATCATTTTTATAAAAGTGTTTGATTAAATTTTGATATTTAAAATAATAATCACCAATTGAGAAGTTGATTTATTTGGCATGTTTGAATATTATATTTGTTCATCTTTTGAATCTTTAGTTAATAGTTAACAAAATCCAAGAATTGGATTGTTTAACAAATTATAAAATTTGGTATTATTTTAAATTTGGTATTATTTTATATTTTATGGACTTGTGCTGAGACGAATACCTTGGCTTTTACACTATATTTCACGTTGTGATATTTATTAATGCTAATTTGATTAGCCTTAATTATTTTATATTCAGCGTGGGAAATTAGTATAATAAATTAAATATTTCTTAGTGGCCATTATCTTTAAATACATTTTATTAGTCCATTTGATATATTTTTCGCTAAACCTTAATTTGATTAAAGTTTAAGGGGAAAATTTATTATTAATTGTCAATAATAAGCTCACTTTTTAATGGAGATTATTTAAGTGGGAGGTTTATTTTTCTTAAGAGAAGTAAAAATAATTTATTTGATTGATTAAGAATCAATTAAAATTCATGCAAATTAAAATTGAATAATGTGATTATTTATCATGTTTATTTTAAATAATAAGATTATATATTTATTTATGTACTTCATGCATATTTCTTTAAAGTAATTTAAATATTATATTGTATGGGCCACTTACAAATAGTGAGTGGGTGTATGATAATTGCCATACAGGTTATGGTAACTAGTATAGCCCATTTAGGATAGATAATACGGTTTGCATGCTGTTATTTTTGAATGTAATTAAATACGATCTGCGTATTGTTTATTTTGAATGTAATAGTTAAATAGTTTATTTTTACATTTCAAATTTTAATTACTATTATGTATGTTTACATGGAGTTGAAGACCAAGAAGAATAGAGATTCAACTGGTGTTCAAAAGATGGGCTTTGAAGATTAGATTTTCAGGTGTTTGGGGCCATACTAGGAACCTTATTTATGCATTATTTTATCGCTTTATTATTTTTTTCTATATTGCTTGATGATGCATGCTTTGGTTGTCTAGTTTATTGATTCGAATAATTAGAGTTCACTTTTATTTGTGTTAATAATAGTCCCTTATAAAATTAAGTTATAATGCTATTCCATTTAGTAACACTATGAAGCTTTAGATCGTTAATTAAGTAGGTTTCGCCAAAGAGAGGTGCCTATTAATTATCCTAAGATAAGTAGCTGGTAAAAAGTGGTTTAACTCAACTAAGTAGGTCAAGAAAAGTTGACACTTAGAGACATGGGGTAATAGTAGATAAAGAGTATTATTATTACCAACTAAGAATTATTATGAATAATTAAGAAATAGTTTCTTTACCTATAACCTATTAACTTTGAGTGACAAGCCAAAGCTTGCTTAGGGTTAGTGAAAATGGGATCTTGAAATCACTAAATTAAAAGGGACATTTAATTTAATTTGGTGGAATGAATTTCTTTCAAATTTGTTTAAAATCATTCATTCATGATAATATAAAATTCTTACACTTTGTGTTATTCATTTGTAGATGGAAAATAATTCAAACAATAATGCGTTCTCTAATTTTGGTTTACGGTCAATACTCGAAAAGGAAAATTTTAACAAAAAATAACTTCCTTGATTGGTCAAGGAATTTGAGAATTGTTCTCAAACATGAGAGTTGTTGGCGTGTTTGTTACCCCAAATGACATCATTGAAACTCATAAAGTCCATAACTGGTCTAGAACGTAGTTTCAGGAATAGCCTCCTCGGCTATCCTTAATTGATGATACCTACACTTCAAATAAATCATAGAAAACTCTTGAGTTGCTAACTTCTAACTAGTCGAAAATATCATCTATCCTAAACAAAGGGTAATTGTTCTTGATGGTAATCTTGTTAATCTCCCTATAGTCAATGCACAACCTCATTGTACCATCATTTTTATTAACAAATAAAACAGGGCTTCCCAAGACGACACATTACGGCAAATAAAACTCTTCTTTTTTTCCTAGTAACTCATCCACTACTTCTTTAATTTAGTTAACTAGACTAGGATAAAATGGTACATAGTCTTGGACATAGAGATAACATCAGATTTCAGATCAATAAGGAAACCAACCACTCTCCTCGGGGGTAAACCAAGTAAATCCTTAAGATAAACATTAGAATATTCACAAACAATTGGGGTTTCATCAAGACTCAATTTGGATTTCTCCTTACTACTGAAAATAAAACACATGCATGTATCCCTCATCTCTATACTTAATCATCTTAATGGCTTGAGCGACATAAATGGTTTGAATAGGGGACACTTATTTGTTCATAATTAAGCACTCTCTTCCTTGAGTTTTAACCCAAACAATCTTCTCCTTTAAAAAAAATCTCCACATGATAACGTCTCTACAAATCCTTACCCAAAATAATATCATAAGTACCCAATTCAAACACTATCAAGTCGACAGTAGATGACGATCTAAAATCTTAAGAGGAAAGTAAGAAAGTTATCGTCACATAGGAATGGTGAACTGTTAGGTGAACAAATTTGGGGATTGAGTTTCTGAGGTTTGAAAGACATAGGATTTGTGAAGAAAAGAAGTAAAGATAAAAGATCGATCAACTTTAGAATCAAAAAGAATATGAATGGAAAATTTTTCTAAGAGAAAATTATCAGAAATAACTTTACCTTCAAACTCTTCATTCACGTTAACTGTTATTCCAACTCTTAAATCCTAGACTCCTGAGTGAGGGACTATTATAATCTTTCGTCATCTCAAATGAAATTTAACAATGTGATCAACATTACATTAACATAATTATAACATGTAATCCACACATGGTCACACAAGCACAGAGGAAAAAAATTAAAAAAAAGTTATTTGGAAAATAAAATTAAAACCTCATTTGAAAAAAACCATCTTTTTTTTCCTTTTGAAAATGTCGGCTATCAAGAACATTCTTTTACATTGAACCGAAGTTATGGAATTCGAGTAACTTTAGCTCTGATACCACGTATAACAGGAGCAGAAATCTCGATACCTAATTAGCATTTAAAAATAATAATGTTTAATTCAAAAATATTGCGAAAGCCTCAAAATGCCAAATTGTTAAAAACTTTAAATCATAAAAACGGAAATTGTTTAAAACAAAAGTAAAATATTACATCTGATAAGAAATATTGTTTGCTCAAAATGAAAAAAATACATCATCATCAAGTCATCAATAAAGGTACAAAAAGCAGCTAAGTTCTCGATAAATAGTAATTGCTGCGGCTTGGATCGAAACCTGAAACTAAATCCGGCAAAATACTGCCATCCATGATACGGATAACAGCCGATTGAATCGGTTAGCGCTTAACGCTGAGCATAACTTCCTATCCAGGTCAAAATATGGAAATTATACGCTACATTTACAAAATAATAATTTAAGTACTAACTTATAATTAAGATACCATTCTCAATCTTGACAGAAGTACGTTACTGCCACTTATACAATTCGGTAATCTTAACACTTAAGTAAGTTAATTTGGTTAATACTCATAACTGTACCATGCATCATAGAATCAACACTAATCAAGTTTATCACTAATCAACAAGAACATCAATATGACACCTAATATATGTAAGGGTCTGGTTAGGTGAGGGCCGTAGTCCTAAACCCAAACTGTGGTGGGAGTCGTCACCCCTCCAATACAATTTATGCTCGAGCTCTACAGGATAGGTAGCTAACCCCCTGTCTTACACCGCATTTTACATGCCGGCCAATACGGGCGCTGGGATTTTACATGCCGGTCCATGGTTTGGCATTACCTTACTGTTAGGGACACTCAATCAATATTCATTCACACAAGTACATCACATTTTTACTACTACAATTTGACTTAGACTTTGACTTTCATCAACTTAGGTGATAACCTCTTTTATTTATAACTTTATTTTTAATAGTTCGCTAAATTCACACTAATTACTTAATATTCTATTAATAGTCTTCAAATTAATATTTTCCACAAGTAGCTACTAAAATCTATTACTCTTTAAATAAGTTTCCAAAATCAACATTTCCAACTTTACAATAAATAAAACTTTATTCTCTTCAAAAAAAAATCAAATATTCTAATTAAAATACAAGTTAAAATTGCATCATTTGAATAATTTTTAAAAATTGTACAAGTTCACCAAAAAAAACAATATTTCTTTTTTAGGAAAATAAGTATTTAAGTTTGCAAAAATCAACATTCTAGTTATAAAACAAATAAAACTTATAATTTCAATAAAATCAATATTTCTAGTTTTAAAACAAGTCAAACTTATAATTTTCACAAAAGTCAATATTTTTAATTATAAAACAAGTAAAACTTGTACTCTCACAAAATCAATAGTTCACACATAGTTTGAGCGGTAAGTATACTAAAAATACTTTTACATTATTTCACATAAATTTTGGTCAAATAGTTAGCAAATAAAATATTTTGTACTAAATAGTGATTAAATGTTACTTTTATTATGAAATCTCATATATTCAAGAAAAACACTTCGATATTTAATAACTTATAAAAATTTCTCAAAAATATCTTTTTAAATTGTTATTTTATTATTATCACAAAAATAGCTTGTAATAATTTAAAATAGTAAATCAAATTCTCTTTTTTATTATGATAGTGGTCGAATGACCTATGAGTGTTTTGGGGCCTTTTCACATAAAAAACGACTTAATATAATTTATCATACTAAATCCTAGATTTAAATAATATAACCACTTAAAAATAAAAAATTTTCGTAATAACTTAGAAATTTACTATAACTTTAAAGATAACCTTAAATCTCAAAATAAAGTATAATAACAATATTCTTAATATAATCATACTTAATAAAAAATATGTTCATAAAATAACTTACTACCTTATAAACTAGTTTGAAGGCTAACATAAACATATTACTAGAAATTCTAACATAAAAGAAATCTTAAGTATAATAACATTCTTAATATAACACATAACTCATAAACATATTAGCACTAGTTTATAACATAAATCATACTTAATATCACTAGTATATAATTTTGCTCCCAACTTCCTAAACTTGTTCAAAGATTATTAAATTAATATACTAAAAATACTTTTAGCATACACATACTTAATATAATCTTGATCATAATTTCATTAAACTAACTTTCTACTACAACATATCAACATATTTCATGTTGTGCATATTATAAAGTAAATATAATGTAAAATTCCACAAAAAGAATAGGGTAAAAAGTTATACTATACTAACACTAAGGATTAGTACTAAGTACTAATTAGGAAAATAATAAGAAATAAGACCCTCCATGATAGATAATAATGCTCCAAAGATAATTAATTCAAACTCCCAAAATAATGATGATATTCTAAGCTTCCAAAATAAATAAATCCAAACTCCAAAAATAATGATACATTAAGAACCCAAAGTAATAAACCAATAATTTTCTAAAATGATGATGATTTAAGCTAAATAAAGAGTTTTCTAAGCTCCATCTTCTTGAATTTCTTCAACTAATATAATAAAGGTTTTAAGGTAGTAATATTTTAATGAAGTGAAAATGTAAGAAAGAATGTTAGAAAGATTTGATGATGGCGCTGTAAGTGATCTCAATCATGGCTAAGGCGTATTTATAATGGATTTGGGCAACTTCGTAGTTCATTAGATTGTATGAAAAAAGACTGTTACAAGTATAAAAGAATGTTAACTTGTGTAAGTGATTTAGAGTGTGTAAGTGAATGTGTAAGAGTTGGAGTGTGTAAGTGAATGTGTAAGAGTTTGGAGTGTAGAAGAACGTTAACTTGTGTAAGAAAATGGTGATAGCTTGTGTAAGTGATGAACATCATGGGTTATTATAGAAGGGATTTTGGTTCATCCAATTTTTGTTCTAGTATGTACAAGTGAATATACTTTAAAATAATGGGTAAATTTAATCATGAAAATATGTAGTTTTCTTAGGAAATTTTGCTTAAACTATACTTAAAGTTAATAATTAAAATACGACTCATTTTTATCTATAAAATAATTAAATCTTCAAAGTTATGAGGTTAAAATAATAAGTAGTAATGTTAGCATAAGGAAGAAAGTTAAAACGTAACGTTTTACAAAATCGTGAATATAATAATAAAATTTTACTTTTCATACTATAAAATAATAAAGTAATATTTTAGTGCTTATAAAAAGATTTTAAGCAAAATAATATTTTAAAGTTTAATATTTGAAAGAAATTACAAAATCGAAAAAGTTTTAGGAATTAAAGATGGATTGAAATAGATAACCAAAGGATTAGAAATTTGAATTGAAAATTCAGAATAATTAATCGGAAGATTAAGATTAAGAATTTTGCCTACGAGTTGGAAATGGGGCTAAGGTAGCTGCATTAGCTGTAAGATCTTATTGTTTATCTTTACCTTCAGGACTTTTGTTGAATCTTAATAATTGTTATTATGTTCCTTCGATGAATAGAAATTTGATTTCAATTTCAATGTTGGAATCTAAAGGTTTTACCTTTGTAATAAAGAATGGTTCTTTATGGTATTGCATAGAAATCTGTTTAGGTCATGTAAATGAGAAACGCATTCAAAGCTCCATAAAGATGGAATACTGGACTCATTTGATTTTGAATTGTATGAAATATGCCAGTCTTGTTTGCTTGGAAAAATGACTAAATTACCATTTACTGGACATGGTGAAAGAGCTAGTGACTTATTGGGAATAATACATTCATATGTATGTGGTCCTATGAGTACCTCGGCTAGGGGAGGAATACTTCATTACTTTTACTGATGATTTAAGTAGATACGGATATGTCTACTTAATGAAACATAAATCTGAATCTTTTGAAAAGTTCAAAGAATTTCAGAACGAAGTACATAATCAACTTGGCAACACGATTAAAGCACTTAGATCAGATCGGGGTGGTGAATATCTGAGTCAAGACTTTGTTGATCATTTGAAAAATTGTGGAATAGTTTTACAACGGATCTCACCTAAAACACCAAAATTATATGTTGTGTCCGAACGGTGGAATCGGAACTTATTAGATACGGTTCGTTCAATGATGAGTTTAGTCGATCTTCGTATTTCATTTTGGGGTTATGCACTCCTAACAGGGGCTCGTGTTTCAAATCGTACTCTGTCTAAAGTTATCGATAAGACGTCATATGAGCTATGAAAATGAAAAGTTCTAAAGTTGTCTTTCCTAAGAATTTGGAGTTGTCAAGCATATGTAAAACGTTTACAACCAAATAATCTTGAACCTAGATCTGATAAGGTCTTCTTTGTGGGTTACCCCAAAGAAACCAAGGGATGCTACTTCTGCAATCCTAGTGAGCATAAAGTGTTTGTGGCTCGCGAAGGTATCTTTTTAAAAAGAGAATGTCTTTCTCAAAAGCTAAGTGGGAGAAATATTTCTCTTGAAGAAGTTCAAGATGATTAGCCACAAATCACTCCTCCAGCGGGAGAGATTGTTTCTCCAATGGGAGCTCAATTTTTGGTACCTGTTATACGTGATGGATGTCCCAGTTCGTATGACTAATAGGCTGAGTAAACCTCCGAGGAGAGATCCTATGGAGGGTTATGTCATTCATGAAAGTCATGAAGTCCTTATAATGTTTTTCATTGGATGTTTTTCATTGGATCCACGAAAAGCTAAATTACTTTGTGATTCTTTTATTCATTGAATTCAATTTTTTTTTCTTTTTCACAACAAGATGTATATTTTTGTGGCAACATTATTACAATATGTTAATCTCAAATTCTTAAATGAGACGGTCTCACCGTAAGACGTGCCTCATACATGGATTAAATAGTTCAATAATAAAAACTTTTAGCTTATGGGCTTCTAGCTTTTGAGGTCGTCTCACTGTGAGACAGTCTCATACAAGACAGACTGGTTAATAATATAAGTAATATTAAGATGGAGCAATATAGCTCGATTCTTAAATACTGAGTACCAAACTCTCCTAAATTACAATCTCTTTAATTCAATGAATCATGAACATTACATGCCAATAATATTCCACTACCACTCTTAATTCGTTAATTTTTTTTTTACTTTTTTTAATATTTAAATATAAATTTAAACCTACCGAATTTTTAAAATATGGAGCCCTGGGCCTTTACACCACCCGCCTCGGGTCAAATACAACTCTGGTAAAATTACAATTTAATCTAATTTGATTTACGGTTTAAACCATACTTTATACGAATGAATCTACGTAGTAAGATAAGAGTCCACACACGTGGTGAGTCATTCAATTTAAAGAGTGAGATTGCATATAATGGGCAAAGTAGGGGTAAGGGGCTCTGAACAAGTACTAATACTTGTATACTCCTAACAAACAAGTGAGAAAGGTTGCCACAACAAAAGGCTAAAGGGGACAAGTGACCTACGCATATTGGGATGGTAACGTTAGCACATGGGGATTGTTTGGATGGCATTTAATTTCTTGCCCCTACTTGAAGTCTCAAGTGGGGTTCAACCTGCTCTTTTGCTGTTCAACCATTCAATTCTTGTTTTGATCGTGACGTTCCAAACGACCCCCTTTTGTTGTGTTTATAAGCCTGCCCTATGTTCTTTTGGTAGGTAGCAGGCAAATAGTCCCTAAGGATGCTCCACAAGAGAAATATATCATACTAGTCTTGCCCCATTTTTTTGCAAATAATACCGAGATTAAGAAAATGAGTGTTGGGGATATTAGATATACAAATTTTTGTATGAGATTGTATTTATCTCATGAGACGTGTTTTATAATTGAGTTAAATAGTACAATAGTATAACCGTTTTGCATAATGAATCTTTTGTATAGACTCGTCTCACGGTGACACGTTCTCATACAAGACCATATGTTGGAGATAAGATGTTGGGAAAATTAGAAAGAGGAGAGAAAATATATTAAATAAAAGTAGTGAAATCATGTCTTAGAATAGATATAATGTAATATTAATAGGACAAACAATAATAGAAAATAAAGCAAATTGAAAGAGACCAGGAAATATGCTATTTGATAATAATTTGTTACTTGTTATCTATTGATTGATTTTTAGTGACTTGTTGAATAATATTTGGTATACGTTGTATATCTGAAAATAAGTGAATTAAAAAGTGAAAAAAATAAATCGAAAATATAGTCATAACAATATTTATTTTGATTTTTAAATCAACTTTTTTGCTGACTCGAAGTTTATTGATCTCCTCCACTTATTACTAATACTTCATAGGATTATTATTATAGTTATATATTGGAACCAAATTAATAAGAACAGACCAAATCAAATTAAAAGATCAAACTAAAAAAATACATATCAGAATATATCAAATCAGATTAAATATCACACTAAATCTTGCTACTAGTTGTTTACTTAAATTTATTTCTTTTTTTTAAATTCATATTACTCATTCATATTGAAAAATTAGACCAGAACAATTCAAATTAAATCAGTTCAAATCATATCACATCAGACTTGAAAGATTCAAATTAGACGAAACTATTATTCTTTTAATTGTGCTTTTCATTATTAGTGTTATTAATTATTATTATATTAGATAACTATTATTTTATATGTTGGCAATAAGTTTTAATATTTATTATATCGAACTATAATAGTGTAATTTTGTACTTGGTTTATATTTTAGTTGGAACACTTTAGATTCGATACATTAATAGTATAACAAATTAAAAACAACATATAAAAAAATGATAGCCGAATTAATTTAGCAAACATAAATAAATGTAAATGTTGGGCCCATTATATATAATGTATTAGGCTTGGTAGTGGTCTCTGCAATGTTGAAATAGGCAAAGTTAAATTCACATAAAAGCTTGATTAAGAGTATAAACCCACTCCTAAAGAAACTCACATGTAAAGTAACCATGCATGTCGGTTTTGATGTCATGGTCATCACTTAATTGGGTTGTGGCCATCTTACATGTTACCCTTAAATATTAATAAACATTATCACATGTCAAAATATATTGTGAACCACATATTTTAATTTCTAGATCATTACCAAGATTACAACAACGTCATTTATGATTCAGTAAAAGAATTTGGTCCTCATACAATGATACATTTCTGTTCTCTTACATTATGTTTGATTCTTTTTGGATTGAACGACTTATAATAAATGTATCGATTATGGTTTTGTAAATGAGACACTAGGATACTTAAGTATTCTGTTTTGTTTTATTTTATTGAGATTGCAATATTATTTTGTTTTTGGTACTTTGAGCGGGAAGATGATTGAGAAAATCCAAACATTTTATCCATTGTATTGAAACCAAGAAGAAATAGCTAGATTCGAGTTAAATAGAGTTAATTGATTTGACATTAGTTGTTTAAGGTGTATTTATATTTTAATATAATTTTAATTGGGTATAATATTGAATTTTCATTTAAAGGTGTTTATTCAAGTCATTTTGATCGATTTCGGATCAAATTTTTTTAATTGATTTAAATTCGAATCTTCTATACAATTTGATTTTTACATAATTTTAAATATTTAGTCAAAGTCAATTTTAATTTTAAATAGAAATAAATGTTAAATCGTTGAGTTTGTTTCAAAACCATTGCACTCCCGTCCCTCTGAATTTATACGTGTCAATTTTTATAACAAATTGAGAGGCACGCGAATAATAAAGATTTTGATTGGCTAACCATTTCAGTTAAAGTTTTCTTGTCGCTTTAACACTCATGTGTGCTATATATCATTGGTGAACTAAAATAAAGAAATCCAATCAAATCGGTATACTATATCTAACAATAATATTAAAGTTCAATTATATGAATACATATAACATTTCTTTAAAAAAAAAATAAAAAAAAAAAAAAAAATAACATGTCCCATTTCTTTTCATACAAATCTAGCTTTTTGTTGTCATTTAACTTAAGTCAATCCCACAAATTATATATGATTAATTTTCAAAATATTATGCTCTATTATACTATTGTCTATTTGTATTTAACATTCACATGAAAACAAAAGATAGAATACTAAAAAGATTGTGTGAAAAGGATTGATATGTAAGAACCGATAAATAACATCATTTGCATGTTCCTCTAACATGGTAGGCCCTTAATTATCTCTCAATTCCTTTAATTATGACAATAACTCAAAGCATTCTTTTAGCCTTTTTAATATTTTTACTTCCTTAATTAGACTTTTTAAACTTTCTATTTGGAAAAATTAAAACAACTTTGACTATTATATACGCTGGGAAGAAACTAAGAGTTAATATTCATCCAAGGGGATGTTACCAGTTGATAATCTGAACATTAGATTAGTGGATATATATATATATATATATATATATATATATATATATATATATATATATATATATATATATATATATATATATATATATATATATATATATATATATATATATATATATATATATATATATATATATATATATATATATATATATATATATATATATATATATATATATATATATATATATATATATATATATATATATATATTATGTGCTCTGACATGATTGTAAATATGGCCTTACATATGGTCTTATACGACAATTTAATTATATATAATTTTGTAAAGTCATTAGTTATTAATTTTAATTAATTTATTTAATTTATGAGTTTGAATTTTTTTAATGTATTATTTTAAATTATGTTTTTCAAATAATTAAGATTTTGATTTTAAATTAGCCTTATGTGTAGCTATTAGAGAAACACAAATTCTCACATGAGACAGTCTCATGGTGAGATCGATCTATCGGGCTAGTCTAACGTATACTTACTCCTTAAAACAATCATTTATAATCTTAAATTCATCACTTATAATTTTAAATTGATCAGTTTTAAAGTCATAAAGTAATCTTTTATAATTTAAAGTGATCACTTACATATTAAAGTGATTATTTAAAAAAATAGGTTAATTATATAGATTCGTCTCGGACAAGACTTGCTAGAAAAAAATAGAAGATAATTGAATAAAGGATACATCAGATATGATTAAATATAAAATTGATTAATGAGTTTTAATGAAATTTTATACTATAAATTGTGGTTTATAGACAAAATTTATTGGAGAAAATAATTAAATTCATTATCTTAGAAAATGGTTGTGCGACATTTTGGTTGTGCTCTTCTTTATGGGTATGATTTATTGTTTTCTTTTTCTCTCTAAATCATGCTCATAATTTTCTATGAATAAGATACACTACGTATGATAATAATGATGTTAGAGGGTGCTTTTGAAATCATCTCAGAAGCAGTGTAATTAGTCGCATATACAACTAGCTTTAGTGATTCCTATATTGGAGCATATCCTAGCTAATTCATGAAACATGAATCATGAATTGTAATTAGTAGCCTAA